>NW_022589735.1:16560672-16678627 GCF_004348235.1 Phoca vitulina
TTCTGTCTTCTGCCTCATTTATCCTAGCAGTTAGAGCCTCCATTTTTGATTGCACCTCATTAATAGCCTTTTTGATTTCGTCTTGGTTAGATTTTAGTTCTTTTATTTCTCCAGAAAGGGATTCTCTAGTATCTTCTATTATTTTTTCAAGCTAAGCTAGTATCTTTAAAATCATCATTCTGAACTCTAGTTCCAACATCTTACTCATGTATGTATTGATTAGGTCCCTGGCAGTCGGTACTGCCTCTTGTTCTTTTTGAGGTGAATTTTTCTGTCTTGTCATTTTGTCCAGTGGAGAATAGATGAATGAGAGAACAAAATGCTAAAAAAAATGCTAAAAGGGTAACAATGACCCCAGAGAAATATACACTAAACAAATCAGAAGATACCTGAAACCCGGGGCGGGGGGGAACTGGGGAGGGGGAAGAAGGAAAAAAAAAAAAAAGAATATGATCAGGGTGGTGAATAGAACAGAGCCACACCATAGATTTTGGGTGTATTTTGGTCTGTTAGAAGAAATTGCTTTTCAAAATTTTAAAGAAAGAAAAACATATATATATATATATATATATACACAAATAAGGGTAAATACGATTAAGGGATGGAATATGACTCTGTAGATGAAAATTAAAAAGGATTTTAAAAAAGGAATTGATAAGAAGTTAGTTGAGAAAAGAATGAAAAAAATAAAAAAGAGAGAGAATGTAATCAGGAGGGAGACTAGGAGAACATCATACACTAGATTTAGGGTATAGTTTGGTCTGTTTCAAGAAACTGTATCCCAAAATTTTAAAGAAAGAAAAAAATATATATACATACAGAAAAAATAAGGTTACATATAATGAAGAGATAGAATATGATTGTAAAAATGAAAAATTAAAAAAGATTTTAAAAAAGGAATTGATATGATGTTGGTTGAAAAAGGAAAGAAGAAAAACTCGACTAAAAAAACAGAAAAAGAGAAAAATAAAGAAAATTTAAAAATTAACTTTGAAAGACTTAAGAATCATGGGAAAAAAATATGAATTCTATGTGTTGTATTCCCCTGGTGCTGGGGTTTTGCCATTCTCATTGATCGGGAAACTGGTAAACTTGGTCTTGGCTGGATGTTCTTGTTGATCTTCTGGGGGCGGGGTCTGTTGCAGGGATTCTCAAATGTCTTTGCCTGAGGCGGAATTGCACCTCCCTTGCCAGGGGCCATAGCCAAGTCTTTCTTAAACTTAGAAAGCTTTAGAACCTCCTTACTTGGAGGTTATCCCAACCTCCAAGACTTTGGCTTCACTTGCCACCACTTCCAGAGGATGGGTCTGCTCTGCACCGTTGGGAGTCCACCAGGTACCACCATATCCCTAAGTCTTTTTCTTTTCCTGAATTGTCTTTTCTCCATTTTCCTTCATAGCAAAACTTTAGGCCTAACTAGTATCTTCCCTTTGAAGACTTCCTTGACTCCCACCACTTGTCATATATAGAAGCAATTGCTTCCCCGCTCTGGAAATTCTTTATCATTTGTTTACACAGCTAATTATTAGTGGACCTATGCTGACTTTTATCATGTTCTTGATACTCTTATAAGTAATTTTTATGTATGGACTTACATAAATAATGGGATAGCACTGTTATTGTCTGTATTTTAAAGATGAGAAACTCAGACACAGAGTCATTTAGGAAGTTTGCCTGAGATCAGAGAGCTAATTGGTGGTGGAGTCAGGCAGGCTTTGACCCAGGCAGTCTGGCTCCTGTGCCTATATGATTATCCACTTACTCCTTATTGTCTCTCAGTAGTTTTTAACACTGGATGGGCTGTCAGGTGCCCCAGTCATATCCTTGACATTAAGGGAAGACCGCAGCCCTACATTGTACATACAATTAGTTCAGCAGTGACAAGTGCAGTAAGGGACAATTAGATGTGAGCCCTTTAGGACTATGCAAGTGATAGCTGTTTGTAAATTATTTTCATTGTTAAAGTGCTTTTGAAAGGATAATTATCCATAATACTGCATAACCAACTTTATATTACTTAGGGAGTGATTATTCATTTTTGTGACTTGCTTTTTTGTCATTTACTGACTTCACCTCTGGCCCATCATTCCCACTTTTTGCTATTTCTCTGCTCATTAGCATGTCCAACAGTAGAAGAGAGGAGATGAATTCTAATCATTCACTTTTTCCTCCTTGTCGGCTGCTAGAGTAGGGAAAGGTTAAACTGTTGGACGATGTAATGCTTGGCATTATAAGGTGGAATTTTATGCACACATCCTTATTTTTCCATTATTAATAACAGTATTCAGATACTTACTATGTGCTAGGTTTTGTGAAATGCATCAATTCCTCTTTTAGGAGCCAGGAAAAATAAGCTTAGTCTTATTTTTTTGCCTTTTAAAATATAGACCCAATCTGAGAAATGTCAGAAGGTAATTTTTGACAATGTACTTTAATCAACTTAGCAATGTATATAAATACACCCCTGTAAAAATTCAGGATTTAGGAAAATTCAGGCTTCTCATTTTTTTTTAATTTTTTTTTTTTTTTAAGATTGTATTTATTTGTGAGAGAGAGAATGAGAGACAGAGAGCATGAGAGGGAGGAGCAGACTCCCTGCTGAGCAGGGAGCCCGATGTGGGACTCGATCCCGGGACTCCAGGATCATGACCCAAGCCGAAGGCAGTCGCCCAACCAACTGAGCCACCCAGGCGCCCTCAGGCTTCTCATTTGCTGGATATATCTAAACTCCTTGCTTTGGTATTTATGTCTTCTCCAATCTTATTTTTTTTTTTTTTTAAGATTTATTTATTTATTTATTTGACAGAGAGAGACACAACAAGAGAGGGAACACAAGCAGGGGGGGTGGGAGAGGGAGAAGCAGGCTTCCCGCCGAGCAGGGAGCCGGATGCAGAGCTCGATCCTAGGACCCTGGGATCAGGACCTGAGCTGAAGGCAGACACTTAACGACTGAGCCACCCAGGCGCCCCTCCAATCTTATTTCTGTATTATGTTTCAATTGTAGTTTCCAAAATCCTCCCCAAGAGCATCCTTTGGGCTACACTGCAGTGGTTCCTAACATATGCATGCACCTCAGGACATTTATCTGGCCTGGTGTACTCTCTGTTCCTCATCTCTTTTATGAGCTTCTGCCTTTGAAGCCAAACCAAGCAGCAAGATCTCAAGGAAAGCATCTCTGGGAAACTGCCTTGTTTCTGGCTTGTCTCCCTACTATGAGCTCCTGCAAGGCTTCTCATCTCTATTGCTGACACATCATCTTGATACATTGTATTTTATCTCGCCTTCTGCCTCTCCTGTCTCACTTACTAGTTTATATCATAATGGTAAAACAAACTGTGACTTATTGAGCACTTTCCTAAAGTCAGACACTGTACTAAAGTTTTGACACACTTTATCTTACTGATTGCTTACAGCTTTAGGAGCTAGGCTTTAGAAAGGAAGTAACAGTGGCTCAGAGAGGTTAAGACACTTGCCCTCAGGTTCATTGCTTATGAGTGGTGGAGGCATTGCTTTTTATCATGATTTCTTTTGAGATCAGGTCTCATGTCTCATGTCTTTCTCTAAGGGTTATTGTGAAGCATTAGTGAGAAATATCTCATAGCACCAGAATGCACAAAGGGGATCTTCATCATCTGTGGGTAATCACACTATGTCTTAAGGTAGAGATAAAAAGTGCACAAGTGAAGAGGAATAAAAACACCAAGTTGATACTTATTTATTTGCATAATTTAAAAGATCCTTATAAATATATAGCACCCTAATAGCAATTTATTGTTGGAGAAATGATAGAATACTGTAATTTTTAAACTTATTGATATCTATATAATGGTAAGCAGGAAGAGCACATTTTCTAACATGAGGTGGTCACCTAGAGCATCACCCTATTACAGAAAAATTAGTTTTGAAAATTTTAAGCCACTCAATTGATTTTATTGTTTTATTTTCCATTTTCTTACATCCTCAGTGAACTGTTTTGTAATGCCTTTTTTTCCCATTGCCTTTCAGATTTTGAGAATGTTCAACTTGAAAGGTATGTTATTTTCCAGTTTTCACTAATATCTGTAACACTTTACTGTGATTCAGTTAATGGGGAGTAACTTGTAAAAGGTTGGTCGATTATTTAGGAACTGTCTCTGAATTTGAATATACATCGCTAAATCTAGATTTTTAAAATATAATTGTTATGCTTTCTGATTTTACAGTTGATATTATTCACTTTGTAAGGTGGGGACCAACTGTAGGAGTAAAATCTCATCACCATGTGCTGTCTGTAATGCTGATTTTAAAGGTATAGCCACTTTTAAGGTGTCTACTGAAATAACATTTTCCTCTCTTGTAACATAATGGTTTATGATGTCTTTCTTTTCTTTGACAGACAACCTAGACTATTTCCAGTGCATCTAATATACGTCTAATAAAAATCTATTCATGTCTCTGTGAGTAGGCAGAGCCAAAGCAGGAAGCAGTGCTAAGTGTCAGTCTGGTAATAAGGTTCCCAGGGGAAAACTTGACTTGAACAGCAGGGGCTGGGGTTCTCGTCTCTCTTTTGAAATTGGCCAAGCCATTTTTACTGCTGTGCTTCAAATCTTGTCGGAAAGTTAATTGCTTAGTTATCTTAACGTGGGTTACTAGCAATCTTTTCACTCTGGGAAGTTTTACATAGTTACAATTAAACTTAAAGTCTCTCAACTTTGTATGTATGGTCCAGGAGAGGTGTCTTTCTCAAGTGTTTGTTTGCTTAGAACAATGTATCTCTCATTTTTTAATCAACTATAAAAATACAGATAAACTCGATAGGTACTTTTTTGAGGAATTGTTTTTAATGTTAATTATCTTAAGCTATATTTTATTTCAAGGGATGAAGTTGGATATATTTTAGTTTGATTTTAGGTTGTTCAGTGAGCTGGGGCCCATGTCATCTAGTTATAGGATGGTTTACATGCTTTTACAGTGATATCTTCTTCCCCTCTCAGGAGACTCCTCCATCTCGAGGAAAAATTTGGGCAGTGAAGACAAGGTTTTCTTTTTCACTCCATCCTCTGCCTTCACTTGGCTGATTTGATCTTGTATGAGCTTTTCAGAACCCTAGCCTCATGGTCCTTTAATCTTCTCCATTTAAAAAATCTTAGAAATCTGTTTATTTTCAGCAGTTTCCACTCAATACTTGACATTTCCATGTTAACGTGGACTACAGAACTGTTCAACTTCAGAGATTTCATGTCTTTGATATTTATTTCTGCAAAAAAACCTGTTACTTTCCTTCCCTTGGCTGTCAGTTCCTTCCCTGCCTTACTGTTCTCCCATCTTCTAGCCATTTTTAGATTTCACCTGTTTCTATTCAGCCTAGACTCTTCTAGTGACCATATCATGTGCTCTCACTCTTATAAACTTCTCCTATTCCTACTTTGTCAATACATAACCCTGGAGACATACAAATATCTGATTTACTTATACTTACATTCTAGTCTTATTTTGTGGCACAGAGTTACATATCTTTTTTTTTTTTTTTAAGATTTTATTCATTTGAGAGAGAGAGTGAGTGAGAGAGAGAGAGAGAGAGCACATGAATGGGAGGAGAGGCAGAGGGAGAGGGAGAAGCAGACTCCCCGCTGAGCAGGGAGTCCAACTCAGGACTCGATCCCAGGACCCTGGGATCATGACCTGAGCCAGGTGCTGACACTTAACCGACTGAGCCACCCAGGCACCCCCAGAGTCACATATCTTGATAAATTATCTGCAGCCCATGATTTCCAAATAAAGAGGAATATTGGAAAAGGAATGGAGCCTGAAGAAATGGAGAAGGGTGAGTAGTTCAGCTTGATGGGCTTGGGAAGAAATGAAGAAGATTGCTAGAAAGGCGAATTAGACCTAGGTCATTTCAGAGTCTAAAGGTATCCTGCTAAGGAGCTTAAACTCCTCCTATAGGTAGTAAGGAGTTTTTGGAAAAATTCTAAGTTGGTGAATAATATTCTTAGAACTACACTTTTAGAAATAAAATGTCACTGACAGTGTGGGAGATTATTGACATGTGAAGAACAGTTGAAGGATATCAGACTAGTTTGGAGGCTGTTGACATTGTGCAGTCATGAAGCATTATGGCCTGGACTGGCCCGCTGGAATAGGGATGAAGAACTGCTTCTCCTTTACTGTGTTCTTCTATGAACTAGTATGCTGTGTAACGTTTATAATGGTCTGCAGCTCTATGGGAGACCTTCAGAAAAATCTCTGGGCTCTTTAACATGATGACATGCCACTTCATCTTTCTCATGGAAGACAAATGAGTTTGCCAAACTAGTCTTCCTAGTTAAAGCCTGGTGTGTATCTTTCCATGGATGGAATTATTCTGCATACTGTAACAAGGGGATGTTATCTGTAATGCTTGCAAAATTTCTTTGAGAAGTATTTCTTTGTGTAGAAGTGATGGCAGCTTGCTATTCAATTTCTATCAGAAAACAGAAATGGTATTTCCCCTTAGTGCTCCAAATAAGGTAAGACCTTTGAACCTACCTGAAATTAAGAAGGTTATAATTGAATTGTCACCAGGATCATACAGTCTTTGCAGGGATGTAATAAAATCACTTGGAAGTACTTTCTGTTTTTAAGGCAGCCACTGAACTTGACCATAGAGTCTGGCTAGGGGTTGTTAGTATACCTGTCTATTGTCCTTATGACCCCAGTGAGCTAAGCCAGTTAATGGTCCTAGGTAACACTGATTGAGAACTCACAACTTTGAAGAAGGATGGAAGCAGCAAGAATAGAATCAGAATATCCCTTGGCATTGCCTTGGATAGGAAATAAAGGTATAGTATAAGTTCTTTCGGCTTGTCTCCTTTCTATCTTTTGGCATCCTGAAATTTCCAACTTACTGTGAAAAAATATTCTAAGATCTGGACTGAAGAGAAGAGAAATTTTTAATTTTGTCAGATACTGTAATATTTCTTATAGTCAAGTGTTTTTTTCCCCTAATTTAAGATTATTTGTTGTGTGCAGCACTAGAATAAAAGTAGCTAGAACCTTTCAAATGGCAGCCTTGAAAAAGAATAAGAATAAATTGAAATTATATCCTGACTACTCTGTCTCACGTTCCTTCCTACATGACCTTACTTTTATATTTTTCTGTCATGTTGAAAATTTTAGGAGGGGGCATAAGTAAGTTTTTGTGTTCAGTTAGTCATCATGGAGCAGAAATCCAATCGTTAATCTTTAACAAAGTCTATGAAGTAAATATTCGCTAATTTAGCATAATCTAATTAGAATTAAGTTGATATTTTACAAGTTTATTCCTTATTACTCTTTTTCTATGTTCTGCTAAGATTTGTGTATGCTTGCTATAGTCTTCCTAGCCTCCTGCTGTGTAGCTTTTGGGTGGCTGGGAATGAGTTTCCATTTGGATCGCTATAGCTACTACACAGTATTACCTCCTTTGCTTCATTTATTAGAATCAAATAAATTTGTGTGAAATCTGTCTCAGTAGTGCAACTGTTAGTCCAGGTGAAAGAAAAAATTTTTATTAATATATTGAGTCACTTGAACTTATATCAAGATAGTTATGTAAATACTGACAGAGCATCTTTTAATTTTTGTTTTATTCAATAGCGCTGCCTTTGGTACTTATATTTTCAACATTTTTATTAGGGACTTGAAATACAAAAAGAAATAATATGATGTCCTGGTTGTCTACTAGGGGTGATAGTTAATTAGGAATTGGATTTCATTTTTCTAAAAATGAATCTTTGAATATTTCTCTTGATTATCTCTATATTGCATGACATTAGGCACTTATTCTGTTGTGGAGTTTAGCATGATAGAAATACTATAACTAATTCTTGCCATGTGGGTTATATGGAAAGTAAGGTAGTCTATCTGAGTAGGGGAGGAGAAGTGAGTTCTGATAGTTTTCAGTATTCCAGAGCTTTCATTCTTTCTCTCTCTCTTTCTCTCTGTTACACACATACACACACACACAACCTATACCCAAATGACCATATATATACTTTTGGCCAAAGCTCTTTCTATTCTAGCATTATTGTTGGGGTGGGAAGGAATATGAACAGGATGTATGTCCTTAATCCCAACAGCAAATCCAATGTAGTCTATATGAAATCTCTGGCACTAAAGAAGTCAAGTTCTGGAAAAAAAGGAAATAGCTGTCAAACTTTCCAGATTTCAATTAATGAGACAATGGGAATCAGCATGGTTCAGTGGTTAAACTGATCCCAAAGAACACAAACTACAGTCATAGCTTAGTTCATTTGGGGTTTTGATGTTTTATATTTTTTATTCAACAATTCTCCGTAGGCCTTTTGCATTTCTGCATGTTTTATGAAGAAGAAGCCACTGTCTGCCTTATCTTAAACTATCTACTTAAGGATGTTTTTATAGCAAACACTCTAAGCAGAAAGTAAGGGCAATGTCTCACTCTGGAGCAAAGGGCAGATTGTTTTACTGTTCACCATGGTAAAGATAATGGTCGCCTGTGGGGCAAAGTTCAAGCGGGCTCCCTGCCCATTATAAAAGACTTGGGTTTCCTAAACTCCAGTTCCTTTCTGGTTATGTACCCCACTCTCCGTATAGGTGTCACCCGGCCCATTTTGCAATGATCCCTGGGATTTGAGGCTTAGAGAGCTGGACCGAAACTGATGATGCTCTGGCGACAGGAAGTGCTGGAGTAACAAAGTGTGCTTTCTTCTGAGTTAAGAGTAGTGTGTTCAAACTGTGCTTGTGAAGTTTTGGCACACTAACTTGTAAGCTTGCAAACAGGGTAAAAATCTGACCTTTCAGTCTTGGCAGATACAAGATATTAGAACTGATTTCCATTTATAGAACCAAATGACCCTGAAATGTGGATTCTCTGTAATTATTAATCAGTAACATGATACTAAATTGTTTCTTTTTTTCTCAAAAGTCATGCAGCATTTTTACTGTTAATATTACAAATATGACAGACACAAGGACAATGATTTGAATGCTGCAGGTAGAAATACTCCCCCAGGGCATATTATAAGATAATTACATATTGATTTTGTTGTTGTCCTTTTAGTTAACTTTTAAGCTCCTCATCTTCCACACAGAGCTCTACTTTATCATTTTCATCCCTTCACAATGGTATTCCTTTTAAGATTCTTAGCAGACAAAGCCTAGGAGCATTACAGAAGCTAGGTAAGACTATAAATACAGAGTGTTTGCAGGCCAGGTCTCGTTCACAACCCTGTGGGGAATCAAGCAAATGGCAGGAGTGTTCTAAATGCAGTGCTTGTAATTTCATTTCCTCGTTCTGTCTTTTCTCTGTTGGGGCTAATATCCATCACCTATTTCAGTGAAGTCCATACTGAAGTGAAACTTTGCTTAGCATTTTACTAAACATCGTGAAATTAAAAGAAAAAGTCTGTGTTTTATTTGTTGAATGTGTGTGAGTCTGTGTGTGCGCGCGCGTATGTGTGTTTGAGTTATAAATGCACATAAGCTTGGAATTAATTCTTCAAATCTATAATGAACATCTGTTTTCATAAAGAGAGTTCTTGACCGACAGAAGCATGGAAAATACAATTCTTTCGTTCTTTGTTTTCTTGGCATTATCATTCACTATGGGATCTTCACTAACATATGTAAGTAAGCCTGTGAATCAGGTAGTGGGCTAAAGCAATTTTTTGTCTTTTTTTAGTTCTGTGCTAATATCAGTTTTTCTTTAGATCATTAACTTATGGAGTGAAGAACCTCTGCCTTATTTATCTTTGAAACTCCACACTAGACCCCATCTGCTCTACAACATAGGAGGGGCTCAGTAAATATTTAGTTATTTGAATTAGTGAAAAAATTGGATTCAAAAATAATAAATGGGCACATTTTCAGTGGAACTATTGTCTAGAAGGAATTAAAGAGAATAGTTTCCTTCAGGCACAATAATGTCTCTCGTTTCAAATATCCAGTTGTGTTTTAAAAATAGGCTTTAACAGTCTTCTCTTTTATAAACTTTTCATTCCTTATTATAATTGCTCAAATAAATAATTATAGCAAACACTGAGAACTTATCAAGTGTCAGGTATTGTTCTCAGCTCTCCCCATGTTACACATTTAGCCAGAAAAATCTAATAAAACCATTACTATTATCTTTGTTGTGCAAATGAGGAAATGGGAAGATAGATAACTTCTTAAGGTCACATAACTAGTCAGGACAATACAGAGTCCGAGGAAGATTCTAGGCTGATGTCTTAATACTGCCTCTTAGAGAAGTGTGGATATGCAAGTGCAAATGCTAAAGATGATCCACAATTTGCAGCAACTGCCTAGAAGAGGTTGAAAAGGAACTGAAAGGCACACTGTTTTGAAACTTAATTTTCTGTTGCAGCAAACAAAAATTTGGCTTTAAAAGCATTCTCATTTCTCTATCATTGGCAAGGATTTATTTTCCAGGCATTCTGGCTGGAATGCATTAAACATGGATACTGGTGGGGAGAAAAAACACACATTGTACTTGGCCCAAGATTGAACTGTATAGAGACCATGCCACATAACAGGTGCTCAATACTTTTTTGATAGACAAAAAAATGGCATTAGAATTCTAATATGCTATCTCATTTTAGAATGATCTATAATTCTAGTTTGCAAACTTTCTCACACCCATCACCCCTTTGTAAGAATGTATATCCAGATCTTAGGCTATAATATAGTATTGATTCGGCAGTAAATTTTATATGTCTTTGTATGGTATTATGGTCAATTAATGGGCTAGCAAATATTTTTGTGGTGATTTAATTTACTGACCTAGAATAATTGTACATGTGTATAAATATGCAGGCTGAAAAATAAATAGATCAAGATTCAGAAATCCTAGAGCCTGGTGGGAATTTTATAATATTACATACAAAAATTAACTTCCTTATTTTTTTATTATTTTTTTATTTTTTAAAAAGATTTTATTTATTTATTTGACACAGAGAGAGAGAGAGAGAGAGATAAAGAGCACAAACGGGGGAGTGGCAGGCAAAGGGAGAGGGAGAAGCAGACTTCCTGCTGAGCGGGGAGCCCAATGTGGGGCTCCATCCCAGGACCCTGGGATCATGACCTGAGCTGAAGGCAGACACTTAACTGACCGAGCCACCCATCCCCAAAATTAACTTCTTTAAAATGGAAGTTCTAACTGAGTTTCTGGAGTTTTAGTTTTCATCAATCAGGTAGCCTTCAGAAATTTTTCAGAAGAACAGAATGGCCTTTTAAATTTGTTTTTAAAATTTTAAATAAAAATATAAAATTAATTGATATAAACATATTTTGGATCATCCATAGGACCACTTATAACTACTTACTAAGAGAGGATTTAGCAGTTGGCATTTGCCTTCTCTGAGTTTCTCAACCTCCACACTACTGATATTGTGGATTAGATGGTTCTTTCCTATGGGCATCTGACTTGTGCATTGTAGGTTGTTTAGCAGAATTCTTGGACTCTGCCTACTAGGTGCTAGTACTCCCTCTTCCCAGTTGACAACCCAAAATACCTCCAGATGTTCCCAAATATCCCCTGGGGGGCAAAATTGCCCCAATGGAGATCTCCTGTGCATTGGTGTCTAAGAACGTGTTTAAGCAGAGTGCTACTTAAAATGTGGGATGATATGAAAATAATAGAGGCAGAACTTAATACATATATGATGCATTACAGACCAGGTAAGGCCAAATGGCATCACATGAAAATTTAAGGCTTCACAATAGTTTTAATAGAAAAAGTCTTAGAACACTTGAATTATAAGATAATCAGAGGATAGTGTGGGCATTCAGAATGAAGATGACAAACCTGTACGGAAGCAGTTCAATACCATATTTACATTTAGTTGCAACATAATAGCATCATCTATCACACTAATTAATGTTAATTTGAATTTTATTACTTTTTAAATTTTGTTTGTATACATTGGTAAATTTGTTTTTGTTGTAGAATTAAAGCTCTAAGCATAAGCTCTAAGCATAAGGAGTTTATACTTAGTTTTGTGTTTATACATATTTAACAAACATAATAATAAAAATAATTTGTCAACACCAGAAATCCTCAAAGAAGACTCTTTTTTTCCATTGAAAGGGATAAGTACATTTCTAAGTTTGAGGAAACACTGGATTTGGGGTATCAGAGGCTGAGTGAAGGGAGGGGCAGTGGGCCAATGGGAGGAGGACATTGTTGAGAAAGATGGGAAAACTCCAGACTTAGATGCTGGACTTCTGCTGCATCATTTTAATTTTTGCCAAGTACATAGACATAAAAATCAATGTTCTCTTTTTATAACTAGCTCACAGAATCACAGAGACTGCTGAGTTATTTTACAGTTTTCTTTTTCACAAAATTTAAAAAGTTTATAAACACACTTGTGCCTTCTGTAAACTGTCATGTGGAAAGCATGCTTATCCAAGTGAGTTAATTTCAGTTTCAATTAAAACTGAAGAGAACTAAGAATCCGGGATGGAATCAGGAACATTTTCAGGTGATTCTGACAACTTATTATGTCACATTGTACAAACAATATATAATCCTTGTGATTTTACAGCAAGTGGAATGGCCTCGCAGGCTGCTAGAATGGGCTGTCTTTACCTGACATTCTCCCATTCACATCATCTATCTCCTCTCACATCACCTTACTCCTCTGTTTGACCCTCTGCTCAAAGAAGCCTTGAGACTCTACTGCTTTATAAACCAAAGGAGCTGTAAAACCCTCCCCCTTCTAACCATGAACTTTTGCCTCTTTTTCCTTTTATTCTTGTCCCTTGAAGGGTGTTTTGGAGTGATGGTCAGTAAAGTAAAAGCCTGAAATTGATCATAACTGGTCATGATTTCACTGGTTAAAGTGGAAGAGCCTGACCCTTCCTGCTGAACCCATTTTTCTCCATTCCTAGAATGGAAAGATCCCTAGAATAATTGATTCCTCCAGCTCAAGGATGGCTGGAGATTATATTCTGCCCTGGGCTCCAGGGCAAGGAAATGGGGAAAAGTAATTGGAACGCATTTCCTAGCTTTCTGGAAGGAAGGTACTTCCTTTTAACCTATGCAACATGGAGATAGATGACTGGCCCTTCTTCCTGGCTAGATAGCCAGGCCAGAGACTCTCAGTTTTAATATAAGCTCTGATCGATCAACACTGGTTTGAAGATTAAAAAGAAAAACCCCTGGAAGAGAGAGAAGGGGCTTTCTAGTGAGAAAGTTTGAAGAATATTTGCTGTGAATTGGGAACCTTGTTCTTTGCCATTTAGGGGGAAGTGGGACTTCAAATGTATCATGTGTCTCCATGGAATTTGGGGCCATTTGAAGATTTGTGCTTTATTGCATTTCTAAAAAGACAAAATAAAAATCCAAGCAGTAAATTAGATAAAAAATTCACTATGTCATTAAGATGACCCTCTGCTAATTAGGATCTTTCTTCAAAAGTTAGATAATTCAGGTTACATTTTAGAGAAACGTTTTGGAAATAAACATTCCTTTGTTCTTAATATGATATAATTATCACAGCCTTAATTTTAAAAAGACAGTTTTTGCAGGAAGTTTTATCTGTCACTGTGTAAGTTCTAATTTGCAGCATTTATGCTTTGAGGTCCTGATATTTGGAAAGAGAAACCCTTCAAATTGCTGTGATTTTGGAATCAAACCTCTCACTCTTTTAAATGAGCAGTATCATTTGATAGAATAATGTAAGTGGCTGTTTTATAATGTCATACTCAGCAAGATAAGTAAAAATGTAGGCCTGGTTTCTGGCAAGCACAGCTGTCTTGTAAACTGCCAACACATTTGAGTGGGTGTAGCTCGTACTGAGCTTGTTAAAGATATAGGAAGAACCCCAAAGAAACAGGAATAGAGACTTTAACCTCCTAAAAGTTTGTAATTGAATACAATTGTTTGGATGTCTTCCTGATTATCTTTGTAAAGGGAAACAAGGTTTGATTTCTTTTAAAAGTCCACTCTTCTGGGAGATGCACGAATGTGCTTTATATATTGACATATTTTTCGGAACTCTAAATTGCTAAAACCAAGTTTATCTGAAATTTTATGAAACAAATGCTCTCTTGATTATTTTATTTATTGTTTCTTGAACTTGCATATATATTATCAGGGAGTAGGCTGTCATGGTTATTCTGAAATTGCATTTTTAAATTCACTTACATTATGAGTAAAACTGGTTCTGTATGGATAAGAAAAAACTTAAATGATGCACAAATCACTCCTTTGAAAACCATTATTTTGTATTTTGAAAAGATACGAAATGGGATACTTTCAGATATGTACATTACAAGGTACTTATTATTCTTCATTGTTGAGAAAGAATGCTTTCCTAAGAAGATAACACTGATGACTCCGGGTACTGAAAGCTGGGATTTCAGGTATTGGAGGAAAAAAAATACTTTTCAAGCCTTTGATCTGCAATAAAGAGCTATCTGAATGAAGCAGAGAATGATCAATCACAGAGAATCTAGACTCCCCCTCCTCCATAGTTGGTTCTGGAGCACTTAAAGACATTTTCTTTTTCATTGCTACTGATATTCTTAAGCATATTTTCCAAATACAAACTAAAGTGCCTTGCTGTTATACTCTCTCTATATATATCTATACACCAGAGAGGAATACCTAAGAAATGTGGAAATACATTCCATAGCTGAGTTGTGAGACATACCCTTCCTTTCCCTTCTATTCCTCTGCATTTTTTTTTTCCTTTCTCCTTATTTTGGGGAGATTTCTTTTCCATCAGTAATAGAATTAGTTTTGTGTGTAAAGGAGGGCACACAGTGCCTCCAATGCTAATGGAGTTTAATTTCTAGCTGAAACATTTCTCATGAATGCTTAAAACATTAAAGAGATATCTAAATAATTTCAGCCAGAGAGGGAGTTACATCTTTCATGAACTTGGCATTCATTCATTCAACAACTATTTTCTGTATGCCTGTGATGTGCAGGGCACATTGCACAAATCCATATATTAATTGGAAATTGTCCATGCCTTCCTGTAGGAGGAATAAATAATTAATTCAAATTAGAATTATGTAAAAATATCATAAGCCTATTTGTAGAGCCAAGAATTCTCCCTGGAAGATACATGGTACTTGAGCTGGATCTAATATACAAAAAACCATCTTACCATGTAAGAATAAAAGAAAGGACATCCCAAGAAGAAAGAAGAGTGAGTTCAAATGCAGAGAGGTAGTATTTTGGGAAATACCAAGAAGTGTGGTAGATGATATATTTAAACTTTTTTTCAGCTCAAGGTGCAGCTTATCACTGACTTTCTCCACTCTTAGCAAACCATCTTTATCCTATTATAGCCTGCTTGTCCCAGTTCTCTCTAGTCACCCCAGATTGAAGACCTGGTACAGTTTTGCCCAGCCCTTGGGCCATTCCTGACTAAAGTAAAAAGCTTTATTGACTACGTTGGTCCCAGGAACAGGTAAGTCTGGAATCAGTCCTGTTAATGTAGATCTAGGGCAGCTATGCCAAGATGAGCCCTGTTGATCAGGAGGGCCCTGAGCTACAGAGCACCTCTACCCTCTTCTTTGGTCCCTTGTGCTGAACTTCAGTCCATGGGGTTACTAATATTCTGTGGTCCTCTGGCCAGGAGGCCTGTTTGTAGCATCCTTGTTTCTGGATGGCCTACTATTTTGAAGAGGTTGATTTTTCTGTAAGGACAGCACAACTGCTCAGGTAAAAGTGTGGGTCCTGCTAGTTGTTCTCCACCCAATGTGCATTTTCCCCTGAAGTAAACTTCTTTTGATGTTGAGCCTTGACAGAACCAAGACTGAGGCAGCTTCATCATTTCGATACTGACATTGTCTATCAGCATCTCTTCCCTCTGCTTGGAGACCAGTTCCAGATTTGGCCAGCTTCTCAGTGAAACAATTAGGCTATTTGGATAAAAGTGACAAACTTGCTTAAGCTAGTTGTAAGAATGAAATGAAGATATATTTATTAGAAGAATACAGCTCTATCTCACACATAGACAAAAAGCTATAGGACCAGGTCTCAGAAAAAGCAGTTTTGAGGCTAGAGGCAGGAGAACAGATGGCATGTTTGTTCAAGATATCACCATAATTGGAATGAATCAGGTACACATCTTTTTTACCCTTGCAATCCTGAGCTCAATTCCTTAGAGAGTAAACTTCTTGAGAGTTATTTTGTGTGTTGATTGGCCTAGATTGGTCTATGTCTTCCCCTTCCCTTTGGCCAGATTAAGGCATGTTCCCTCCCCCCTCCCCCTGCTTTTTTAAAAAAGATTATTTTAGAGAGAGAGAGAGTGCATGAGCTGGGGCAGAAGGAGAGGGAGAGGGAGAAAGAGAATCTCAAGCAGACTCCATGCTGAGTGTGAGCCCAACCTGGGGTTTGATCTCGTGACCCTGAGATCATGCACCTGAGAGGAAAGAGTCCGACACTCAACCGACTGAACTACCCAGGCACCCTGAGGCAGGTCCCCTTAACTGACATCCCACAAGATCACACACAATGGGAAGAAAATAACCCTCCAAACAAAATAGTAGTGCTGCATACCAAAGAAGTTGGAATGGATACTGGCCAAGCAAAGCCAAGACTATCAACTGTACTTGGCCTGTCTGTTTGTCTCTGGTCCAAGTTATCATTTCCTCCTCACTGGCCAATGTTATTTGGGTGCATTATACATTGAGGCCAACCCCCCTGATTTATATCAATTTTGGAATCTCTAACATTACTTTCTATTTTATGAGGTCTCTTTTTGGAGGATTCTCTTGGTCAGACTTGGGTTGGTTGCCCAACATAATCAGAATCCAAAATTCTGTAGCCAAGGCACCACACTTTATTTCTTAGACTTGAGAGGAACAATAAGATATATTTATCTATAGATACAAAACTGCAATCAGGTTTTAAAAGTCTTAATATCTTAAACACAATATTAAGATTTCCTAAGTCTCTAAATTTAGATTGGGTTAAAATTAATTATAAATAATTTTGGTAATGCTTACTGAAGCCTGAAAAATGATGAGAGTAATTTTTAATACAAGTAATATCTGTGACTATTGTAGTTCAATATTTTTTGTAACCATGAATTATTAATAAGATTTGATATTTCTTATTGACTTTAAAATTCAATCCATATTTTTTGGCGTCTGGGTGGCTCAGTCGGTTAAGCATCCAACTCTGTTTTCGGCTCAGGTTATGGTCTCAGGGTTGTGAGATCCAGCCCCACAATAGGTTCTGCACTCAGCAGGGAGTCTGCTTGAGATTCTCTCCCTCTTCCTCTGCCCCTCCCCCTGCTCTCTCTCTCACTCTTTCCAAAAAAAAAAAATCTTTAAAATTTAGTACATATTTTCCAAAAATTCTCTCTTAAACAATGATATTGTAACAGTTTCAATGAAGCAGTCCTTGTTAAAAAAGAGAACTGCCCTGGGCGCCTTGGTGGCTCAGTCGGTTAAGTGGCTGCCTTCGGCTCAGGTCATGATCCCAGGGTCCTGGGATCAAGCCCTGCATCGGGCTCCCTGCTCAGCGGGGAGCCTGCTTCTCCCTCTCCCTCTGCCTGCCTCTCTGCCTACTTGTTCTCTCTCTCTCTCTCTCTGTCAAATAAATAAATAAAATCTTAAAAAAAAAAAAAAAAAAGAGAACTGCCCTAATGCAGTTCTCACTCTTCTCAACCTGATCAGCCATGAATTTATTTATTCTTTGATTTCACTTGAACAAAAGATGACTGGTTAACATATTAGGACAAGATATTTAAAGACATTTTCAATTAAAATAGTCAAATGATTCTCTGACTCTTTAATATATTGTTTGGCTATATTTTCACCCGTTGTGAAGAGCATCTTGCTACACATATGAGAGTACTCAACTCGATAAATTATAGCCAACTCTGTCACTTAATTTGGTTCAAATGTGATGCTGATTAGGTCCAAATGATTGATTTTAACATTATGTAAACCAGACATTTTTGCAGAGACCTTATTTTGCTTTGATCATTCTCCAATTATATATTCCTCTCAACCATTTTCTAGGTTCTAATATGTACTCCCTGCCACAAGGGAGAATGAGCATTAGATGATGAGCAGCTCAGTATAACCCACAACCGTAACTTAAAGTTCTTTTTTTTCCCCTCCAATGGTAGTCCTGCAATAGCATTTCAGCTGTTGGACTGTGACACACAAGTGGGATGGTAGACCTGCCAGATGATAAGAACCCTAATAAAAAGTCATAATAATAACAAAAATATATTTTCAATTTCTTTTTTTATGTTAACTGTTATTTGCAACAGTAGTCATCTGGTTTTTTACCAGACCTCAGTTTCCTCTGCAGTATTTCAGAAATACTCCATGAGAAAAAGAAAAAATATTGAACTGTCTTGGGTTAAAGGACAGTGCACATACCGTTGTAGGGAGGTAGGAAGTGAAAGAGGCCCCCAATTTTAAATATAATAATTTTTATGACTCTACTTCTTAGAAAGCAATGGAACATTCTTAATTTGGGTTCAGCTCCATTGCTTTCAATGAAGAACTCTTAATATAAATGTACTGGATCAATCTGGTTTTAGTTGAAAGTGATACAGTAATATGGAGAATATTTCTGTCAAATCTTTGCTGCCAATGAATCAGCTCAGAATAGAATGCAGTATTGATTTTAATAAAAAAGTTATTAAGTGCATAGTGTGATATATAAAAGTTTACTTTTTGAAAAATATTAATGTAACCAAGCAACAAAAATACTAATATTTGAAATTATTGAAAGATCTATATTAGGAAGTACCTCAACATATGGCTTACTGAAAAACACAACTCTCTTGCCATGAGGCATAGTATGGGGATGTGTTATCACAGAAAGAAAGAAATCTAAGATTGTCAAGAAAGCAATAGATTCAAGGAAAGTCATTATGAAATCTACAGATCCATATTAAATGCATATTATAGCTGAACATTGTGTTAACATGCTCAGATAATGAGTTTTAAACAGTAGGGATGGGGACATAATAGAATATATCACGGATTTCTCAAATAACTCTCCTAGAGGATTATATTAGTACCTGAAGGTAGGTGTTCCAAAAACCTAAGGATTTTGGAACGGTTACCACCTCACCCCACCCACTTGTTATTTTGAGATCTTCGAAGTCTAGCTGGATCAATTTATAAGGCACAGCAAGAGCTAACATTTTTTTTTTTAAGAGTTAGAGCGAGGGCTGGATATCCATGTAGCCAAACTATACATAACCTTAGAGCTCCACATGTGACTCCTGCAACCCTTCCTAGTGACATAGCCTCTACAACTAAACACTTCAAAATAAACACCACCCTTGCCATTACCCATCTAAACAAGGATATACGAAGTTCAGAGGGCAACTGTAGGCCATGCTACCAACCCTGAGCCAGTCAGTTGGCAATCACCTAAAATCAGCAGTCATGGAAGCCGAAGTTTTATAAAGTGAATGATAAATGGAAGACTTACAACTTACTATGAAAGAATATTTTCTTTTATCTAAAGTTTAACTCTTTAATATGTCTCCCAAAGATTGCTTATTCAGGATACTGCATAAAAAAACTCTAGCAAAAACTGTAGACAGTTTGGAAATGTTTTGCTAACACTAAAGACAGGAAAAAAAAAAAACCCACATATTTTGGAAAAGAATTTGGAACTATATTCCTGTATGTTACTTTCAACTTCTTGAGTGTGAGTAATATGAACCAGTAGTGATAATGTGAAAAATGTAGAATGAAAGATAATCCAAATGAGCTCATATATTATACATGTAATAAATCCTCCACTCTGAAAATGAAAAAAAGAGGTTTTTACATTTATGAATATTAAAAAAAAATCAGGATTCCTCCCTCCAGGGTAAATTCTAAATTCATATTTAAAGGCTATGAATTTGAATAAATTCAAGGTTTTTATTTTTTTTAATTTATTTTTTTAAAAGATTTTATTTACTTGACAGAGAGAGACACAGCAAGCGAGGGAACACAAGCAGGGGGAGGGAGAGAGGGAGAAGCAGGCTTCCCACTGAGCAGGGAGCCGGATGCGGGACTCCATCCCAGGACCCTGGGATCATGACCTTAGCCGAAGGCAGACGCTTAACGACTGAGCCACCCAGGCGCCCTAAATTCAAGGTTTTTAGTTAGCTGGGAGTGTCTTGATTTGCCCTCAACTTACAGACGTGGAATAAAATCAAGCATAAGATGGCATAGTATAATCATTACTAATTATGATGGTTAAGGAAGAATTCAGGAAAATGTTGAAAATTGAGCTGACCCTTAGAGAATTCGGGAATTGAATTAGAAAAGAAATAAAGGTGATGGGGGAGTATGTTGACTTATTTTCTGAGATCTTTTTTGTACATTTGTGAAAAACTTTTGTTTTAGTTAACTGGGTTTTGAGTTGAGTGTATCTATAGTCACAAGGGTGGATGAAAATAATGTACAAATTTCCCAAACAGCCAATTGTAATTTTTTTTAATTCAATATAATTAACATGCAGGGTTATATTAGTTTCGCATGTACTATACAACAATTCAACAATTCTATACATTACTCAGTGCTTTTGAAGATGAGTGTACTCTTAATATACTTCAACTCTTTCACCCATTTCCACATCCACCCACCCTCTAACAACCACAAGTTTGTTCTCTATATTTAAGAGTTTATTTTTTGTTTTTCTTTTTTCTCTTGTTCATTTATTTCTTTTTTAGATATAATTTTTAATTTTTATTTTAATTCCAATTAATTAACATACAGTGTTAGATTAGTTTCAGGTGTACCTAGTGATTCAACACTTCCATACATCCCCTGGTGTTCATCATGACAAGTGCACTCCTTAATCTCCATCACCTGTTTCATCCATTCCCCCATCCACCTCTTCTCTGGTGACCATCAGTTTGTTGTTTGTTCTCTATAGTTAAGAGTCTGTTTCTTGGTTTCTCTCTCTTCTTTTCCCTCTGCTCATTTGTTTTTTTTTCTTAAATTCCACATATGACTGAAATTATATGGCATTTGTCTTTCTCTGACTGATTTTCTTAGCATTATACTCTCTAGCTCCATTCATGTTATTGCAAATGGCAAGATCTCATTATTTTTTATGGCTGAATAGTATTCCAATGTACACATACCATTTCTTTATCCATTCATTTATGGATGGACACTTGGGTTGCTTCCATATCTTGGATATTGTAGATAATGCTGCTATAAACATAGTAGTGCATGTAAATTTTTGAATTAATGTTTTCATTTTCTTTGGGTAGATACCAATAGTGGAATTACTACATCATATGGTAATTCTTTTTTTAATTTTTTGAGCAAACTCCATACTGTTTTTCACAGTGACTGTACCACTTTGCATTCCCACCAAGAGTGCATGAAGGTTCCTTTTTTCCCAAATCCTCACCAACACTTGTTGTTTCTTGTGTTTTGATTTTAGTCATTCTGACAGGTAGGGGGTGATATATCACTGTGGCATTTATTTTCATTTCTCTGTTAATGAGTGATGCTGAGCATCTTTTCATGTTTGTTGGCCATCTGTATGTCTTCTTTGGAAAAATGTCTTTTCATATCCTCAGCCCATATCTTAATTGGATTCTTTGTGTTTTTGGCATTGAGTTATAAAAGTTCTTTGTATATTTTGGATATTAACTCCTTATCAGATATATCACTTGCAAATATCTTCTCTATTCAGTAGGTGGTCTTTTTGTTTTGTTGATGGTTTCCTTCCCTGTGCAGAAACTTTTATTTTGGTGTAGTCCCAATGATTTAATTTTGCTTTTGTTTCCCTTGCCAAAAGGGACATATCTAGAAAAATGTTTCAACTGCTTATGTCAAAGAAATTACTGCCTATGTTTTCTTCTAGGAACTTTATGCTGTAAGGTCTCATATTTAGGTTTCTAATCCATTTTGAGGGTTTTTTTTTGTGTGTGTATTGTATAAGAAAGTGGCCCAGGTTCTTTCTTTCTTTTTTTTTTTTTTTTTTGCATGTTGCTGTCCAGTTTTCTTAACACCATTTGTGATTTTTCCCCCCTTCCGCATTGGATATTCGTTCCTATTTTGTCGAAGGTTAATTGACCATATAATTCTTTGCTTTGTTCTTCTTTCTCAAAATTGCTTTGGCTATTCAGGGCCTTCTGTGGTTCCATACAAAATTTAGTACCATTTGTTCTACTTTTGTGAAAAATGCTGTTGGTATTTTGTTAGGGATTGCATTATAACTGTGGATTGCTTTGGGTAGTATAGACTTTTTAACATCTGTTCTCCCAATCCATTGGCATGGAATATCTTTCCATTTGTTTCTGTCATCTTAAGTTTCTTTCATCAGTGTTTTACAGTTTTCAGAGTACATGTCTTTCACTCTATTCCTAGGTATTTTATTCTTTTTGGTGCAATTGTAAATGGGACTGTTTTCTTGATATCTCTTTCTGCTATTTCATTATTAGTATATAGAAATGAAATTCAACAGATCTCTGTAGATTAATTTTTTATTCTGTGACTTTACTTAATTCATTTACCAGCTCTAGTAATTTTTTGGTGGAGTCTTTAGGGTTTTCTACATATAGTATAATATAATCTGCAAATAGTGAAACTTTTAGTTCTTCCTTACCAATATGGATGCCTTTTATTTCTTTTTGTTGTCTGATTGCTGTGACTAGGACTTCCAGTACTATGTTGAATCAAAGTGGTGAGAGTGGACATCCTTGTCTTATTCCTGATGTTAGAGGAATAGGTCAGTGTTTTACGATTGAGTCTAATGTTAGCTGTGGGTTTTTTATATAAGGCCCTTATTATATTGAAGTATGTTCTCTCTAAACCTATTTTATTGAGGGTTTTTATCATGAGTGGATGTTGTATTTTGTCAAACGGTTTTTCTACATCTCTTAAACTGATCATGTGGTTTTTATCCTTTCTCCTGTAAATGTAATGTATCACATTGATTGATTTGTGAATACTGAACCACCCTTATGTCCCTGGAATAAATCCCACTTGATTGTGGTAAATGAGTTTTTAAAATGTATTGTTAGATTCAGTTTGCTAATATTTTGTTGAGGATTTTTGCATCTGTGTTCATCAGAGATATTGTCCTATAGTTCTCTCTCTCTCTCTCTTTTTTTTTTTTTTTTTGGTGTCTGGTTTTGGTATCAGGGTAATGCTGGGCTCATAGTGTGAATTTGGATGTTTTCCTTCATCTTCTATTTATTGGAGTAGTTCAATTGGTGTTAACTCTTTACATGTTTGGTAGAATTCAGCTGTGAAGCCATCTGGTCCAGGACTTTTGTCTGTTGGGAATTTTTTGATTACTGACTCAATTTCATTGGTCTGTTCAAATTTTATATTTCTTCCTGATTCAGTTTTGGGAGGTTATATGTTTCTAGGAATTTATTCATTTTTCCTAGGTTGTCCAATTTGTTGGCACATAATTTTTTATAATATTCTCTTAAAATTATATTTATAGCTGTGGTGTTATTTCTTCTCTTTCATTTCTAATTTTATTTATTTGAGTACCTTTTTATTTTTTGTGAGACTGGCTAGAGGTTTATCAGTTTTTTTTTTTAATTTTTTTTATTGAAGTTTATCAGTTTTGTTGTTCTTCTCAAGAAACCAGTTCCTCATTTTATTGATTTGCTTTATTGTTTTTTTAGTCTCTCTTTCATTTGTTTCAACTTTAATCTTTATTATTTTCTTCCTTCTGCTGGTTTTGAGCTTTGTTTATTCTTCTTTTTCTAGTTCCTTTTGGTATAAAGTTAGGTTGTTTACTTGAGATTTTTCCTGCTTCTTAAAGCTTCCTATAATCTTCCCTCTTAGAACAGCTTTTGCAGCATCCAAATATTTTGGACCATTGTGTTTTCATTTTCATTTGTCTCATTTTTTTTTTAAATTTCTTCTTTGATTTCTCGGTTGACCCATTCATTGTTTAGTAGCATGTTATTTAACCTCCCTGTATTTGTGTTCTTTCCAGATTTTTTCTTGTGTGTGATTTTTAGTTTCATACCATTGTGGTCAGAAAAGATGCATGATATGATTACAACCTTTTTGAATTTGTTGAGACTTGTTTTGTGGCCTAACATGCAGTCTATTCTGGAGAATGTTCCATGTGCACTTTAAAAGAATGTGTATCCTGCTGTTTTGGTATGGAATGCTCTAAATATATCTGTTATGTCCATCTGGTCCAATGTGTCATTCAAAGCCACTGTTTCCTTATTGATTTTCTGTCTGGATGAAATGTCCATTGATGTAAGTGGGGTGTTAATGTTCCCTAGTATTATTGTATTGCTATCAATTTCTTCCTTTAATGTCTGTAACTTGTCACTTTATGTATTTGGGTCTTCCAATGTTGGGTGCATATTTACAATTATTATATGTTCTTGTTGGAGTGTAACCTTTATGATTATGTAGTTTTCTTCTTTGTGTCTTATTACAGTGTTCATTTTAAAGTCTGTTTTGTCCAGTATAAGTAGAGCTGCCTGGCTTTCTTTTTACCTCCATTTGCGTGATGAATGTTTTTCCATCCCTTCACTTTTTTTTTTCCCATCCCTTCACTTTTAATCAACATGCGTCTTTAAATTTGAAATAAGTCTCTTGTAAGCAGCATATAGATGGGTCTTGCTTTTTTATTCATTCCGTCACCCTGAGTCTTCTGATGGAGCATTTAGTCCATTTATATTCAATGCCATTATTGATTGATACATACTTATTGCCATTTTTTCTACTTTTTTTTTTTTTTAAAGTGTTTTTGTAGTTCTTTTCTCTTCCTTCTCTTGCTTTCTTCCCTTATGGTTTGATGGCTTTCTTTAGAGATATGCTTGGATTTCTTTCTCTATTTTTTGCATGTCTATTAAAGGTTTTTGATTTATGGTTACCATTAGGTGTATATATAACATCCTGTGCATATAGCAGTCTATATGAGGATGATGTATGAACCCATTCTATTTTTTTTTAAGATTTATTTATTTATTTGAGAGAGAGAGAGAGAGAGAGCAGGGGTGAGGGGGAGAGGGAAAGGTTGAGGGAAAGTAAGTGGACTCCATGCTAAGCACAAAGCCCTATGCGGGGCTCGATCTCATGATCATGAGATCACGACCTGAGCTGAAACCAAGAGTCAGTCGCTTAACTGAGTGAACCACCCAGGTGCCCCAAGTCTGAACTCATTCTAAAAGCACTTAATTTTTACTCACCTTCTCACCACATTTTATGTATATGATGTCATACCTTATATCCTTTTATTGTGTGAATCCCTTGACTGATTTTTATAGATTTAATTGATTTTACTGCTTTTGAGCTTTAATCTGTGCCAGTTTTATAAGTGATTAATGTACTTTTATTATGTTTGAATGTATCTGTGAAATTTTTTCCTTTCTAATTTTCTTACCCCTGATTATGGTCTTTTTTCCACTCAGAGAATTCCCTTTAGTGTTTCTTGTAATGCTGGCTTAATGGTGATGAATTCCTTACTTTTATTTGTCTGGAAAACTCTTTATCCATCCTTCTATTCTGAATGATAGCCTTGCTGGATAGAGTATTTTTTATTGCATTTTTTTTTTTTTTCCTTTCAGCACTGAATATATCATACCACTCTCTTCTGGCCTGCAAAGTTTCTGCTGATAAATCAGCTGAAGCCTTATGGAGTTTCCCTTGCAGGTAACTGTTTTCTTTTCTCTTGCTGCTTTTAAAATTCTCTTTGTCACTACTTTTTCCTACTTTAATTGTTATGAATCTTGGTATGGACCTCCTTGGGTTGATTTTGTTGAGGTCTCTCTGGGCCTCCTGGATCTAGATGTCTTATTTTTTTCTCTCGAAATTAGGGAAGTTTCACCTATTATTTCTTCAGATAAATTCTCTGTCTTCTTTTCTCTCTCTCCTCTTTCTGGGATTCCTATAGTGAAAATGTTTTTATGCTTGATGATGTCACTGAGTTCCCTTGACCTTATTTATTTGTTTATTTTTTGCTGTTTAGATTGGTTGCTTTCTAGTACTCCTTCAGGTCACTGGTCTGTTCTCCTGCTTCCTCTAGTCTATGTATTCCCTCTAGTGTATTTTTTATTTCAGTTATTGAGTTCTTCATCTTTGATTGGTTCTTTTTTACATTTTCTATCTTTTTTATGAAGATCTCTCTGAGGTCCTCCACTCTTTTCTCAATCCCAGTAAGTATCTTTATGACCATTAGTTGGAATCCTCTATCAGGCATATTGCTTATCTCCATTCATTTAGCTGTTTTGGTATGATTCTGTCCTGTTCTTTTACTTGGGACATATTCCTCTATCTCTTCATTTTGTCTAACTCTCTGTGTTTGTTTCTGTTTATCAGGAAAGGCAGCCATGTCTTCTGATCTTGAAACTAATAGCATCATGAAGAAAAGGTCCTCGAATGCCCTGTAGTGTAATGTCCTCTGTTCACCAGAATCTGATGCTTCAGGGGTGTCTTCCATGTGTATTGTGTGGACTCTACTATTGTGGTTGAGCCATGTTTGCCTTCAGTCAGCTGCAATGACTCTCTTTGCCTGTTGTGGGCAGGGATTGGTCTCCATGAGGTTATGCAGCCAGTCTAAGGCCTCCTTGGGCTCATAGTTTGGTCAGACCAGATTTCTGCCCTCAGCCAATGCTGGAACTATGGTCACACTGAACTGCCAGGGGCTTTCCCTGCACTGTCCACTAAGAGGCTTTTTTTGGTAGGTGGGGTCTGCATTCAGACCAGATGTCTGCCCCCAGTCTCTCTTTGTGGGTTGCAGTGACCCTGAACTACTGGCCTCTCTCTTTATGCTGTCCCTTGAGAGGATACTGCTAGTGGGTGGGGCTGACAGATTGAATGTCTGTCCCAGCCTATTACAGGGGCTGCAGCTGAAGAACGTATGTGTGATTATCTTCCCTTCTCCCTAGGGTAAGAGACACTTTGAAATTGATGCTGGCCACTGTTGTCAGGGCTGCTTGCAGTATGAGACATGTCAGGTATGGCTTTGGAGGGACTCCTGCTGAATAGGTGGGGCAAGTTGGATGGGGCAGATCCACAGGAGAATGTAGGGGTGGGATATGTGGTGTTAGAATGCTAGGTGGTGAGTTCATAATAGGGTTCCCAACGGTGTTGGGGTATCTAGGTTGGGAACTGGGGCAGGGGAAGAGATGGATTTGCCAGCTCTTATTCTTGGAGAAGTTTTCTAAAGATCCCTGCCCCTCTAAGGCATGTTCTGAGATTAATAAATGTGTCTCCTTCATGTATACCTCAGGCACTTTTCAAACTGTTGCTCTGTGTTGTGTCTCAGCTGGGTTATTTGTTATACTTGTTCTTTAAAGATGGGGAGTCAGTTTCTTATTTTCTGCAGCCTCTTCTAGAGCTGAGGTTACTGATTTTTTTTTTTTAAGATTTTATTTATTTGAGAGAGAGAATGAGATAGAGAGAGCATGAGAGGGGGGAGGGTCAGAGGGAGAAGCAGACTCCCCACTGAGCAGGGAGCCCGACTTGGGACTCGATCCCGGGACTCCAGGATCATGACCCGAGCTGAAGGCAGTCGCCCAACCAACTGAGCCACCCAGGCGCCCGAGGTCACTGATTTTTAAAGTTCCTGGTATTAAGCCCCTCTGATTGTAAAAACTCATGAAGTTAAGCCCTTCTGATTTTTTGATTTTCAAAGCCAGATGTTAGAAGAACTCATCTTCCAGTGCAGGTCCCTTATGTCTGGGGTGCCTGGTGTGGGGTCTGTTCCTCTCCCTTCTCTATTCTTGTGGTATCCCTGCCATTTGTGGTTAGTCTTACAGGTTAGTTTGGTTCCCAACTGAGTCCCTGCCCTTCCTACCATTTTTGACGTAGCCCTCTCTCTATGATTAACTGTGGAGATTCTGTTCTGCCAGTCTTTGGTTTATTCTCTGGGTTAGTTACACTGATGTGGCTATTACCTAGGTGTGTCCATGGGACAAAGTGAGCTTAGGATCCTCCTGCTCCACCATTATCCCAGACTCTCCCGATTGGCATTTTTTTTTTTCTTTTAGAGTCAAATAGGAAGAACAGGGACTAAGGACTATCTTTTATGTTTTTCCAAGACATCTGGTCGCTTTTCTGACTAGGCTATTTGAATAGTCTGCTGAACCTTGACTCATCTCGTTAACTAAAGCAGCTTGAAATTTATTATAGGGAAGTTAAGTCACCTCTGTAAGTCAAAGATTCTCATAAATTATTTTCATTATGGACTAATGGTCTGTGAAGATTAAAATCTTTCAAAGAGGTGAATGGATTATTTTTGTGTTCTATGGGAAATTAGAAGTTATTTTAAAGCTTTGGCCATTTAGAGGAAATCAGTTCAGTTTCCATCATAGTAACGTTTAAGTCATGCCCTGACCGGATGTTTTGTGGGCATCAATGAAGAACAGCATTCTTTCTTTCTTTCTTTCTTTCTTTCTTTCTTTTTTTTTTTTTGAACAGCATTATTTCTTTACAAGTATTATGAGTGATGAATATTTCACACTATGGTTTCTTTTCAAGTTTGAGAGGAGGTCAAATTAAGTAATATCCATTTATAACAATTATGATAAACTACCCATTTTTTGCCATATTTCCTTCCACATAGCTATTCACTGTGATAAATGCCTTACACACTTTAATTTAGCACTCTTCAGAATTCTGTGAAGAAAATGAGAAAACCAAGGCAGAGAAAGTTTAATAACTCACCAAAAGTAAACAAGAGGCAAGTAAAAAAGTCAGAATTCAAACCTAGACCCATTTGATCAATACCTGCAGTTTTAAAAAATTTTGTTTAAATTCAATTTAATTAACATATAGTGTATTATTATTCATAAGTAGAATTTAATGATTCATCAATTGCATATAACACCCAGTGCTCATTCCAGCAAATGCCCTCTTTAATGCCCATCACCCAGTTACCCCATTCCCCCAGCCACCTCCCCACCAGCAGCCCTCAGTTTGTTTTCTACAGTTAAGAATCTATTATGGTTTGTTTCCCTGTCTGTTTTCATCTTACTTTATTTTTCCTTTCCTTCCTCTATGTTCACCTCTTTTGTTTCTTAAATTCCACATATAAGTGAAATCATATGGTATTTGTCTTTCTCTGACTGACTTATTTCACTTAGCTTAATACCCTGTAGTTCCATCCACATCATTACAAATGGCAAGATTTCATTCTTTTTGATGGCTAATATTCATATATATATATACCACATCTTCTTTATACATTTGGATGGACACTTGCATTTTAATCCCTCCTCAATTAAGTGGGGGTAATTACTTTCCCAACATTATTGGCGTGTTAACCAGCTGGTTTATTTACAAGTGACAGAACCCAGTTTAAAATAGCTAACTAAAAGAAAAAAAAAGTGTTGGAAGGGTATAGGGATGATCTATAAAACTGCTAAAGAAACCACAGTTGTTTCAGGGGTCACGGATTGGAACCAGGATCTGGAATACAATCAGATCCATTTCTCCTTTGTTTCCTATATTACAGTAGACCCCAAAATTTTACACATACCTTTTTTTTATCTTTGCAAAAATTATGTGGATAAGCTGCTATTATTTCTTTTGATAACCATGATAACTAAGACATAATAGGTGAATTGATTTGTCAAAGATGGGTGGCTGATTGGTCACAGGGGCAATATTAGAGCCCAGCCCTACAGACACTTACACCATGTTCTGTTAATCTACTTGTGTCTTAAAATGCCCAGTTGTATCAATGTTAAAGTCTTTTTTATTTTACTTATATAGGCAGGCCAGTGGAGATATTAATACTTTTTAAAGAGAAAACCAAATTGATATTTGAGGTTCTCATCTACCTCAGATATTCTTATAAATATTGCCCAATTTAAACCCAGGAAAAAATAGCCTATCAATCTATATCTTATTTAAAGTGTTTGGCACTATACTATCTTGTTAAATGAAAGGTTACCTTTACTAGTAGGATTTAATTTTTCTTTTAAAAAATTCATTAAAATGGGGCGCCTGGGTGGCTCAGTTGGTTAAGCGACTGCCTTCGGCTCAGGTCATGATCCTGGAGTCCCAGGATCGAGTCCCGCATCGGGCTACCTGCTCAGCAGGGAGTCTGCTTCTCCCTCTCCCGCCCCCCCCCCTTGTGCTCTCTCTCTCTAATAAATAAATAAAATCTTTAAAAAAAAATTCATTAAAATGATTTTCTAACAGATAGCTATTTTAGAATATAATATTTGATTTGTAGCTGATTTTCAGTAGGAAGAAGGCTCTTTTGATAAAAATTATTCTTTTCTTAAACTTAACCTTATGTTGACCTGATAATAAAATAAAAGTGAAGCTTTGATTAGTTTCTGTGACTTAGAACAAATTTTATCTTTTGCTATGTAAGTGATTTCAAATGGGCAGGTTTTCAAACTAAATGTCTTAGCCACAAGATGGTGTCCTAACATTAGCAACCAATGGGTTTAGCTTATAAATAGAATTGACTTTACGTGGCAAAGATGTTTTTCAAGTTGAAAATGCCAAGTGTCCGTGCATAGACATAATTACTCGTTAGCCTGTACTCTTGTGCAAAATGTACTTGGGAAAATGTATTGTTCAACTCGATTTGATTAACTCTCTTTGCTGTAGATTTGTATTTATTTACATTAATGCTACACTGAAATACTCAGTTCATTAACTTCTGATTTAGCTAAAACAGAGAGGAAACTGTTTTCCTTGCAAGTTGCAATAGATTTTCAAATGGCACAATAGATGAACTTTGTGTGATGTACATTTTATTGCATGTCATGAGAGATACACTTAAGAGTCCAAGATTTTTATCCTGTTTTTTTTTTTTTTAATTTCCATAATGGTTTGCTTTAGAAATCAGAGATGGTAACATCCAGTTTATCTTGAAGCTGGCTGTATTTAAAATCTGAATATGGTAAGTTGGATATTACTTTTTGAATTGAACATCGTTTTCTGCTTTCAAAAACTAACATTTATTCCAAGGATCCTGAGAAATCTCTGGTCCTAGTAATTCTTACCAGTTATCACTAACTTCTGAACACATGTAGAGACTTTCTATACCAAATCCTGGGGGAGAAGAGGTTGGATGCGTTCTATTGCTTTTAGGAGAGTCTGAATAAAAGAAGAAATTGTTTCAGAAAAATGAAGTACATTAATAATAACCTCTAACTCTGTTTTAACACTAACTTTAAAAGAAAGCTAGATTTGCCCTGCAATTGAAAATGGTACTTTTGCTTTTAGAAAGATGTCATCCATTTTTATATTATCTTTACATCTACATAGCTATGAGTTGTTAAAAAGAGTGTTTTAGGGACCATTCTATATTTTCATCCTGAAAAAGAAAGTTCATATAAAATCACTTGGTTATGTCAGAGGGTGAAAAAGAAATGTTTCAAAGTGAGATATATTAGAATCACTTCATAAGTTATTCTCTACATTAATGGTATAAATGTCCATTTTATAGAAATTTGGGAAATAAATCTGACAATATATATTAGAATAAAAAATACACATATTCTTGAACCTAGTGCCACCTTTAAAACCTATTCTACAGAAATAAAAGTGTCACCACTTTCAGTCTATAAAGGTATATACAGTATATAGTAATCTTTACTTCAGCATTGTTCACGGAAGCCAAAAATAAAAACAAAATAAAACTGTAACAAGGTAAATACCCATCAAAAAATGAATGATTGAATATATTATAATATGTCTACATGATGGAATATTATCTAGCTGCTAAAAGAATGAACTAATGTTATGCTATAAAAATTGGCTAGAGGAATTTACACTATGTATTGTTGAATGGGAGAACTAAGAGATTTATAATAAAATCCCCTTAAAAAAAACACAACAGAGGGGCACCTGGATGGCTCAGTTGGTTCAGCGTCTGGCGTTGGCTCAGGTCATGATCTCAGGGTCCTGGGATCAAAGCCTGTGTCTGGCTCTCTGCTCAGTGGGGAGTCTGCTTGTCCTTCTCCCCCTGTCCCTCCCCCTGCTTGTGCTCTCTCCCTCTCAAATAAATAAATAAATAAAATCTTAAAAAAAGCAACACAGCAGAAACTAGCCATTCTGACAGGTGTGAGGTAATCTCTCATTGTGATTTTGATTTGCATTTCCCTGATGATTGGTGTTGAGCATCTTTTCACATGCTATAGGCATCTGTGTGTTGTCTTTGGAAAGATGTCTATTTAGGTCCTCTGCCCATTTTTCAGATTGTTTGTATTTTTTGGTGTTGAGTTATATGAGTTCTTTCTATATTTTGAATATTAAACTCTGATTGGATATATCGTTTGCAAAGAGGAAATATAGTCAAAAATATTGTAATAACTTTGTGTGGTGGCCGTAACTACACTTATGGTGAGCATTTTGTAATGTATATAAGTCAAATCATTATGTGGTACACCTGAAACTAGTATAATTTGGTATATCAGTTATACTTCAATTTTAAAGTTGTTTTTTATGAAAAAACTCAGAAAAATCTTATATATTTACAATACAAATGTATCTGTATATGACCATACATATTTATATATGATTAAATAGACACAGAAAAATTCATATTAGTTTATTTATACGGGATCCTTCTTGAAGGCTCTCATAGGTTCCCTGGAGAGCAGACTGAACTAGAGATTGGCGTGTGGGAATTCTATGGAGGAATGCTTCTCCGATGAACCATGGAAGGGCAGTGAAGGAAAGTAGGTTAAGCTGAAGGAGGGGCTGAGATGTGATGCAATCACAGCAGCAGTTCCCCCAGGGGCTCTCTGGAGCTGGGATGTTCCTGCATGATCATTGCTAACTGGAGTAAGGGGGCCCACTTGCTCTACCTTCTCTGTCTGCTTTCTCCCTTTCAACCCTCTTCACTGACCGGTCATTGCCTGTAGACTGCCCCCAGGTAGGAGGTGTGATGATGGGGCTGCAGCCCTCCTTAGCTGAGGTTTAATCCTCAGAAGGTAGGATTCAGCTGTGAGCCATCAACTGTCAACATTCCCAGCAGCTGAAGGGATAAGCGCGTTAGTCTTCAAAGTAATAAAGAAATCTATTTGGCACACCATAACGTCCTCTAAAGAATGGGGTGGAGAATAATGTGGTTGAAATGGGGGAAGAGAGAGGAAGAGGTATCCATACAAGAAAAGAGAAAAATAATTTTAATAAAAGCATTTAAACAAGTGGTAAATGTGCATCAATATTGCAAGCGCTGTAGGAGTAGCAATGCTATGAAAAATTCATAATGCTTTACCTGAAAGAACCTTCCAAAACCTTTCTTGACCCAATTTTCTGGGTCATCATTACTTTTCAATGCACTGTATTTTCTTTGACAACGTTGAAAGGATAAAATGCTCAGTAAAGAAGAATTGAGAAGTAAGCTTAAATATTTTATTTTTAGGAAGAGTAAACGGCTGATGAAAGAAGTTACATCTTCCTGTACACTTATTCCAGTATTTTGGCTATGGTAACTATATTCTTACTAAAATGCTGTATTTGGAGAAAAAAAATTGTCTTGAGTAAACAGATAAGCATGTTAATAACATACTGTGCCTTTATGTGTTATAGTGACGCTCTGAACTACTTTAGCTAGACTATGCATACAGCTTTGTAGTCTGATTAATTTATTGAATAGCTATCATATGCCAGGCAGACTATGAGGCCTTGGGGACTGGAAACTAAACACTTAGTGATTCACAGCCTTGCAGGATAGACAGATGAAACAAGGGGCAATCACAGAGTGATAAAAGCTGTGGTATAGGCAGAGTGCTATGGGAGCTCCAACGACTACCCAGATACAAACCAGAAGATTGCAGGTTTATGATGTCAAAGCTTCCAGGCATAGTAGGCTTCTGAATTGTGGGGTGGATATTGGGGCACGTGAATGATAAGGAAGAAGATCTGAGGGCAAAAAGGGTACGTTCAGGTTGCTGTTAAGTAGTCCATAAGTTGTATGCATTGGGATGAGGGCAAAGGTATCAGCAGATCATGCTGCAGAAAGAAGCAGGGACAAGATCATAGTCAGAGGCCTGACAGGGAACATAGGGCATGGTCAAATAGGATAATTCAAAGAGAGTATAACAAAGCAACTATTTACAAAGATGTGGTGGGGGAATGGGGCAAGGGTTGGACATTTCCACATTAGGCCTAATGCAGCAAGAAGCAGAGGGGTTATGAGAACCTGGGGACAGAGGGTCTGAGTAGAGGGACTGCCTTCCTCACAGGAGGCCTGGTGTCTGAGGAGGAATGCTGCAAACCTGCAGTGACATTGAAAGCAGGCATCCGGGAGAACAGATGCTTTGATGGGATCACAGGGCACACTAGCCCATTGATGGGTCCATGTCAGTGAGAATGGAGAAAGGAGAGAGAGCAGAGAGTGGTTTGGAGGGACAGACAGATCTCTTCCCTGTGTGCGTGGCAGCTGCAGAATTGAAGATTAAGGAGGAGGTAAGTAGATGAGCAAGGGAAGGAAGTGATTTCAAAGCAAAGAGAGCAGTGTGGCAAGATCCTGTGGCAGGAGGGTACATAGTGAATCTGGAGACTAAAAACAATGCCTATGCAGTGAGGGTAGAGAGGGAAAAGAGGTGGGGTGTGATGTTATAGAGGTGCCATGAGGCAGACTGTACAAAGCCATTCATGCCCAATTAAATAATTTTGTCTTTATTCCCAAGAACAATGCAATACCATAGAAAGTCTGATCGTGCATAGCATCATCTGATACTGTTTTGTAGAAATCACTCTCCTGTTGGAAAGCAGACTGGGTCAGAGTGGATGTGGGAAGACAGCTTAGAAGATGGTGACAGTGGCCTGGGCGAGCCATCATGGTGGCCTACACTAGGGTACCCGTGGTGGAGAGGCAGAGGGTGGACACAATCAAGAAATACTTAGGAGGTAAAAATCAAGAGGACTTGGTGACAGTTTAGACACGGAGGCTGAGGTAAAAGGAATTGTTAAGCAGATTATGAGGTTTCTGACTAGACTGGAAACACGTTGTGAAAAAATTCCCTTTTCTATCATGATAATCCTTACTCTTCTTTGTAGTCCCACTAGCTCTTGATTCAAGTGCTCATTTATTGTAATGATCATTTCTTCATTTCTGCTTGACCATGTTCCCTGTGTTAGATGATGAACTCATCTCCTTTTCTTACTTGCCAAATCATTATGTTTCACAGATTTTCACCCATGAGTTTCCTCCTCTTGGTTTGTTCATGAAGCGTCTCATTTCTTCCTAACTTCCTCCTCTGGATGTGCCCTGTGTGAGAATATACATTGAAATTACCCACTTATAGTTTCCATTTATTTCCATCTTGCTCTTGCTTCTTCTTCATAAATACCTCTTGGCTATCAAAGATACATCTTTTGCCCTTTCAAGATTACTAATATACAGTGTCTAGGTATTTCAAAACCCAGAGTAGCCAAAAATAACATAGTTCATCCTAAAACCGTTAAGTTATTCCTCGGACACATTTTGTATTTGTCTAAAAAGAAAATGTTTGAAACAAGTCTATCAAACATTTTCCTGTTTCAACACTGGGCAGACTCTTCTGAAGTCATGTCAATAAAGGAGAAAATAAAGGAGCTTCACTTGTTTTGTGTGGATCCTGTTCAATTAGAGCAAAATTATTTTTGCCATGTGACTGTGTAAACCCAGTAGTGCATATATCTCAATAATGACAGTCGGATATTAACATCCAGGGAATTGAACTCAGGTACTGCTGACATCTGTGACATTTCCACTGTCAATTAATACGACTGAAAATGCATCTAATAATTAAGAGTGGGACATCGTTATATTCCATTAATGACCATACTTAGACTAATAATCATTTATTCTTGAAAATTAAGCATTAAGTGCACCTTTGCTGGCAAAAAAGAGCATGTTCTATTTAGTGCTTCGGATGAGGAATTCTGCAGAGATTTGGTCTTAAATCCTTTCCTAGGAGGCAAAATGATAGAAGGGAAATGCCCAGAACCTGAAATTAAAACCTCAGAGTCTGAGTCTGACTTAACCACTGGCTAACAGTGTGACTTATGAATCTCAGTTTCTTCATCAGTGAGATGGAAAAGGCACCTAAATGGTAGAGTTGTTGTGAGAAATAAATAAGTGGATGCTTGTAAAGGTACTTTATAAATTGTACAGTATGATGCTAATATTACTTATTGTTATTAAACTTTTTAAAAATATTCATTTATTTGAAAGAGAGAGAGAGAGAAACAGTTCAAGCAGGGGGAGGGACAGAGGCAGAGGAAGAGAGAGAACCTCAAGGAGACTCTGCATTGAGCATGGAGCCCCACGAAGGCTTGAACTTACGACCCTGAAATCATGACCTGAGCTGAAACCAAGAGTTTAATGCTTAACTGACTAAGTCACCCAGGTGCCCCTGTTATTAAACTTTAAACAGTTAAATTCCAGTTTCCTTGCCTCCACAATAAATTGGTTCCTATATTACTACATATAATAATTATTTAGATGGAGTAAATGCCTGACAAATAGAAAAAAAAAATTTAGAATGATACTCTTAACAGAAAAATCAGTTTCCTACTTTAGTGAATATACAGATAATTCTTAATTTTGCATGTTAGTGCAAGGCTATAAACCTGACCTTGGAAGTTGAAACCATGCAAAGTGATGATCTTAATAACCATTGGGAAAAATTATGATTGTTGTGTCACCTTTAAAATTGTGTTGTCAAAACATTGAACACTTACTGTTGGTTGTAAATATACAGGGAAATGAAAAAAAAAAATAAGACTGGCATTTATTTAGGACACTGCAATTTAGAACATTAGAAACTGTGAGAATTAAAGTGTTTCTTCTGTTCTTTGAAAAAAATACCATGTGTAGTTTCATCTGTGTTTTGCCTTTTTCTCTGATACAACTTAGTTTATGGAGCCACCGTCTTCTTTTAATATCTCGATGAATTGCAATACTCCTTCTAAAATTTGGATTTATTTCCAAAATTTCATCTTTTTCACTTTTGATGTTGTGAAATATCTCCAAGAGTTTTTTCATGTGAAGTCTTTCCCTGCCCCCTATGGTGTCATTTCTCTGGCGTATCTTCATTCATGTCGTTATAACTGCCCATTTAGGTCCATAAATTCTTTTTTTTTTTTAAAGATTTTATTTATTTATTTGACAGAGAGAGACACAGCAAGAGAGGGAACACAAGCAAAGGGAGTGGGAGAGGGAGAAGCAGGCTTCCCGCGGAGCAGGGAGCCCGATGTGGGGCTCGATCCCAGGACCCTGGGATCATGACCTGAGCCGAAGGCAGACGCTTAACCGACTGAACCACCCAGGTGCCCCTAGGTCCATAAATTCTATTCACACCCAATTTCACTTCCAGCAGTATTGCATTTTTACTTCTTTGTTACACTTTCATCTTTTGACCAATTTTCCCTTTGGATTATCCAATATTATCAAATATTACCTGGGTTTGTCACTGAAAGACTGGCAGGGGGGCAACGCAACTTTATGCTTCACTGTCTGAAGGTAAATTGGGAAGCAGATTCACAGTGATCAATCGCCAACAGACTTTGAAAAAAGTGACATGACTGTTAACTAATCGTGATGTGCATCTGCTATTTATATAGTGATTTGTGAGCTGAAGAGTTAGCCCCAAAGTGTGTTCTTTGTGCAGGTGCTCAGAGTAAATATATCATGGTAAATGAAATTTGAACCATGTTGCTGGTGAACTTGTTATTTAACTAAACTGTAGTAACTGAAATTCATGCATGTTGGAACAATGGGAAGTGAGGACGGCATGTATATTTGATCAATGGCTAAGGAGAGAGCAAAGCAAACAAACAATTTTGGAAAATGCCCGAGGCTAGATAAAAGAGAGAGAAATATGAGTCCTCCTCTAACTTGTATTTGGATTATTTCTTAATTTAATGAGAGAACACATTATAGAGAAATGTAGCATATGTGTGCCGCTTAGAAGTGAGGAAATTTAGTAACAGCTCCTATTTATTTGCTATATTTAAATTTTATGTTTTTTTAAAAAGGTGATAATTTTGGGGCACCTGGGTGGCTCAGTCGGTTAAGCGTCTGCCTTCAGCTCAGGTCCTGATCCCAGGATCCTGGGATCGAGTCCAGCTTTGAGCTCCCTACTCAGCAGGGAGTCTGCTTCTCCCGCTCCCTCTGTCTCTCCCCCTGCTTGTGTGCGTGCTCCCTCTAACAAATAAAGAAATAAAATCTTTAAAAGAAAAAAAAGGTGATAATTTCAAGGGGTTAAAATTTCAAGAGATACGGAAGACTGTACATTGAAAAGGTCTTACTAGAGCCCCTTTCCCAGCTTCTAGTTTCCTTTGATTGAGGGCAACTGACATGATGCTTCCAGAGATAGTCTCTGCATATACAAGCAAATATGTTCACAAACACACTCACGTAATTTTTCCCCTTTAAAACACTCGTTCTAAACAACTAATATGTTTTGAGCATTTGCGATGTACCAGACAATATGCTGAACTTTGTATGCTTTGTTTTATTTAATCCCCCAATAATCTTTGAGGCAGGCTGTCATTCCTGCAGAGGAAATTCAGACTCGGCGAGTTTAACTTCCCTTCCCCAAATCATGCAGCTGCTCTGTGGTGAAGCAGCTGTTCTCACCTAGGTATTCTGAATTCTCAGATGCAGGCTCTTTATGACCAGACAACACCGTCTAGGATCTGTGTGAGGTCATGTAATAGCATTTTAGTTGTGTAACAGTCCTTTTATGGTCCTAGAAATTCTTTTTGCTAATTCAGCCTATGATAATACAGTGCTCAAGGGGTTCAGGAGAGACTTAAGTGTTTCCAAAAGCATTAGCTCTCTCTATCTCTCTCAGGAGATTGTTTGGCCACCATCTGTACTGGGAAATTGGCCAGGTTGCTTGGAAGGAGCCCAAACCTGAGTGCATGTCTATGATCTGTTCTCCTGCACTGCCAGGCAGTCCCACTCCTTGTCGGGCATTGGAATTCTGTCAGACACTCAGCAGTTGTATGTGTGTGTGTGCGCGCACATGTGCATGCACATGTCATATTTGTTCACTTATTCACTTAAAAACAATTATATCTATTAAGTGTCTTAATTTTGCACAATAGAAATAGAAAGCTTAGACAAGGTAGCAACATATAAGCAACGTGTGCACCTTTCTGATTTCATAAATTGAGTGCTGCTTGACAAATAGTCTGTTGTAAGCAGAGATACTACCGTTGTCAGTTCTGGTTAGCATTTGTGCATGTTTTCTAGTTGTCTGCTTCCCGAAGGCACCTCTTGGTACACTCTTAGAGGAAGCAAACAAAGAGTGTCTCATGAAGTAGTCTGTATTGCTGTCTTTTCTCCAATACGCATGCGTCTTAACGTTTCTTTGTTACCTTGAGGGTGCTCAATGTCTTCTCTGCTGCCTTTTATCTGAGGGTGGAAAACTTGAAGGTGAAGTTCAAATTTTTTAAAAGTCAAGTAGGCTTTCTTGGCTTCAGGAACTCTGGGTCAAAGTTTCACTTAGAGATGTACACACACACACGCATACTCTGTCCTGGGATATCTTGGCATGCAGATTAAATGCTTCCCCAAGGAAGCTCTACCCTTTCAAATGAACCATACAAAATCTGATTAACCATTGAACATGAAGGATGATGATTTTCAAGAGCTGCTAGTGTTAGGGGAAATATGCTATATTTTCCTGCAAGTCTGAGGGCCTGGGATCTTGGCATTCCTGAGTATTTGTGTTCGAGAGTCATACAGTCCATCGTGACAGGGGTTTGGAGCCATATCTTTCTGTGTACTAGATTTTTGTTTAGAAATCTAGCCTCCACTTGGCCCAATTCCAGAAATTTGTTTTTTGGTTTGGGAAAGCTCCAGTCTTCGTTTGAAATTAGACAGAGTAAAGATTATATCCCATCTGTAAACTAACATACTTATTTTTGCAATTTTATCTGAGAAAAAAAGTTAAAGTATTTTTATATAGAGGCAGCTCTTTCTCAGTAGATGATCTCATTTGCTACTTCTTTAAATGTTTGAGCTCAGCCAATGTAAGCTCGCTCTCTTTGCTCTCTTCTCCCTTCATAATCTACGTCCCTTCTTCCCTCTTGTATGATTCTAGTTTGGGAGGATGTATCCCACCAGGCCCCATACCTGTGCTGTTCTTCTCGTTCTCATTCTCCATTCTCCCCTGGATCCTCATTCTGTCACTTGCTTCTCAAGTCGTTCCTTTTCTCTAGCTCCTTTCCTCATCCTGGCACACTCACAGGCACCCTGTACCTTCTTGCACCCTCAGTTACTTAAAACAGAAAAACTTTTCAAAAGAACATCCTGTATTCTCCACCTCGTTTACCTTCACCACATGAACCTGGCCTTCTATCACCACCTCTGCTGAAGCCCTTATTCCAAAATAACCACTCACTTTACTGATTACCAACTCTGATGCCCTTTCAACCCATAAGCTCATTAGGCTCTGTGGCATTTGATGGAAACTCTCTTCTCTCATGGCTTCCAGGATGAGTGGTTTTTGTTTTTGTTTTTGTTTTTGTTTTAATCTTGTTATTTTTGTTCTTTTTCTGTATCCTTATAAGGGTTCCTTATATAATCTCCCTTAGATATAGAGCTCCTCCAATTTCCACATTTCTTTATTTGGACCCCTCTCCTCGGTCTCTCTTTTCTCTCCTCTCTTCTTTGTTGCTTCAGCCTTTTCACATTTTCACTTACCGTCTCCATATGGACAACGTCCCAATTCACTTTTCTGACACTAATTTTTTGAAAGATGCAGTCCAGCTTCTGGATATCTTTGCTCACTCATTCACACTCACGGAGAAGCTACTAAGACATAAGAACTGCACTAGAGTATGGAGACAGTAGTGAATGGAACAAAGTCCCTGCCCCACAGAGCTTGCATCCTAGTGAGACAAAAAAGCATAAGCAAATAAACAATGTGTCAGGTGGTGACAAGTGCCATGGAGAAAAACAAATCATATCAGAGGAGAGAATGATGGGAAATGTGGTGTGTAATTTAGATTGAATAATCAGTAAAGTCTCTGTAAAATGCCCCTTGAGCAGAACTCTGAAGGAAGTGAGTGTGGGAGCCATGTTCACACCTGGGGGCAAAGTGTTCCCTACAGAGAGAACAGGACTTAAGGTACAAAAAGGCAAATGTGACTGGAGTACAGTGAGTAAAAAAATGCTCTCTCTCTATCTTTACCTCTATCTCTCTGATATATGGATAGAGATACCTGATATGGGGAGAGAGAGAGAGAGAGAGGGAGAGAGAGAGAGAGAATGCACGTAGTACCTCTTTGATATCATTATTTATATATTAATGTCTATGTAAAATCTTATAATCTTACCACTTCTTACACTCTTACACACACACACATTCACACATACATCTCTCTCTCTCTCTCTCTCTATATATATATATATGGTTATCTATATCTATATATATGTACACATATAGAGATATCAGGATCTCAAATTACACAGGGCATTGTGGGACACAGTAAGGACTCTGACTTTGACTCCAAATGAGAACAGAAGCCATTGGAGGATTTTGAGCTGGGAAGTAACAGGATCTGACTTACAAAGAAACACTTTGGCTGCTTTGTGGAGAAAGGATTCTTTGAGCCCAAGTGTGGAAGCAGTGAGACCAGTCAAGAGTAAAATGTAATAATGAAGAAAAAGAAGATGGAAGCTTGTACCAAAGTGGCAATGATGAAGATTTTTAGAAGTGGTAAGGATCTATTTTGAAGGAAGACCTGAAAAAATTTGCTGAGGACTGGTGTAAGGTATGAGAGTAAGAGAGTAGTCAGAAATGACTGGGCTTTAGAAACCGATAGAATGGACTTTCCGTTTATCATGAAGCCAAAGACTTTGGGTTCAACAGGTAGTGGAGGGCAGTGAAATCAGGAATATGGTTTTGAACATGTTAAATATGAGATGTCTGTTAAACGTCTGAAGGGAAATATCACTTAAATATTTATACATATACATAAAAAATATATGTATTTTGAGTATAGTTGATACACAATGTTACATTAGTTTCAGGTGTACAACTTAGTTATTTGACAAGTTTGTACATTATGCTGTGCTCATAGCAAGTGTAGCTACCATCTCTCCCAATACATCGCTATTATAATATCAATGACTATATTTCTTATGCTGTGCCTTTTATTCTCATGACTTATTCAGTCCATAACTGGAAGCTTGTATCTCCCACTCCCCTTCACCCATTTGCCCATCCCCCCCACCCTCCCCCTGGCAACCATCAGTTTGTTCTCTGTATTTATAGGTCTGATTCTGCCTTTCTGCTTTTCATTTGTTTTGTTTTGTTTTTAGATTCCACTTATGAGTAGAATCATATGGTATTTGTTTCTCAGTCTGACTTATTTATTTCACTTAGCATAATATACTCTAGGTCCATCCAGGTTGTCTCAAGTGGCACAATCTCATCCTTTTTTATGGCTGCATAATATTCACACACACACACACACACACACACACACACCCCACATTTTCCTTATTAATTTGTCTATTGATGGATATTTAAGTTGCTTCCATATCTTGGCTATTTTAAGTAATGCTGCAATAAAAACATAGGAGTACATATATCTTTTTGAAGTAGTATTTTCATTTTCTTTGGTAAATACCCAATAGTAGAATTATTGGATCATATGGTAACTCTATTTTTAATTTTTTCAGGAATCTCCATACTGTTTTCCACAGTGGCTGCACCAATTTACATTCCTACCAACAGTGCATGAGGGTTCTTTTTTCTTCACATCCTCACCAACACTTGTTATTTCTTGTCGTTTTGATTTTAGCTGTTCTAACGATTGTAAGGTAATATATCATTGTGGTTTCGATGGGCATTTCCCTGATAATGAGTGATGCTGAGCATCTTTTCATGTGTCTGTTGGCCATCTGTATGTCTTCTTTGGAAAAATGTCTATTCAGGTCCTCTGCCCATTTTTATTTTTTTATTTTTTATTTTTTTCAACATATGTACCTTTATTGGGAAATAAGTCAAAAATCTAAAATTAAGGCCTTTTACGGATGTGGGTCCTGTACATTGATGCCTATGGTGTCCCCTAACCATGGTGGCCAGCCCTGAATCCTGGGGCCAGGACAAGAAAGTTAAATAGAGGGTCTGCCCATTTTTAAATCTAACTGTTAAATTTTTTGGGTGTTGAGTTGTATACTAATAGATAGATCTATCTGTCTATCTATCTATCTATCATCTATCTGTCTATCTATCTATCTATCTATCTATCTATCTATCTATCATCTATCTATCTATCTAGATAATATATGTATCTTGGATATTAACCCCTTACTAGATATTTACAAATATCTTCTTCCATTTAGCACTTTGTCTTTTTGTTTTCTTGATGGTTTCCTTTGCTATGCAAATAATTTTTATTTTGATGTAGTCCCAATAGTTTATTTTTGCTTTTGTTTCCTTTCCTTTAGGAAAGATATCCAGAAAAATGTTGCTATGGCCAATGTCAGAGACATTAGTGCCTGTGCTCTTTTCTAGGATTTTTATGATTTCAGGTTTCACATTTAGGTCTTTATTCTATTTTGAGTTAATTTTTGTATATGGTGTAAGAAAGTGCTCCAGTTTTATTCTTTTAGGTGTAGCTGTCTGGTTTTCCCAGCACCATTTACTATAGAGGCTGTCTTCCCCCTTGTATGTTCTTGCCTCCTTTGTCATAGATTAATTGACCATATACATGTGGGCTTATTTCTAGAGTCTCTATTCTGTTCCATTGATCTATGTCTATTTCTGTGCCAGGGCCAGTGTCAGACTGTTTTGATGACTACAGCTTTGTTGTATATCTTGACATCTGGGATAGGGATACCTCCAGCTTTGTTCTTCTTTCTCAGGATTGCTTTGGCTATTCAGGGTCTTCTGTGGTTCCATACAAATTTTAGTATTATTTGTGATAGTTTTATGAAAAATGCTATTGGTATTTTGATGGGGATTGAATTAAATCTGTAGATTGCTTTGGACAGTATGGACATTTTAACCATATTGATTTTCTCAATCCATGAGAATGGAATATCTTTCCATTTGTTTGTGTTAACTTCAATTTCTTTCATCAGAGTTTTATAGTTTTTGGAGTATAGGTCTTTCAACTCTCTGGTTCACTTTATACCTAGATATTTTATTCTTTTTGGTGCAATTGTAAATGGTGTTGTTTTTTAAATTTCTCTTTTTGCTATTTATTATTAGTATTTCTGGGTATTAATTTGGTATCCTGCCACTTTACTGAATTCATTGATTATTTCTAGTAGTTTTTTGGTGGAGTCTTTAGGATTTTCTCTATATAGTATCATGTCATCTGCAAATAGTGACAGTTTAACTTCTTTACTAATATGGATGCCTCTTATTTCTTCTTCTTATCTGATTGCTGTGGCTAGAACTTATAGTAGAATGGACATCCTTGTCTTGTTCCTGATCTTAGAGGGAAAGCTCTCAGGTTTTCACCACTGAGTGTGCTGTTAGCTGTGGGTTCATATGTGATCTCTATTATGTTGAGGTATATTCCGTCTAACCACGCTTTGTTGAGGGTTTGTATCATGAATAATGTTGATTTTTGTTAAATGCTTTTTCTTCATCTACTGAGATAATCATATGATTTTTATCCTTTGTTTTGTTGGTGTGGTGTATGATGTTGATTGATTTGCAAATATCAAACCATCCTTGTATTCTGGGAATAAATCCCACCTGATGGGGTGAATGATATTTTTAATATATTGTTGTATGTGATTTGCTAATATTTTGTTGAGGATTTTTTCATCTATGTTCATCAGGTATACTGGCCTTTGTTTGTTTGTTTGTGTGTGTGTCTTGTGGTGTCTTTGTCAGTTGGTATTGGTAATGTTTGGTAAAATATCATAGAATGCATTTCAAAGCTTTCCTTCCTCTTCTAGTATTTGGAATAGTTTGAGGAGATAGGTATTAACTCTTCTATAAATGTCTGGTAGAATTCACTCTTGAATCCATCTGATCCTGGACTTTTATGTTTTGGTTTTTTTTTTAATTACAGATTCAATTTTGTTACTTGTAATCAGTCTGTTCAGATTTTCTAATTCTTCCTTGTTCAGTTTTGGAAGATTGTATACTTCTAGGAACTTATCCACTTCTTTTAGATTGTTCAATATGTTAGCATATTATTTTTCATAGTATTCTCTTATAATCCTTTTTATTTCTGTGATGTCAGTTGTTGATTCTCCTCTTTCATTTCTGATTTTATTTATTTGGGTCCTTTCTATTTATTTTCTTAATGAGTCTGGCTAAAGGTTTGTCAATTTTGTGTATCTTTTCAAAAAACCTGCTCTTGGGTTCATTGATTTTTTTCTCTTGTTTTAATCTCCATGACATTTATTTTTGCTCTGATCTTTATTATTTCATTTCTTCCACTCACTTTGGGCTTTGTTTTTTCCTAGTCCCTTAGGTTAAAGAATAGATTGTTTATTTGAGCTTTTTCTTGTTTCTTGACGTAGGCCTGTATTGCTATGTACTTCCCTTTTAGAACTTCTTTCACTGTGTCCCAAAGATTTTGGATTGTTGTGCTGTCCTTTTTATTTGTTTCCATATATTTTTAAATTTCTTCTTTGATTGTGTCATTGACCCATTGGTTGTTTAGTATCATTTTGTTTAGTCTCCACAAATTTGTGTTTTTTCCAGTGTTTTCTTGTGGTTTATTTCTAATTTCATAGTGTTGAGGTTGGAAAAGATGCACAGTATGATTTCAGTCTTCTTAAATTTATTGAGGGTTATTTGTGGCCTAATATGTGATATTCTGGAAAATGTTCACTGTGCACTTGAAAAGAATGTATATTGTATCATTTTTGGGATGGAATGTTCTGTATGTATCTGTTATGCACATTTGGTCCAATGTGTCAGTCAGTGACATTGTTTCCTTACTGATTTTTCCATCTGGATGATCCATCCCTTGATGTAAGTGAGGCATTAAAGTCCTTTACTACTATTATATTACCATCAGTTTCTCTCTTTTTTGTTAATGGTCATTTTATGTATTTAGATGTTCCAGTGTTGGGTGCATAGATACTTAAAATTGTTATATTCTCTTGTGGGATTGATATCTTTATCATTATGTAATGCCCTTCTTTGTCTCTTGTTACAGTCTTTGTTTTAAAGTCCATTTTGTCTGATACAAGTATTGCTACCCTGGCTGTTTTTGCACTTTCATGTGCATGGTGAATATTTTTCACTTTCAGTCTATATGTGTCTTTAGGCTTAAGATAAGTTTCTTGTAGGCAGCATATAGATGGGTCTTGTGTGTGTGCTTTACTTAATCCATTCTGCCACCCTATGTCTTTTGATTGGAGCATTTAGGCCATTCACATTTCAAGTAACTATTGATAGATTTGTACTTATTGCCATGTTTAAAATTTGTTTTCTGGTTGGTCTTGTAGCTCTTCTTCATTCATTTCTTCTCTTGCTCTCTTTCTTTGTGGTTGATGAGTTTCTGTGTTCTGAGCTTCTAATGGCTTTCTTTCTCTATTTTTTGTGTGTCTATCATAGGTTTTGGGTTTGTGATTACCATGAGTTTTATATGTAACATCCAAAGTAAATAGTCTATATTAATTTGATGGTCATTTAAGTTCAAACACATGCTTAAAAAAATACCAAAAGGAAAAGGAAACAAAACTTTTTTTCCTTTTTTTCTTTTCCCCTCTTATTCCATCATCCTCATTTTATGTGTATGTTGTCATATATTACATTTTTGTGCTCATAATTTTCTTATACCTAATTAGGGCCATTTCTTTTCCACTTAAAGAAGTCCCTTTTAACATTTTCTGTAAGGCTAGTTTAGTGGTGATAAACTCCTTTAACTTTTGTTTGTCTGGGAAATTTTTTTTCTTTTTTTACAATTCTGAATTATAACCTTGCCAGATAGTGTATTTTTGGTTGTAGGGTTTTTTTTGTTTTGTTTTGTTTTGCTGTCCCCTTCAGCACTTTGAATATATCATGTCATTCCCCTCTGGCTTACAAAGGTTTCCCTTGTACATAAACTTTTTCTTCTCTTGCTGCTTTTAAAATTCTCTCTTTATCTTTAATCTTTGATGTTTTAATTATCATGTGTTGTGATGTGGACCTCCTTAGTTCATCTTGTTTGGAACCTTCTGTGCTTCCTGAACCTGAATGTCTATTTCCTTCCCTAGGTTAGGGAAGATTTTGGTTATTATTTCTTCAAATAAGTTTTCTACACCTTACTTTTTCTCTTTCTCTTCTGGGACCCCTGTAATGCAAATGTTTGTTTGCTCAGTGTTATCCAAGAGATCTCTTAACCTCTATGCATTTTTAAAATTATTTTCTTGTTTTGCTGTTCAGCCTGTGTGCTATTATTACCCTGTCTTCTAGATCACTATATCCTTCTGCATCCGCTAATCTATTGATTCCCTCTAGTATGTTTTTTATTTCATTTATTGTATTCTTGAACTCTCATTAGTTCTTATTTGTATTTTCTATCTCTTTATTGTAGTTCTAACTGAGCTCTTCCACTCTTTTCTCCAGTGCAGTGAGTATCTTTAAGATCATTATTTTAAATTCTTCATCAGGCACTTGGTTCTCTCTGTCTCATTTTGTTTTTTTTCTGAGGTGTTTTCTTGTTCTTTCTTTTGGAGCATATTCCTCTTTCTTTCCATTTTGCTTGGCTTTTTGTTTGTTTCTGTGGATTAGGTGTAACAGTTACTTCTTTGAAATTTGAAGGAATGGTCTTGTGTATGGTGTCCTCCGTACAGACTGTGTGTGCTTGGTGACTTCTGCTGGCTGGCTGGAGCTGTGGCTTTGGATGCTAGTTACTCTTTTAAACTGTGGCTTTTTACAAAAAGAAGAAATATAATGATAATAATAATAATAATAAAAGAAAATACTAAAATAAAAAAGGAGATAAAAAAAGATAAGGAAAAGAAAAAAAGGAGGAAAAAAGTACAAAGAAAAGAAAAATCCAAAAAGAACAAAAAGAAAAACAAAATAAAAAAAAAGTCATCTTTAAAATAAAAATAATAACAAATTTTTAAAAACGAAAAAAACCCCAAACCCAAAACTTGGCTTGTGACCCAGGCTGGTGTGGGTTTGTTTGCAAACCCTGAGTTTGCTGCTGTCGCAAGCTCCCTGTGATGACCAGACCCACTAGTGATGGCGTCCAGACCCTGCTCCAGTCTAGGATTTTAAGGTGGAATGGGAACCTGAACTGTGTGCTTCTCCAGTCCCTCCACCCTGGAGAGTGTTCCCACAGCTACTCCTCCATTTGGCAGAGTTCTCGTGTTGTCTTTTTTACATGATAGTTACTATTAAACTATGGCTTTTTTTTCTGTGCCCAAGGACAAAGGGCTCTGTTCCTAGTCCCTCAGTCCTATCCCTCCCCACTACCATTCTCAGCATCTGGAATGGGGATTGCCCTTGTTATGGTGTCTCTGTCTCTCGCTATTCTCTTGCCATTTTCTCTACCTTTGTTGTTCAGTAGCTGTTCAGTTTGCAGTTCAGTCGGTTCTTCAGAAGAGTTATTCTATAAATAGCTGTAATTTGGTGTGTTCCATGGAGGAGGTGAGTTCAGGGTCTTCCTGTGTTGCCTTGTTGGACTGGAACTCAACAGATAGATATTTAAATAGAAGTCACAGGACTGGATGAGATCTTTAAAGAGCAAGTATAGATGAAGAAGGGAGAAGAGACCCAGATGTGAGGACAGAATTCTGGGACCCTCTGATGTGTAAAGTTCATGAAGATGAGGGGCAATTAGAAAGGGAGACAAACAACAGTGAGTGTTTTAGGAGTGAAGTGACAAGTCCCGCTAGCTGGCTGAGGAAGAGGAAGTCACTAGATTTATCATCAAGGAAGTCACTGTTGATCTTGATGGAAAAATAAAATGGTTGGTGTAGTGGCAAACAGTGAACACAGACTTACTTTCAGGGAACCAAGAGAAAACAGAATAATTAGGGACAGGAAGCAGAAATAACTTTTTCAAGAAGTTTTGTTGTAAAAGAGAGCTAAGAAGGGGGTGGTAGCTTTTGCTGGAGGGAATGTTAGTCCAAAGGTGGCTTTTAAAAAAAGATAAAGGAGAAATAACATCATCTTTGCTTCTCATGGAAACCAATCATCAGAAAGGGCAAAATTGATGATACCAGTGAAAGCATAATTATAGGTGTGATGTCCTCGTGTCCTTCAGTCAGTGTGAGGGTTGGGACTGGTGGGTTTTAGGAAGTAGCATAAATGCTTCAACCACTGTAGCAGAACAGAATGCTTTGCACATGAATACAAAGGCAAGCATGTGATCAATTTGATGATAAGAAAGTGTGAGGTTCTCCTGGGATTCCTTCTAAATTCTCAGTAAAATTAGAGGATTATCAACAGACAATGGGAGCTGGAGGAGACAGATCTGAGATGAGGATGTGTAAAAGAATTGTCTGGGACAATGGCTATTGCATGTTTTTGACAGCAACATAGAATAAGAAGTACCACTATTGAGGAGGTAAATCCATGAACACACACACACACACACACACACAAGAATTTCAGGAGACAGTACCCTTGCTTCCCTTACTTTCACTTCTGTTCAAATCTATTTTATTAATAAAAGGCGGATAGTGACTCACTAAATAATTTCATGACACTCTAATGGGTTGCAGTCTGCATTTGGAAAACACTCATCCAGAAGAACTGAAGAGGAAATTTTCTGAAGAGATGTAATAGGATTATGCGCAGCACAATAAACCAACTTAAGGATAGAAGGCAAAGTGAGGCCAATGCGCTTAATCAAAAGCTCATCATTATGCCCTCCCCACACCCAATTGTTCCTCCTGTCCGAGATCCCTTTTTATTCTCAGATCCTCTTCTCCAGTAACACAGGTCGAGATCTATCAATTTTCTTCCTGTACCCCATTTCTATAACTCTCTCCATTCAATCATTTGCAAAATTTAAAAGGTTCTGCCTATAAACTCTCATCAGCATCTCTTTGTTTCTATTTCCATTGATTTTGCCATGGTTCAGGCCCTTCCTGCTTTCTCTCCACCTTTTTACTTTTCTTATTATGATAATACTGTAATGCGTGTCCATGATAAGAAATTTATTTTAAAAAGACAAGTAGCTAAAGAAAATAAATATCCAACACAATCTCACTAAGAGGTTGTCTAGCTTCATTTGTTGGTATATATATATATATCCTTCCATTTTATGTGCATATATATTATTTTCCCTGTACTTGTCTATATACAATTATATAATGTAACCCTGTATTATGCTTGTTTTTACGAAAACGCATTGTGAATTTCTGCTCACATTATTATGTGTTTGGCAAAATCATATTTAATAGCTGTAGGGCATTCCATGTATGGTATTTTAATCTAAACCATTTTGTTGAGTTTGTGCAGTCATGTGCATGAGCCTCTCAGATATGGGACTGCAGGGAGCACAGTTTGCCAGAGACCCCTGCTGCTGTGCTTGAAAATCAATTCATCTCTTAGCTTGTTGCACGCCTGCACTTCCCAGTCAATAACTGAGCTCTGGAAATGAACTTAGGCAGGCCCATTTCTGGGAGACCTGGGATTCCTCTGATGAGCGACTCTGGCTTTTGGGTCTCCCAGACAGCCTTGTAGAAGGTTGCTCAGAGCCAGGCACCACTTTCCTCTCTTCCTTCCCTCAGGATCAAACTTGCATGGAGTCTGGAGGCTCTCCCTGCTTCTCCTAGCTCCTTGCCCATTTTCTCTCAAGGGTGTTTCTGTTTCTCCTAAGACATTTCTTATACATTTAATCCCATCTTGGCATGTTTCTCAGAGGACCCAAACCAACACAGACATTTCAGTTGTTCTCTGGTTTGTATTCTGTACAACTAAACTTCTGATGGCTCAGGTCTCAGCATAGCATTCTTCTGCTGAGAGCCTTTCAAAGCACTGCCATTGCTCAGTAAATTAAGCCTAAGCCCCTCCTTCTCCCCTCCACACTTAGCTTCAGCCCATTTCCCCAAACACCACCCAGTGTTCTTAGTCCAGCCCAAGGCCTGCTGACCAAATATTCTCCCATTCATCTTCTCATGCCTCTTCCCCCCATCCCCCAAGAAAACATCTGCCCGGCTGATGCCTCCTTCATTCTGGATTTCTTCTTGATTTTTCCACCTTAATGTTTTTTCCCCTCCATTTTATAGGCCACAGAAGAGTGTTTTCTGCAGTGTATTCACTCTTTTTGGAATGTCAAAAGGGAGGCTGTAGAGCCCAGTGGTGAGGTGTATAGTTTGTAATCAGACCTATATTATCATTTCAAACACACACACACACACACACACACACATATTAGCTGAGATTGGATATATTTGGGAAGCACTGAGCTAAACAAAAATAATCCAAGATTTTTTGTTTGTTTTTTGTTTTTAATTACAAGACTTCCCAGAGCCCTTAAATGCTCATAGACATTGTGACTTTCCAGGGCCAGCATTGATACTTTGTGAGCTTTTCTTGAATTTATTTGCTCACAAAATCCTTTAAAAACAATCATCGCCAGACATTACTTTTTCTTGGAACATACTGGGAAAGGGTAAAAGTTGTCACAGAATTTTGCATGTATGGTTTTTACAGTACTGTATATATTTTTCAACTTGTTAGAGTTATTTGCATATTTATCTTACACATCTTCCCACTTCAGCCTTTAGCATAAGGTCTTGAAAATAATGGGCACTTGTTCAGTTGAAAATCACAGAATTTTAATGAAGGTTCATGGTCTGGAATATTTGGTAACTGGAGACAATTTGCATCTAATCTCAGTAGCTTTTTTGCAGTCTTTTTTATACCGTAGTATCCTGGGCTACCTTTCAGTCTGAAAAGATTATCTTGATGTTGGACAAAAAGCCCTTGTTAATATGGGGCTAAGTACATTTTCTCTACAAGTCACTTTATTGGGACAGCATAACAGGGTATAAAGATAGAGGTTCATTTTAAGGGATAGAAAGCAGGAGTGTGCGGACTCTGGGTCTTGGCTCAGCTTGGGCAGTGAGGAAGGCAGCCTGTGGCTTACTTAGTTCTGATTGTTTTCATCTCCAAGGGTGTGCTTGTCAAAGAGGTACTCTGCCAGGCCAGAATCCGGGGCCCCCATCTTAACCAAGTTTTGCACGTGGTCACCTAGTTCTTTGATAGACTTCACCTGCTCATTCAGATAGTGAGTTTCCAGGAAGTCGCACAAATGGGGGTCACCTTTGTCTGAGGCCAGAGTGTGCAATTCGAGCAACGACTGGTTCACCTTCTTTTCCAAGAGCAGCGCACACTCCATGGCATTCAGCCCGCTTTCCCAGTCGTCCTGGTCAGGTTTCTTGATGTCCTGCAGGCGGATCCGGCCTCCCCGCTGGTTCTGCAGCCTCATCAGCTTTTCCGCGTGCTGGGTCTCCTCCCGGGACTGGCGAAGGAAATACCTGGCGAAGTTGTTCAGGGCCACGTCATCTCGGGAGAAGTAATAGGCCATGGACAAGTACACGTAGGACGCATAGAGCTCCAGGTTGATCTGGCGGTTGATGGCAGCCTCGGAGTCGGGGTGGAAGTTCTGGCGCACCCGGGAGTGGGCGGAGGCGGGCCCAGCTGGGTCCCAGGAGGAGGCGGCTGCGGCCAGCAGGCGCAGGGGGGCAGTGGGCCCGGGGCGCGAGGGGCGCCTGGAGACCCAGAGCGGCAGGAGCGCGAAGCCCCGACGCGCGCTGCGCAGGGACACCAGCGAGAGGCTGATATTCTTGGAGAGGAACAAGAAGCAGGGCAGCATGGCTCCCCTTCTTTAGAAGTGGGGAAACTGAGGCCAGGGCGGCATTGGTGTGACCGGACGCCAGGGGCTTCAGGTCTGAATCGGAATGCGGCCTTAGGCGACGGCGGCGACTGCGTCACACACACCCCTTCGCTTCCAGAATCGCCCGAGTTCCACGCGGAGGGCGGCCGGGCGCGCGCCCTGTCTCGGCTGGGCACAGACAGATGACAGTGACAGCTTCATTTAACTAAACATTGCCCCCTCTCTGCCCTTGGGCCTGTGTAACTTACTGTTTCATCTAAGTTCAAAATGCTGTCAAAAAAGTAGGCACTGCGACTACCAAAAGAAAGGATGAACCGAGCGGTACTCCCCCCTCCCTCTTTGACCTCTTTCCATCCAAAGCCCAAGGCCTTGGGGAGGCAGGGCAGCGAAATAGGGTAAAGCAAAAGTCACAACGATTTATCTGAGAGTGAAGGTCCGCAGCCAAAGCCGGTGTTTATAAATTGATTTTCTGATTATTTTAACAAACCTAGGTATGGAAAGAATTGCCAGTATAGTAGGCAAATTTTCAAGAGTCTGTAATAAGACAGTGCTTTCTTTTAAAAAGATGCTTTATTTTTAAATATAAAATTCATCTTTCTTGCAAAAAAAAGGTACTGTAGAAAAGTAGGAAGAATATGTAAACTAGCTTTATTTTCCTGTCTTTTGTTCATGCAGATACATACACTTGTGGTGAGCAAAGCATAACTGTGAAGTTGAATCACTATGTTGTAGTGTGAAACTAATGTAACATTGTGTGTCAACTAAAATAAAAATTTTTTTTAAGGGCGAATGCCCAGATTTTACTAACAGAAACTTACAACATTAAAGTTCCAATGCTTTTTCTTAGCCTTAAGAAGACAATATTCTTAGGCGGCGTCAACAATATCCCGTTGCATTCTAAGGCAGCAAACTGGTTCTGCTTTCTCATTGATCTTTTTGATAACGGGATTATAAGTTTGGGGTGTGATTATCTTTGGTGAGAAAGTGTTGAGATTCTAGTTTTTCTGGTACGTCTTCCAGGTGCCTTATTAAGTCTTGTCTTTTAAGTCTCGCTGTTTCCTTCATGGCACACACAAAAATTTTTTCCCGCAGTTCTGGAGATCCTCACGCAATTTGAAGATTCTTTAATATTTTCATCCAAACTGCCAAATTTCCCTCTTTAATTGATGTTTTATTTCAGCATTGATTTCCAATGGTATTGGCAGTTTTTCCAGCACTTCTCCCAACACAGACATTGCTGTGACTTTGGAGTCATCATCTTTCAAACACAAGGCTGAGCCCCCAGGGTGGGATGCTCCCTGTCCCTGTTGCACTGACAGCAGCGCCAGGCTTGGCCTTCTCTTAGGTGGAGGAAGAATCCTGGGTTCTCCACGACATTTCATTTGGCTTTCTCCCGAGAGCCGACTCCTCTGCTTTATCAGTCATCATTTCAGGGCTGGTCTTGGGCAGCGCCAAGAGTAGATGTGCCAAGAAATTTTTCTTAAATAAAAAAAATAAATAAAAAGGACAGTCTAAAAAAATAAATTTAAAATGGTATTTAGTTTTAAAAGAATATTGTAATTGTTGTAGTGTATTGGAAAAATGAGGATTAACTCACAGAAGAAAATTCAGAAAATTTCTAATCTTTCTCTATCCAGAGAAAACCATTGTTAAAATGTTGATAGTAATTCTCACAGATAAAAAAAAAAAAAAAAGACGTTAAAAAAATAACAGAAACACAAAAGTAAATTTATACCTTTGTAACAGCTTTAGAGAGGTATAATTGACATAAAATAAACTGCAGATACTTAAAGTGTACAACCGGATAGGGTTTGACATAGGTATGCATCTGCGACACCAGCAACCAAATCAAGAAAATGAGTGTATTCGTCACCTCAGAAAGTTCCCTCCTGTTCCTTTATATTTTGTAATCACTCCCTTCTACTTCTCTCTGCCCCACCTCATCCTAGGCATCCACTGATCTGCTTTTTCTCACATAGATTAGCTTGCATTTTCTAGAATTTCATATAAATGGAATTGGTTTGTATTCATTTTTGCCTGCCTTTTTTTTGCTCAGCACAATGGTTCTGTGATCCATGCAATAATGTGTATTAATAGTTTTTATTGTCAAATAGTTATTCCACTGTGTAGGTATACCACAATCCTTTTATCCTTTCACCATCTCATGAACATTTTACTTGTTTACAGTTTTTGGCTGTTGAAATAAAACTGGTAGGAACGTTCCTGTACAAGTCTTTGTGTGGCTGTATGTGCTCATTTCTCTTGGGTGAATACTTTGTATGGAATGGCTGGATCATATGGTTAAGTGCATGTTTAGCTTTTTAAGAAATTTCAAATTGTTTTTCCAAGTGGCTGTACCATTTTGCATTTTCATCAGCACTCTGTGAGAGTTCAAGTTCCTTCACATCCTCGCAACCCTTGGTATTGTCATTTATTTAATTTTAATTTAAAACTTAAAATTTAGACATTCTAGTAGATGTATACTAGTATTTCATTGTATTTTTCATTTGTATTCTCATTATAATTAATGATGCTGAGTACACCTTCTCAGACTTCTTTGCCAGCCATTTATCTTTGGAAAGTGTATATTCAAATCTTTTGTCCATTTTACATATTGGGCCATTTCTTTTCTTAGAGTTGTTTGATTTCTTATGGTTAATAGCTGGGCCTTTGATATTAATGCTGCTTATATTCAGGTCTTCTTTCTTATTACCTTCTCTGTATTACTTTCCTAGATTTCCTTGGACAAGTCAGATTACCCTTCTAGGTCAGTTTTCTCAGGTGTAAATTCAAGATGCTACTTACTTCCATTGGGTCATTGAAAGGATTCAATAAAATAATTAGGCAGTGGACTTGTCACAGAACTTGGCACAGAATAAGCACTGAAAATATTCTTTAATAGTTCTTATTGGATAGTTTCTATTTAGTTATTCAAAATCATTCATTTTATATTATTCAGTAGGCAATAATTATTATTGCATATGGAAAATCCTATATAGCTTGTAAAGTATGCTTACATTCATTATATTATTGTTACCATATAGAGATAGTGAGGTAGAAATTATTATGGGCATATTGAGACTTGTGGTTTGGTAGTAAGCTCCCTTGTCTCAAATGAGCTTCTTTTTTTTTTTTTTTTAAGATTTTATTTATTTATTTGAGAGAGAGAATGAGAGAGAGAGAGAGCATGAGATGGGGGAGGGTCAGAGGGAGAAGCAGACTCCCTGCTGAGCAGGGAGCCCGATGTGGGACTCGATCCCCGGACTCCAGGATCATGACCTGAGCTGAAGGCAGTTGCGTAACCAACTGAGCCACCCAGGCGCCCTCAAATGAGCTTCTTAAAGTGTACCATAAATTGAGGTGGATGCCTAAGATCTAGTTGCACTTAGACTCTGGTAGCAGAATGTGATCGATATTTGCCAAGAAATTTCTCACTAATTTTTGCTTTTCTTTATCCATCTTTGCTTTTATTTTCTCCAAACTCTTGCGACTCCTTAAAATATAGTTCCCTAAAGAGAGGATCTGAAAATGATTCTTTAGAGTGGTATTAAATGCCAACTGCTGCGACTAGTGTTTTAGTAGAAAGGATGCTTTTCATATAAATGCTTTATCCCCAAGGTAATAAAAAGCATAGATATAAAACAAATGCAAGACATGAAATATAATGCAAAACAACGTCATAAAACACAATACACACTTAAATACTCCATGTTTATTTGTCAAAAATGTTTCTTGTTCCCTTACAAAGTTTATCATGTATTTTGCTAGACTTTAAAAATGCAAGCTTTTTATTTTAGGGACATTTTGATTTCTAGTATTTGTAGTAAATTTAATGTTCTTCTACCAAAAGTACAAACATAGACCATGGCCCACCATTCTTCACAAGCCATTTCTTCCTCAGTTTTAATGGCTTCTTCTCTTCTTTGGACACCCCTCTCAGCCTTCGAGATTCTCTGGTGTTCCCTCTACTTCCTCCTCCTCCTGTCCTCCCTTCTTTTACTTCCTCACAAAATCCATCTCATCTTTTTTTTTTTTTTTTTAAAGATTTTATTTATTTATTTGAGAGAGAGAGAATGAGAGAGAGCGAGCACATGAGAGGGGGGAGGGTCAGAGGGAGAAGCAGACTCCCTGCCGAGCAGGGAGCCCGATGTGGGACTCGATCCAGGGACTCCAGGATCATGACCTGAGCCGAAGGCAGTCGCTTAACCAACTGAGCCACCCAGGCGCCCTCCATCTCATCTTTTTAGGTCCCATCAGATATGTTACTTTCTCTGTAAGGTCCTCGATAACTTCATTTGGAATCAATCACTACTTTGCTGTTGTTGTTGTTAAAGACTTTGTTTATACTGAGAGTATATCAGTCTATCCATTTAAATTTCTTGTATTTCTTATATATGGGCATGTACATGTGCATGCTTGTATGTGTGCTGGTGTGTGTGTGTCCTTCAGGGCACAGTTTATCATCCTACTCATTATTTTTATTGAAGTATAGGTGACACACAATGTTACATTAGTTTCAGTTGTACAACATGGTGATTCCACATGCCTATGTGTTATGCTCTGCTCACTGTAAGGGTAGCAGCTGTCTGCCACCATGCAATGCTATTACGATACCATTGACTATACTCCCTGTGATGGACCTTTCATCCCTGTGACTTATTCATTCCATAATTGGGAGCCTGACCCTCCCACTCCCCTGCACCCATTTTGTCCCTCCTCCCACCTCCCTCCCCTCTGTCAACCCATCCTACTTATTTTTAAATCCTTAGTCCTGGTGCAATGCTTCCATCCCCCAAATGCATGGGGATAGGAATTTTTATTTCACATAGCGTATCAGCTTAGCCTAGTGCACATTTGTAAAGTGTATTAGGAGGTGGCTTCACTTTAAGTTATTTGAAAAGCTCTGTACTTTGCTGATTTCAGTCTCTAAAGGAATAACGTTATCCTCTATTTTCTTCTTTATAGATGTATTGAGGGAAATATTTGTTTTCTATGTGAAAATGCTTTGCCAATTGGAAATTTAAGAACTAAATGAAAATGGATTGTAATTCACTGAATCATGTTTTGATATATGTAATATATAGATCATGTTTTTAGATTATTTTCTTTAAAGCATTTGATTTTAAATACTAGAAATTTTTTAGACTTTACCTACCTTGGAAAATATGTAAACAACACTCTCCACTTTTACAGTAATAGAAGGGAGGAATCATAAATACTGGGGAAAAGGAGAGCTGACAAGTAACTCTACCCCTTTATACTTGTATTTGTAATTAAGACATTTTTTTCTCCTTTTCATCTCTTTCTATTCTCTCTTTTACATTCAAACATGGTTAGTCATGGTTACATTCAAACACGGTTAAGCAATTCTTCATCTTCATTACTGATCCTGGCCCTTTCAAACTTGCTTGCTGTTAGAAGCCTGAAATGTGACAAAGCCAGGATGGAGAGAAGTCCATTGATCACTGGAATATAGATTGTGGATAATAGATTATGCAGTTGCTACTAATGGAGTATCTGAGGGTTTTTTTTTTTTTCCTGAGAGATTTATATAGGGAACAGTAGAGGATTTTGTTTTGGGAAAAGGAGATGTATTGCTATTCTGTGTGTTATCACTAGGAAATCTCTCAAAATTCTAAAGGGAGTGGTTGAACTCCGCTGGGGAGCACTTTTCTTGCCTTCAATCTCAGATCCATTCAAAACTAGGAAACCTCCCAGGTCACTTGATAAATGAGTCAGAACTGAACTCTCAAGTGCAGTGCCTGCTGCCTCTAAAACTCGAAAAGGTCTAGCAAACTCTGTTTTATTCATTTTGTTCATTTTTTTTTCATCTGTGGTCAGAGGTGCAAGGTATAGTAACTCCTACTCTATCTTCAGGTGTCTGGCATGCCGCAAACCACTAGACTCCTAAAATCATACTGACATTTTCGCCACTGGATTTCTTTTTTTTTTTTTTTTAGGAAGTTAAAAGTTTTTCATTTTTTTAAATGACCTTTGTTTTTTTTTTTAATTTTTTTATTGTTATGTTAATCCCCATACATTACATCATTAGTTTTAGATATAGTGTTCCATGATTCATTGTTTGTGCATAACACCCAGTGCTCCATGCAGAACGTGCCCTCCTCAATACCCATCACCAGGCTAACCCATCCTCCCAACCCCCTCCCCTCTAGAACCCTGTTTGTTTTTCAGAGTCCATCGTCTCTCATGGTTCTTCTCCCCCTCCGATTTCCCCCCCTTCATTCTTCCCCTCCTGCTACATTCTTCTTCTTCTTTTTTTCTTTCTTAACATATATTGCATTATTTGTTTCAGAGGTACAGATCTGAGATTCAACAGTCTTGCACAATTCACAGTGCTTACCAGAACACATACCCTCCCCAGTGTCCATCACCCAGTCACCCCATCCCTCCCACCCCACCCCCCACTCCCGTAACCCTCAGTTTGTTTCCTGAGATTAAGAATTCCTCATATCAGTGAGGTCATATGATACATGTCTTTCTGTTTGACTTATTTCGCTCAGCATAATACCCTCCAGTTCCATCCACGTCGTTGCAAATGGCAAGATCTTATTCCTTTTAATGGCTGCATAATATTCCATTGTATATATATACCACATCTTCTTTATCCATTCATCTGTTGATGGACATCTTGGCTCTTTCCACAGTTTGGCTATTGTCGCCACTGGATTTCTAAGTATAGTCCTTCTATTCCTTTTTTGTCCAGAGGAGAATAGATGAATGAGAGAACAAAATGCTAACAGGGTAACATCCCCAGGAAATATACACTAAACAAATCAGAAGAGACTTTCCAGAAATTGGTCGCTTTTCTGTTCAGAGAGTTGTTGCTATTCTTTTCTTCGATCTCCTGTTGAGTTCGTAGGTGTTCAGAATGGTTTGATCCCTATCCAGCTGAATTCCTGGGACCAGACGAAATCCAGGTCTCCTACTCCTCCGCCATCTTGCTCCGCCCTCCAGCCAGTCCTTCTGTTCCTTAACAGAGCCGGCATTTCGCTAGTTGGGCCACTTGAGATTTGAACCTAATTGTTGTGACAGTGGTGTACTGGGCTGAATAGGATCCCACTAAAATTCTTGTCCACACAGAATCTGTGAATAAGCCATATTTGGAAACAGGGTCTTTGCAGATGTAACCGAGTTAAAATGAGATCATACTGGATTAAGGTGTGTGCTATTTCAATGACTGGTGTCCTCATAAGAAGAGTAAAATTTAGGTACAGACCACAAGGGGGAAGTCTGTGTGAAGTCAGAGACAGCTCAGGCTGCTCTCAGAATCTAGGACAGGGATTTGCAAACTTTTTCTGTAGCGAGCCAGATCAATATTTTAGGCTTTGTGGGTGCTAAGGTCTCTGCGACATCCATTCAACTCTGCTATTATAGTGTATTGCAAGCAGTCATAGATTATATGTAATGAGTAAGCATGGATGTGTTTTAATAAAACTTTTTTACAAAGATAGTAGTGGATCAGACTTGGCCCAAATTATAGAGTTTGCTGACTCTGGCTCTTTATATGCTGCCATGGAGTATTTTTTTAAAAATTTTTTATTGTTATGTTAATTACCATACATTACATCATTAGTTTTTGATGTAGTGTTCCATGATTCATTGTTTGTGCATAACACCCAGTGCTCCATGCAGAACATGCCCTCTTTAATACCCATCACCAGGCTAACCCATCCCCCCACCCCCCTCCCCTCTAGAACCCTCAGTTTGTTTTTCAGAGTCCATCATCTCTCATGGTTTGTCTCCCCCTCCGATTTCTCCCCCTTCATTCTTCCCCTCCTGCTATCTTGTTCTTCTTTTTTTTTTTTTTTAACATATAATGTATTATTTGTTTCAGAGGTACAGGTCTGTGATTCAACAGTCTTGCACAATTCACAGCGCTTACCAGAGCACATACCCTCCCCAGTGTCTATCACCCAGCCACCCCATCCCTCCCAGCCCCCACCACTCCCGCAACCCTCAGTTTGTTTCCTGAGATTAAGAATTCCTCATATCAGTGAGGTCATATGATACCTGTCTTTCTCTGATTGACTTATTTCGCTCAGCATAACACCCTCCAGTTTGCCATGGAGTATTTCTGATACTTATTCCATTACTCTGATAATTAACTCAACTGAGCCTGTCAGTTTCTCTTTTTAACACATCAGCAGTGCTCAGCCAAACCCAGTCAATTCCACATTTCCACCCCAGCCCTCAATCCAGAGAGATACTGTGCAAGCCAGGACATCTCCTTCCCTCTCTGTCCCAATCGCAGAGGTGGAAATCCTAGGAATTGCAGTACACCCTCGGAGCTGGTACTGTGGAAGGCGGGTGTGGGCTGCTTGCTACTATTTGTTCAGCAAGTGATCCAGTTCCTGAATCTCATCTTAGATTTGCTTCTTAGGAACATTTCCAATAAAAACTTTTTTAGGTTGGATTCCTAAGCAAACTTTGAGAAAAGGTCTCATTTGCAAGTGATTTATCAAGGGAATGTTGCTAGGGGAAACCAATAAGGAAGGAGAAGAAGCCTGAAAGGGGGAAACAATAGAAGGGTGTGATTCAGCAGAATTGGATACAGAAAAGGCTGGCTTCATGGGCCAGAGCCATCCTGTAGCATCCCACGCTGAGAGGAGCCCTGGGCTGGGTTAATGCTCTGCTGCTGCTATCTTGAAGGTTGTAATAATCTTACTTCTGAACCTGTCTTTTGTAAGTGCAGTCTGAGGTGGGGGGCAATGGAGCACGCACATGAGCAGACATGTGCAATTTGTGTATTTGTCATTCCTTGCTTCCCTGTTGGCATATAGCGTTCGCAATGCTCCCTGAGCGTAGAATTTTGATGGAGCGGTAATGAGTGGCGAGTCAGCATGACTGAAAGCAAGGACAGGGTAAGTGTGTTGAATCTGTGATGGAGGAAGCTGGGGTGCACACAGGCCTGGGAGCTGTCCTTTCCCTCTGAAACAGAATTTGCTCAGAATGCAGAAAGAAGTCAGAGGCATTCCAAGGAACATGAAGGACTAAGGAAACGTCCCAGATCTTCTCTTACTAGTGTTATACTTCCCTGTGTAAGGTAGTCATTTATGCTAAAAATGATGACAGAGAAGGAAACGGGGAGATAAAGCAACCCATAGTTCATTTTCCTTTCAGGCCTTCCTTATTCAGTAAGCCAAGGGTGGTGTGTTGGTAGAATGTGTACCCATCAAGAAATGAAATAAAAACAATTCAGTTCCTTTTGTGTCGCATTTCCACTGTTCTGGTAACAATGAAATACATGTGCATGTACAAGCTACAAAATATGGATGGTGTAAAAATATGGATGGTGTAATTTCAGTGATTCTTTATATAAGTTAATCGCTCATATATTTATATTTAAATCTACCATTGCACAAGCTAAACATGAACAGTGAAATTCAGGCTTATAATTTAAAATGTTGTTTATATTTTTCTTCAAATGGCCTTAAATAGAAGATAAAAGCACAATGACAAGTCAAGAGAGACAACAGAAGAAAGTAAAATATTTCTATTTTAGTACCTTTAATAGCATTTTTCCCTGCATTTTGATCAAGATGGATGAACATTTTCACTTTGCCATGGGCCCTGAAGGTGGGATAAATTGAGTTGATCCCACAGGGGACTTCTGGAGCATAGGCAGGCCTCAGACATTGAGCAGGGGCAAGGAGCTGGGCTTCCATAGTCCTGTACCAGCCAGCCACAGCCTCTAAGGGCTGCTCTAGGGAGATGTACACACTCAGGCTCCCTTGCTTTAACCCTTTGAGTAGTCCCACATACCTGTGAAATATATTCTCCCTTGCTTCCTGTGGCTATTCCTTCGCTACTTCTGGACCCTTTAGTCTCTTGGAAGCCCCAATCTGCTTCCGTCTTTATGAACTTTCCTTTAGACCCTGGAATGTATGATTTGTTCCTTTCCCACAGGCTTCTGCATGCCGTGTCCACTCCCTGGAGCGCTGTTCCACTAGAACTACCCAAAGGGGTGTGTGGGCAGAGGGTTATCAAGCCCTTTCCCCTTCCGCATGAGACTGTGACCCCTGGTCAACTGTCTACTTCTGTCCAAATGTGCAGTATGCATCTAGGCAGTCTTACTGGTGGAGAAATTATCCCTCATGGGCGAATTAACATTAATCTTCTTTGATGTGGTGACTCTTGTCTCTGAGCACACCTTTATCGGGGGTTTTGGAAACTGGAGCTGTTATGAGAGGTATTGGTTCTTGTGGATGTGAAGCTTTTTAGCTAGGATGTCTCTCATACTCATTCTATGAGGATCTTGAGAGGATGCTTTATACTATGGTCCCAGAAAACTGTGGCTTCTATCCTAAGTCTTTCTGAGTAGCATGGTACCAGGCTTGTAGTATCAATGTTTAATCGAACCCAAGAAGGCCCTTTGGTGTTTGCTACAGAGAATAAACAAATTAACATGGATTTATCTTTTGACAGCCCCCCGGTGCGCCTGCTTTTCCACAGTCCTAGGTGTGTCTACCATCCCCTCTCCTTTTGTATCTTTGCCAGCTCACTCACTTCCCCTGTTCTTTTGATCACATCTTAGATGTTTCTCAGAGGCCTTCAGGGAGTCCCACACTCCCCTACTTACCCTGTTGTGAGATGGAATTATAATTATTTATTTACTTTTTTACCCCACTAAACTGAAAAATTCTTACTGTCAGGGGAATGTCCATCTTTTTCACTCTTGTGTATCTAGCATTCAGATGGCACCCGATCCAATGCACTCAACACTGTTCATAAAGCAGATTAGGGACTAAAATTCCCTCGAGTCCCTAAACTTTCCTGGTTCTGAATAACACTTAAGCAACAAAGTTGAGGGGAGTTGTAGTTGGTTTAGTGGTTTAGTTGTAGTGCACTTAATGGCTTATTTTTCTCTATCTCTGCTGCTAGTGGAACCAGTAAACATATAATAATTTTGAGCTTTATATTCTTAAAGGTTGAACGAACAGTCATCTTCAATTCAATTTTATGTGATCTGATTCAATTCTAAATATATGTTTTGAGCACTGGAAGCTGCCGTCATTCTATGAAAGGGTAAAAGACACCTGGTTCTAGGGCCTCTGTGGATTCAAAATCAAGTGGGAGAGCCACATTCAATCATAGGAGGTTGAATCCAATCACAAACCAAGTGCAGGAGGATGAGTGTCTATCTCGTACAGAGGTTAGATTTGATGATAGTCTTAAAATAAGTTGGGGGATGAGGGGGCACCTGGGCGGCTCAGTTGGCTAAACATCCAACCCTTGATTTTGGCTCAGGTCATGGTCTCAGGGTTGTGAGATGGAGCCCTGCTTTGGGCTCTGCCCTGAGTGTGGAGCCTACTTGAGATTCTTTCTCTCTCTCAGGAAGAAAAAAGAAAGAAAAAAAAAAAAGGGAAAGAAGTTGGGGGATGAGGATTCTATGTAGAAAAAACATCATGAGATGTTCCCAAAGGTGAGAGGGTGGAGTTGCATTTGTAGCAGAGAGATTGTAGGCAAAACTTCTTTGGCATGAGATTGCAATGTGGACAGTACGTATAATGCACCTTAGGAGAGAATTGATTTGAATAAGGTCAAGGTTTTGAGTTATCTTTCTAGCTTTAAAGGATTTAATGATTGCATATATCCTTTCTTGCTGTAATATGTTGTAGCTTGAAATCTTATGAAATAATAAAATGCATAAAATATACATGTGCTGGCCTTTATATGTGCTAGGAGTAGCTATTTTAAGTGTTAGAACCTTGGGATGCTGTTTCCACCAAGGATGTGGTTTGGCATTGTTATTCAAGTTACATAACACAGGGTTCTTTCAGTTCATGGGTTGGACCTAGATAAACCGACAGTGATTGGAGATCTCTTCTGCTTGTTATATTTTATATTTTAGCCCTTTTGATATTAGTTCAGGAGTAAATATATTTGAGATTATTCTTGTCTTTGTTAAAGAGGCTAAGACACTTCATAATTTATGTCAAAATTTTTTGATAATAATTATTTAATTCTGCTATTTTAAATAATTTTATAATTTAAAACAGGATATAGCATTTAACATTTAAACATAAGCTCTAAATCTTCTCCAGTAATCATAATGAAGAAATATAGAAGTCACTGAGTACTTGTATTTGCTAAGCACTATAAAAGTATTCTAAGAGTATCTGTCACTGAATTTTCACAAAAACTCTGTGCAGTAGGAATCAGTATACCCTTTTTGAATGTTGCAAATTAGAGGATATGTGAACATTTACCTCCAGTTTTATACAATTTGAATGGATCTAGGAAAAATGTTTCTAATAATTCCATTTTCAATCAAAGTGGGAGGAATATCTTAGAAGTTAGAAAATATGGCACTGCTATCTTTTTTTTAACGATTTTATTTATTTATTTTACAGAGAGTGCATACAAGTGGGGGGAGGATCAGAGAGGGAGGAGCAGATAAGGAAGGTGAAGGAAAGGGAGAGAACCCAAGCTGAATCTGCACGTTGAGCGTGGAGCCCCATGCAGGGCTCAATCCCACAAAGCTGAGATCAAAACCTGAGGTGAAACTAAGAGACGGTTGCTCAAATGACTAAGCCACTTAGGTGCCCCTGGCACTGCTATCTTTCTTGGCAGGGATTATAGTAGAGGATTTAGAACCAGAAAGGACCATGGAGTCTCATTTTTCTTATTTCACAAATGAAGAAGCTGTATGTAGAGAGTATTGGCCCAGTTATGAGTTTTGATAGCAACAGGCCTGCCTTCGGACAGTGGTCTTTTCAAGAATACTACACTCACCTAATACCTGATGTATTTTCCCAGTAAGATTAGTATATTAGGATGCAGTAAAACCAAGAGATGCTAGTGCTTACTCAGTGACAATGGAGGGATGGCTTTCATTTGTATCCAAGTCAAATAATAAAACACTGCTTCTCAATAAAGAGTTGCCTGTCACCAGAACCTCCTCAACTGGCTGTGTAGAATCTATCACTGTAGGAAAAAGTGAAAGGGTCAATTGTGTTTTTCAGGTATTTATAAAAGTTAATTCTATTTTTAGAATAGTCAACCACTCAATTAACTAGGTCCTGGTAGTGCCAATTAGTGAACACCATATCTTGGAGTGTTATATAAATCCTATGGGAATCTAAAAATGAATCCTATTATCAAGAATATAATAAAAAAAAAACCCTTCTGAAATCGCCATCTCACTTTGAGACATTTATTACATGGAAATATAGTGCATAAAGAGTACCTAAAGATGTATGTTAATTTCATTGCTGTGTCACACATAAAAATAAAAAACTGCATGTAAACTATCTTTCAATGAAATATAGACAAATTATAGGAGAGTCATACAATGGAATATCATATAGCCCTTTAACAGAATAAAGCAGTTCTCCTTGTGTTGATGTGGAGATATCTATAAGATATTTTCAGTGGGAAAAGCAATGTGTGTGTGTGTATACACATTCCCATATTTGGAGGGAATAAGAGGTTGTATATTTAAGAGTTTACACACATACATCAAACTTATGAAAGAGAGAGAGAAAGACATCTGTATAAAAATAGAAAAATGTCAGAAAATGTGGGCACTGAGCTATTAATTTTTAACTTCTGACCATTGCAATTGGATAGATTGAGAGAGAAAGATGTGGATTTAGTTTTATACATTACCATTTTATACATTTTATTTTTTTTATTTAAAGATTTTTATTTATTTAAGAGAGAGAGCATAAGCATTGGGGAGAGGCAGAGGGAGAGGGAGAAGCAGACTCCCCACTGAGCAGGGAGACCAAAGAGGGGCTCGATCCCAGGACCCTGAGATCATGACCTGAGCCAAAGGCAGACACTTAACCGACTGAGCCACCCAGGTGCCCCTTTTTATATATTTTAAAGTCACATGATTATGGCTGATTTTACTTGACTTCCTTTCAGTATTTTTTAAATTAGAGAATGTAAAAGGAGGCTTTTGAAGAGGCCAGAAATCACAGAGGAGGGGAAATGTGAAAAAGGAGACTCTCAATGAAGCAAATGACTATAGCTCAGTCATATATCTGTCTACTGAAAGGAGCCAGTGTGGTGGCACAGTGGGAGAAATGTGGGGTGATCGTAAGAAACAAGTCTCTAAAGCTCAAATTGAGATGGCAGTGTAGGTTAGGACATAATAGTAGAAAATTAAGATAGAGTAGGTTTGATAAAGATTAAAAACAAGTGTGCTTGGGGAAGGGAGAATGACAATTCTAGATGATAATCCTAGAATCTAGGGCTGTTGTATGGCCATAGGTTTTGCGCTGGTTTTGATACTAAACCACGTATCACTGTGTTGTATACCTGAAACTCGTATAACATTGCATGTCAAACAGATTTCCATAATAAAATTTTTTAAAAGAAAAAATAAAACTGTTATTTGTATTTTATCAGCATATATACCAGCAATATTTCCTACCAATCTTATTATTAATTTGGTCCACCTAAATATGACATAATATAGTTAAGGGAATACAGGTTTTACTTACATCTTTTTTTTTTCTTCAATACAAATAATACAAATTTCAGTTCAATAACCTTTACAATAATTTCTTGTTACCTTTGAGCATGAATAAATTTCTGTCCAAAAATCTGCAAAGAGTTTTAATAAATCAGCATTTTGTGGTTCATTTAATTATAAGCCCAAAGCTAAGTTGTGTATTTATCTTCATGATATAGAAAAATGGTGTTATCAAACTTCTCACTCACTGAATTGATGACATGCACTCATGCATGCCTACTGGAAAAACACTAACTAAAATAAATGAAATATGGAGATATTTTAGGATAGTGTATGCAGGACACTTGAGACTGCCCCTCTTCACCCAATAATTGTTTCTGTAACTAGAAATTAGTCATTTCTATCTAGCTGATTTTTAAATTCTTATCCTTCCTTCCTTCCTTCCTTTCTTTCTTCCTTCCTTCCTTCCTTCCTTCTTCCCTTCCTTCCTTCCCTCCTTCCTTCCTCTTTCTTTCTTTCTTTCTTTCTTTCTTTCTTTCTTTCTTTCTTTCTTTTCTTTCTTTCTTTTCTTTTGTTTTCTTTCTTTCTTTCTTTCTTTCTTTCTTTCTTTCTTTCTTTCTTTCTTTCTTTCTTTCTTTCTTTCTTTTTTTCTCCCCCTTCCTCCCTTCTTCCCTTCCTTCCTTCCCTCCTACTTTCCTTTCTTACTTTTCTATTCTTTTCTATTCTTTTCTTTTCTTTTCTTTTCTTTCTCCCCTTTCCTCCCTTCTTCCCTTCCTTCCTTCCTTCCTACCTTCCTTCCTTCCTTCCTTCCTTCCTTCCTTCCTTCTGTTGGAAATAGGATTTTATTGCTTTGCATTTAGGAAGTACTTCTAAGGTACATGGCATTCACAGCCTTGGTCCCTATTTATAGTTCATTTGTAATCTAATTCAGACAATAGATGGCTGGAACAAGCATGATAGATACAGGTAGTCTACCTTTCTTGCTTTCTCTAGCAGATAAAAGAGTTCCTTGGGATAAAATCAGTCACAAAGATTGCCAGAATTTCTTGTTGTGGAATTTATATATTCACATTTTTTGGCTCTGAGTTTCTACTGACTATTCTCCTAATCTCTGGATTGGCCTTGAAATCTCCTGGACCTTAATCTTCTCAGGTTAACTCTTTAGTTTATGGGGTGGTGTTCAATTGGAATGTTTCCTGGTGGCCTGTGTTGCTTCCCAATATATTCTGAATCCTACTACCTGGAAGACAACTGCCACATGTAATTGTGCAGTTTGTGTTCTTTGGACAAGTGCGTACAACTGAGGAGTCTGTAGTTGGCCATGATCTTGCCTGTGCATTCTGCTTAGCCTGTGTCCATTGAAAGAAAGGATGCTCATTGTACACTTGGATTGTTCATGTGCCAGTCTGCGCCCACAGGGGTTGCCATTTTTAAACTTGCACAATGGCACTATATGACCTCACAGCAGTCCTGACCTGAAAGGATTTTAATTTTGATCCACCTTTTTATGATATTGAAACCAGGACAGTGATTATGTCCTTGAACCTTAGGTCCAAAGGTCCAAATTTTTAAAGTTCAAATTCAGTTCTCAACTGTAAGTTGGGACCTTGTCTTCCTTATCTCTGAATCCCAGTATGTTGGATATTGACTAGCACATTCAACAACAAATAGTTGACAAATGAATGAGTGGATGAATGAATGAATGAATGAGGATTAATTCACTCAGATGGCTCTAAGTCATGATAAATACATCTAAAAAGGATAGAGATTTAGGTCATGAGAATAACACCTTTATGGGACAGTCACCTGGATTGCTGTGAGTCACTGTAAATATTTTGCTTTATTTCCTGGTATGTAAAGGGAAGTTTAGAAGAGTTTCCTTTGGAAGTGCCATTGATTGCTCCAATATTGCAGACACAAGTCCATATATTCTTGTTCTATATACCATGACACAAGTCCAGAGGTACTGACGATTTGTGTGGGACTAGCAAATGGACCTTCTAGAGCTGAATGAATCCTGGATAAACCATACATAGAGTTTCCTGTGGGACCCTAAAGACATCACTAAGAGCCAGTCCTTTAAGATCACAGCATATTGGCAAGTGTTATGGACTGAATTATTTCCCCCCATCCCTCAAATCCATATGTTGAAGTCCTAACCCCCAGGGTGACTGAATTTGGAGATAGGACCTTTCAGGAGATAAGTAGGTAAATTAGGTCATAAAGGGTTGGTGTTCTAATAAGAGACACCAGGAGTGTGCTGCACAGAAGAGAAGCCGTATTAGGGCACAGAGAGAAAATGGCCATTTGTAAGCCGAGGAGAGAGCTCTCACCAGAAACCAACCCTGCTGGCACTTTGATCTTAGCCATCTGCTCTCCAGAACCATGAGAAAATAAATTTCTGATGTTTATGGCATTTTGGCATTTTGTTATGGCAGCACTAGCAGACTAAATGAGCTGGTAATCCTTTGTTACCATTAAGCTGTCACTCTCACAAGAATTCTTTGGAGCCTGAAACAGATGGTAATTGAAACATAGACACATCAAAGTCATGTAGGACCATCATAGAAGTAGGACATCAGAGTATATTGAAAGCTTTTCGATTCATGCACTTTTCTGAGTTTAGTTATGATAAGAAATGGAGAAAAATTAGGAGAGGAGGGAAAACCACTGAAAATATCAGTCATTCCCAGATAAAATCACTAAGTGCTATTTTACGTTAAGGGGGAGTCATGGCTGAGTTGTATTGTCAAGGAAAGACACACAAGAGGGCAAAATGGAGAAAAATAGGGAGTAGGTTGTCCACAAGAAAGGTCACTTGATACTGTTCTCTTTGGGTAATATCTGATCCCATATATGAGAGGGATCTGATAAACAGCTGCTCAACCACAAGGGCATCTTTTCAGGATGTTACTCTTTCTCAAAATATTCACCTTCTCATTGCCAGGGCAAGCTAATGTCTTCTTTTTATAAAGATCTTTAATAAGACTTTGTTTCCACCTTGAGAAAGCATATATGCAGAGAAAGGGACAGCCATATTAGAATCTAATTTAAAGCTAATGAATTAAAATAACGGTTAAAAGACCTATTTTCTAGTAGGAATTAAAATAGAGGTTTATGTCACTTTGTTGATAATCAGATTTTTTTTTTCTTTTGGCCTGTGGGACAAACTTGAATTTTTAAATGAAAATCACCTCTTAACACTCATCATTTCCTTTTGAAATAGCTCAGTCTGTACATCTTAGCAGTTTGATGTGTATATGTTCATACATGTACCCTTTATGTTTTGGTAAAAGTATATCTCAGCATCATTTTAGATGACAAGTTGTTCTATTACTCTTCACAGTATGTGCGAGCCTGAATATAACGTGTGTGTGTGTGTGTGTGTATTTCTATGAACAATTCTTATGTGAACTTGCATTATCATTTATGAATAACATCTAAATTGGGAATTATATCTTTTCCTTATATAATGGAAGCAGTTAGGGAAACAAAGTTACCTCTATGTATTTAAAATGATCAAATTCATGGCATTCTCAGCATGTGCCTTATGTGATTGCTAGGAATATTTTAAAATGGCATTCTTGAAAGTGATGAATCACTTCGACAGAGGGTGTTCTGAAAGCTTTGAGAAGACTATTGTACTATGAGGTGTGATTTTTGCAGATATGCATGATCATTAGCATCTGTCTTTTGTCACATCCAACGGTTTCAATTTAGGGCCAACCACAGGCAAGAGCCAGGTCAGGGAGACAGATGCTCTGAAAGGATTTAGTTCTCCACCATGACATCTTCTGAAATACTGATGGGTCACAGAATTGGCCTAACCCTTTCTTAGTTAAAAAAAAAAAAAAAAATAGGCAGTAGGGATCTGATGTGATTCTGATGATCTGATACCATTACTTCTTTCTCAAGAAAGAGAGCCAAAAAATGTAACAGCCTGTTATACAATGTATAAGAAAAGATCCTTCAGTTAACTGTGAAGGGCCAGAGTGGTGACTCATTATTGGAATTGAAATTCAATCCTTGAAGATGCCTATATAAAAATGATATAAGTAGTTTGGAGTAAGATTTGAATAAAATTTTTTACCTCGAGCAATAATGAACTGATGCTTATATAAAAATAATATAAGTAATTTGGAGCAGGATTTGAATAAAATTTTTTACCTTGAGAAATAATGAATTGAATGACAGCTATCTGAATGGCAGGGATGGGTGTTATACCTATTTTTGATTGATGCTTTTGTTTTTCTCTTTTTTTATTAAAAAAAAAACTGAGGCAATGGTAGATCTGGAATGAATCAAGTTTTCTAAGTCTTTTACATTTTCTGTCTGTTTCCGTCCATAATTTAATCCCTTTCCACTGAACCAGAAAAATATTCTTGCCAAACTGAAACAGAAGTTATTCTTCATCAGCTTTGATTTATGATTCAAACTGGAGCTTACTAATACTTTACTGGAGGATTTCATAATCTCATTTCCAAACAATCTAAGGGCATTTAGCAAGTATTTGGTAATTAGAAATTACACTCGAAGGCGATTGTAAATAGTGTAGTAAGTTCAGATTGGTTTCTTATAGCGTCAGAAATGGCCCACATCAGAAGATAACTTACTATTTGGAGGAATAAATTATATTGAAATGTGCTTGTTGGAGCCTTCAGTCCAGGAATTAGCCAGATATCATGTTGATATAGGATATTTGAATAAATTATTACCAATGAGAAATAGCTGCTGATTAAACAGAACTGAGACCTAAAGGATATATTTTCTTTTTTTTTTTAATTTTTTTATTGTTATGTTAATCCCCATACATTACATCATTAGTTTTAGATATAGTGTTCCATGATTCATTGTTTGTGCATAACACCCAGTGCTCCATGCAGAATGTGCCCTCCTCAATACCCATCACCAGGCTAACCCATTCTCCCACCCCCCTCCCCTCTAGAACCCTCAGTTTGTTTTTCAGAGTCCATCGTCTCTCATGGTTAGAGTTTCAACACAACATGTGAAAGGCAGCCTCTGCCTTAACCCAGATGATCACGTGTGTGGCACCCACACTCTCCAGTACAGCCCCTTGCCCTCAAGTGTGAGCTGGACTCACAGACTTCCTAATGAAAAGAACATGGTAGGGGTGCCTGAGTGGCTCAGTCTGTTGAGCGCTGCACTCTTCATTTCCACTGAGGTCATGATCTCAGGGTCCTGAGATCAAGCCCTGCATCGGGCTCCACACTCACTGCAGAGTGCAGAGTCTGCGCTCTCTCCCTGCTCTTCCCCTACTCTCTCTCTGACTCTCACAAATAAATAAAATCTTAAAAAAAAAAAAAAAGAATATGGTAAGCAATATGGGATTTACTTCCAAGACTGCATGAAAAAAGGCTATGGCTTCCATCTTGGATGTTCTCTTGTTCTTTCTTGGATCACTTACTCTGTGCCGAAACAAGTTGCTGTGTCGTGAGGCAGAGCTGTGGGGAGGGACAAGTGCACATGGATGCGAGCGTCCTGAGGCCTGCCAACAGCCTTGCGAACCACATTGGAAGGGCATCCTCTCAATCCAGGCTTGTGCTAAGAACATGGCCCTAGGCAACAGCTTGACTGTAATTTCATCAAAGACCCTGAGCCAGAGGCACCAAGCTAAGCTGCACTTGCAGTCCACAGAAATTGGGAGATAATAAATGTTCATTGCTTTCAGCCACTCATTTTGTTACATAGCAATAGATAGCCAATGGACCACGTTGATTAATTCCTTAAATAATATTAGCTTATTAAACTGTCACTCCTTTATTTTAATGGACATAATTTGCAAATGCTTTCTTACTAGAGACAACATGAACTGGATAATGCAGATATTCTACCTAGCATTTGAATTTTTTTGTTATATTGTATGTTATGTATTACTATGTTTCATGTTTTTTAGGGAGTGATTATGTTTAAAAAGAGATAGGAATGTCTTATATTTGTTAGAGTATATTTGATTCCTAAATTTCAGGCATACTTACATCCAGATGAAAGGGGAAAATGTAGAAATAGAAATTATAAAATGATATTAAATCCATTAATTTTAAAATGATGAGAATATTGTATCTATCAGACAATCTTTGTAGATCTCTCTAAAATTAATTTTGTGTAGCTATTTATGACATATAGTTGGATATGCTGTTTATATTCAGATCATGATTTTTCTGGCTCTTCCTCATAACTTGCTCCACTGGATCCATGCCTATTATCTCTAAGGGTAAATAAGTTAGTAAATTAAATAGAAATATATTTTCTAGTATGTTCCACGAGGGGCTTAGGTGACACATAAATGAGTATTTTACATGAGAAAATTCTGTTTTAATTATAGGAATCAAACATTTGTAGTATTTTTATTTTTATTTTTTTAAAGATTTTATTTATTTATTTGAGAGAGAGAGAGCACACGAGAGGGGGGAGGGTCAGAGGGAGAAGCAGACTCCCCGCTGAGCAGGGAGCCGGATGCGGGACTTGATCCCGGGACTCCAGGATCACGACCTGAGCCGAAGGCAGCCGCCTAACCGACTGAGCCACCCAGGCGCCCCATTCATAGTATTTTTAAATGTATATCCGTATACCTAATGGGAACTTATTAGGTATGTCAGTACACCTAATGTGACAAATTGATTATGGTAATTTCCACAGGTGATCTCCAAGTACTTTTTCAGAGTAGTATGCCCTTTTCTGGTGTAGTTCCTAAATAGAGCAACAACTGTTATCATTACAAAAAATACACGTGAATTTTAGAGTTCTATCAGTAAAACCAAGAGGTGTAACACAGTATGAAAAGGTCCCAGAGACATATGCATATGCTTGCAACCTCTCAACTTCCAGAGCCAATCCAAGCCTTCCATCATAATGATAGTTTCACTGGATCCAACAGCCATCCCACCCCGAACAGACCCTCCTCTGTTTTTCCAGAGGCTGTCAGCACTCTCTGGTTAGATCCCCACTTGTAAAAGTGAAGCAGATGCTTATTTGAAATGGTGGTCAAAATGCAAATCAAGGAATTTAGACAAAAACATAGCCTATGGAAAAGGCAGCCCAACTTGGAATGAAGAGTAGACAAAGCAAATGTGCTTGGCGTTCTCGCTGAGGTCCACTCTGATTTGTCAATTTTGTAGGCTGGTCTGGTAATCAGTAGTCTAGCAGCTGCCCACGGCTGTCTGAGAACTGGCCCAAGTGTTGCTGCTGCTTGGTCATGGTCATAAAGTGGACCTTAGCTACCAAGTACGCTTAAAGAACTGTCGCTCGCTTCCTTCTCCTTTTTTTTGCAGTGTGTTCTGTGTATCAGGCAAAATTTCATACTGACAGTCCAGGGCAATCATGGGTTTTTAATTTGCAACAAAGCACTGAAATGTCAGGTTTAATGAGAAAGAAAAGCATCATGCAGAGTGTGATTCTTCACCTCGTTTGGAACAACATTTCCCTACCCAGGCTAACCAACTTTCTCTGTGACACCTGTGTATTGCAGGAGCCTGGAAGAACCGGCGATGAATCCCTCCTTTCCTAGTACACTGCGTGAGCTGTGCAAGGTCACAGGAAGCGGTCTTGAAAGAAGCAGCTAAATAACGGATTAAGTTTCTTGATATAACATGAAACAAGATGTTAATAGAATATTCTGCATTTAATCATCACTTTCTTCCAAGTCTGTTAGTGGCCTTTTTAATCTCACCAATGGGACAGTGAACAGTGAGGCGCTCGAAGCCATGGGTGTGGGGGAGGTCGCAGAAGAGGATTCTGGCACTTGCCGCCCCAACAACATTGTCTGAAACCTGTCATCCCTTGTCGTTCTATTAAGACACAAGTTTGATTCGTGTGCACAGGGTGTAAGATGTGGAAAATGAGTCCCCCAGCTTTTTTGGGGGGTGCCTTGCCTGGTTTTAATACTTGCAATTCAAGAAAGTTTCACCAGTCCCTACTAGAATTCGTTATTGCTTTGGAGTGCTGTAGTATTTGCTAATTTGAGGAATCTGAGGACGTACAAATTTCCTCAGATTAATTTCATAGTATCAGAGGCTTACTGGCAAGTAGCGTTCAGGCTGCCAGAAATTCTCTGAGATCAGTATCTAATTTATATAAAGTTCTAGGGATAGGTTAGGCTTTTATGACTGGTTTGGAACATTTTCTCCAATTAGAGAACTACTCGTAAACTGGCCAAAGACAAGGCTGTTTTCTTGATTGAAGATCCTTGAAGAGTAAACTTTCATAACTCCTGGATACCCTATTATTTGAGAGTTACTATCTGAAGGGAATAAAGTGGCCAGAGAGTTGTTGGTGGTCCCAACTTTAAGTTTACAGAAAAATGTAAAGTTTTAATGGTCTTATTTTGTACCTGAGGATCTATTTAGACAAGTATATTTTCTGGCATTGTCGTGGCCTTGAAATCATGTTAGATTCTGTTGTTTGCAGATATTTGGTGGAAACAATTTTCCCTTCAAATATTTTCAAAGCATGTTTTTTTTTTTCGAACTCAATTTTGGTGGTTTCCTGGGAGGTAGTAACAATGGCAATTTGCCGAAATTATGCCATAATTGTTAAAGAGATAATGTTTTCTGAAGTCAAAGACAAGCACAAGGTCATTTTGAGAATCTTATCACTGCAGTGTTTGGCGGTGATCCAAGAAAATATTGACATGCTTGATAGACATCTATACTTCACTTTTTAGTTTAGATTTATAGAAGTCAAATATAGTAATGAACTAACAATAAAAAGAAAGAAGAGAGTTAAATTATACTTAGCAGTGACATCAAAGATTTTGAAGATTATGTGTGATAATGGCAGATCACAAGTAGAGAAAATAGGACTGTACATCTTGGCCAAGAGTTGTTAATAGCAAAATCACAATCTTGCTCCTAAAAGGGCAGATAATTTACTGTCAAGTCCTCGAGTTTGTTGGCTGAGATCTTCATTTTATGTGAATGTTGATGGTGCAATATTGTCTCACACATTTTTTTTTTTCTCCACCCAGCCTTGCAAACTGTTTCTCCCTGGGACAGGGAAAATGTCTATATTAAAGTGGGAAAAATTAAGACACCCACAAGGGTTCTCGCTCTGTAGCAAGACAAGCTGAATTGAAATGTATTATCACTTAATGGTCATAGGTAATTAGTTTTAAATGGTTTCCTAACTCAGCCATTCTTTAAAAATTAAAAGGAACTTTATGGGAGACGTTACCTTCCCCGAAAGTACAGCGTATATCTGTTCGCTTATCTCAATGGAGTCCACATTTCTAATCCGTGCCTGGTACTGCAAGACACATGTTTCTGGAAGCTCAGGGGCCGTTGAAAGCAAAGGACGAGTCTTGCTCTGTTATTTCCAGTTAATGGCCCTTTGGGAGGTATGTCATCTCTGTCCCTGTGGAGCCCTTCCCTCTGTGACAACTCAGTTACAGTAAGTACGCATAGCATCGACCAACAGTAGAAACATAAATCAAATTGACATAAGTCCAATTCAAAATCATAAATCAATTTGACAAAAGTTGAATTAAAAAATGTATGAGCTGTGTGAGATTGACTGTGATCTTTTGAAGCTATTTAAATAGAAAGATTTGGGCATAGTGTATCATTTTGGGAAGATTTTTAGGGACAGTTGAAATACATGCCAAAAGCTCACCTGGTTCTCTAGAAGACTTAACTACCATTAAAATAATTTCTTTGTAGCATTTTTCTTTTTAAAATTGCTCATGGCAGTGATTACAGTGACTTATTCTTACATTTGCCCTCAGGGATATATTCAGTATATTAGATATTTTTAAAGAAAAATTCTACTCACCTTATGTTTAAAATTTTTGTTACAATGTATCCTTAATTTGTAGATGTCCTATTATTTGTTCAAGTCATATTTTTGCCCTTATATATAGCTATTGTCCAGGCAGAGAAGATAACCTTTCAAATTTAAGGTTTTAATATTACAAATCTTTTTATACTCCCTGAGTAAATCACTGTGCCAGCAGAACCACTCCAGTGGCCAAAACCATGTTCTTATATTAGAGGATATAATTTTAGACTGCTATTAACGAACAGTTCTGAGAACATTGTCCTCCTATAAATGATTAAATGTTGTGTTAATACTGATTTTTTTTTAGCTCTTTAAGTCGTTTCTTAGAAGCCTGGGATGTATCTGGGCTTAGTAGAATTTTGTTCCTCTGGTATATGCTAACTTACTACTTGGAAGATTCCTGATACATGACTACCCTCAATAATTCAGTCTCACTCTTTATTACTGAACTGGGGAAAAATCTCGTTTTTCTTATTTATATGTTATATACCTCAATGTACCCATATGGCACATTAGCAATATTCTGTAAAAGATTTTCTGTTACTTCTAGTTCTCCAAAACTGTAGAGGATATGAAGATGGAGAAAGGGTGAGTTCTTGGGGAAAAATATTTACAGACATTTCAAGAAGGTGGAGGTCTTCTCATGCTGGCTGTTGTTTTGACTTCGCTTGTAAATCCACTTTCCAATAGCTGCTTATGTCCTGTCTGCATGAAGATGACCATGCCAGTCTCCATTTATTCTTTTTAGTTTTTCTTCTCAAGGTGAAAGCCATGTTAGCGAAGAGGTACATAATAGTAGAAAGAAGGCTGGAACAAATGTGAGCAAACTCATGCCCGTAATGGCTCTGAAACTCTGGACGAGTGACTTAGCTCTTGGCAAATCCAGTTTTGTCATGGAAGATGCCAGCTGAAATACTGAGCGCTAAAACTCTGTGTGAGTCTATGACTTTCATTTGAGAACAAGGAAGCACCAGCTACTCCTGTGTCTCTCGCCTTAGGTCCTGGGCTTCTCCAGAATTTTCCACTGTTCTCATTTGCATTTCCTTACCTCAGCTCAGTGAGCCACTCAGTCAGACACCGTGGCCCACACTGCGCCCCACCCACCCCTCCTCCGCCTGCCCCCAAGTTCACCTACGGGAGGAACACCCGCGGCAGCCCTGGTCTCTGCTTGAGGCATTCTCTGGTCCTGGCAGCGTGCTGTTGCCACACGTGGGCCAGCCCAGCAGTGTGGTCTGTGCCTCACCGATGAGGGATGAGGGCTTCGTTACCACAGGAGACAACTCCGAGGGAGGTTCCGTACTGTCTCCCAGGGCGGAGGGGGGCCCACAGGGGAGACAAGTGGCAGTTACCCACAGAGCAAAACTACATGAGTTCTTTTCCTTTCTCTGTCTTACATCCCCATTCCCTCACGGTGCTTTCTGTAGTAACTTCCAGAATTAATTGGTTGCATGTGCATCCTTATCTCAGGCTCTGCGTCTTGTCTGCTGCATGCTCCTCCTCGGTGCTTCTGAGACAGCACTGCTGGTTTGCATTTTAGACTCATTACATTCTCGTATGTCAGTCAGAACCTAACGTATGTGAACACTGGCTCTGTGTTACCTACAGAATTAGCTTCTGTTCAAGAGACAGTACTGCGGTCCATGCTCTTCTTTCTGCTGGGAATGCCCTGCCCTTCTTCTGCCCTTTTGCCATGTCCCTGCTCAACCTCGTTCCTGTCCCTCCCACAAACCAAGAAACAAAGAAACACAGGCTCCTGTTCCTCCTTCTGGTCTCATCTGAAAGAGGGGAAGTCTTCCCACATACTTCAAGGATGATCCCTCCTACCCCCACTGGCTCCCATTGCACCTTAGGCTTTGGTTATAATATTAATTACATGTATGACTACTTATCGACTATTTCTCTTCCTAACGGCATCCCCTGCATGTTGCTTTTGTGATTTGCAAGTCTTAGGGGACAATGTAGCAAGCATGGGGGCCTGGAGCCTCATGGCCACCCTACTTCCCTGCAGCCTCCCGGGATGGTTGTCCCTGCTTCCTGGCTCCCTGACTCCCTGGCATCCTGGGCCCGCCAGCCTCCTCTTCCCCACTCCCCACCCCATAACCTCTACCAGCCTTTCCCCGACAGGGGCCTGGGCATGGGTACAGGCGAGGTCAGGGTGGGCGGGTGGCCCTCCCAGTAACCTAGAACCTGTTAGGACGTCAACAGTCCCCACCCTGGACTAGCAGCACCTACGCTGTGGTCCATCCGCTGGATGCTGGATTTGGCTTGGTGCCCACCCCTAATCCAGGTTTGTGTGCCCCTCAGTACAAAAATTTAAAGATCCCTGGGGGTGGCCCGTCTGTCCTGGTGAAGAACCCACCGACCAGTGAGCCACAGAATTTGACTTCTCCAGACCCCAAGTCCTCTGAGGCACCATTCCTGTATCTGCCACAGGCTCAGTGAGCATGTGCGCAGCCTGCCTTGCTGGATGGTCCCACACACGTGCCACCTGGGAGGGTCTACACTCGCCCCACAATCCTTATGCCTCAGAACACTCCCTAGGCTGGCTCTGTCCCTAAGTATAGTTCTCTCTTTCACATTCTAGATTTTTCTGAGTCTGGCTTGTATTTCTCTCCCTCGGTGGTCTTGTGGTACCCTTTGGGCAGGAATCACGTAATATGAATTGTAATTCTGGTGATTTCACACATAAGTTAAGTGTTCTGATATTTGCATTTGAAAGGAGCATTGCCTAATATAAAGATAGAGAGCCAAAGAAAAAAAAATACTCCTAATTTAAAATGTAAATTTGGCTTTACTGAAAATGCCATGGAACAACAAAAAGCAAACAGGTAGAGACACCGTAACAGAAAGGAGGAAGCGTTTAATGTATATGGAACAGCACTGCTTTCCTGCTTTCTGAACAAGGGGCCCCACATGTTCATTTGGCACCAGGTCCCACAAATGATGTACCTGTCTGCACAATGAGGTCGCAGACCTGACCAGGTGCTACGTATTTATCACCTGGCTGGTTTCCCACAGAGAGCCTACAAACTGGACTAATTGCCTTCTCTAAAGAAATCATTCAGGTAAAAAAATGAGGTTCTGGTTGTTATTTTGCTATACAACAAATTGCCTTAAAGCTTAATAACTTAAAACAACAACACTTCCTTTCATCTCTTTTGGCTTTGAGGGCTGCCTGGGTTCAAGTAGCCTATTATGGCTCAGGCTTTACCATGTCGAAGTCCGTGCCTGGCGAAGCCTCCCTCACGTGTCTGGTGAGGATGCTGGAAGTCTGCCGGGAGACGGACCTCTAGAACAATTCTATATGGCTTCTGCATATGGCCAGAATTCCTCAGAGCATGGGAGCTGGGGTGCCTGAGAGAAAGAACGAGAGAAGCAGAAACGCTATTGTCTTTTCTGAGCTGACCCAGAGCGTCACTCCCTCCTTATAGTATTGGTTCAAAGTATTGACATCAGAAGCCCATAGAATAATATACAGGTCTTAGGACTCACCAGCCAGGCCAGGGAGATCGTCCAGTTAGAGAGGTAAAACCCTGATCACACGGTTGGCGATCAACAAATAATAGTACTCACCTGTGTTGGAATGTTCCTTTTCTGATATTAAATATAGATCAGGGAACATCTTCATCTTTGGCTCTTCAGAACACGATTTTGAATATCTGGCTTCATCCATCTGCTAGCCATTAGCCTTTACTCAAGTCATGTAAGTTCCCTGAGCAGCTGTTTCCACTCATGTTTGCTGTGCGAATTAATAATAGAGTGTATGTAAAATCATTTTGTAAACCGTTTAGGATGTGTGAATGTGAGTTAGTAAAAAAAAAAAAAAATACAGTTCCACTGGCAGACGTGGTGGCAATTGCAATTAGTTCTGTAGATTTAGGTTTTGTTTTTACTAAGAACCATTGATATCTTGTAGAGAATAATCACCTCCTGCCTTCCCCCTTTGGCTTGGCCCCCATCCACTTATTTGGTTGGTTGTTTCTCGGCACAGATAACAGACGATATCCCATTCTGTCTTCAATTTCTATCTTCATAATTTTTCTGATCATATACCTTCCACCTTAGCACTGTGAGCTCTTCAATGTTTGGGGTTTAAGGAGCATGGGAAGAGAAGGAAAATGGGAGAAGCTACAGAGGTAATGATTTTATCCTAGGGGTGCCTGGGTGGCTCAGTTGGTTAAGCGTCTACCTTCAGCTCAGGTCATGATCTCGGGATCCTGGGATCAAGCCCTGCATCAGGCTCCCTGTTCGTTGGGGAGCCTGCTTCTCCTTCTCCCTCAGGCCCTCCCCCATCCATGCTCTCTCTCTCTCTCTCTAATAAATAAAATCTAAAAAAAAATGATTTTATCCTAAAAATGCAGCAGAACAAGGAATCCCAATCCAACCTAGAAAACTCCCAACATCACCTGCCAATATAAATCTCTCGTTTCATCGATATTGGCCCTGTAGTCTTCACTGTCCCTCGTAAAATGGGCACTTACCACCTCGTATTCAGTTTTCATATACTTCTTATACACGTCTTATCTTCTCATTAGCAGACACACAATCTCAGCTTTGCAGGTGTTTGTGTCCCTTGACAGTGCACGAGAACATGTTCTAGAGTGTCTTACAGGAGTTCAATAAATTCTCACAATACATTGATTTAGATGAATAGTCTCATTATTGTATGCCCATAGTCTCACGTTGTTTCTCACTGAAATCCGCTTACAATGTACACTTTTTGTTGTTGGTGTAGTTGACACTTGTGTCTTCTCTTTTTCTTGTCCACTAACTCCTTCTGGTTGGTCTGTGAATACAGCTACTTAAGGAGCCACTATTTCCACAGTGGAAGTAAAGATAACAGAATTTACTGTAAGGTTGAATAACGACTGTTTGCAGAGTACCTACTATATCTGAGGCACTGTACTAGACCTGTTCCAACCTCATTTTTCTCACTAGAGCTCTATTTTTGTGGCCCATCTGAAAAAAAACTGCCTACAGAATTCTTTCTGAGACCACTGTGTTAAAACTCTACATGTTGGAATGAAATTTCTGTTTTCTCCCTAGTGCTTTTAACATGCGCTTTCATTGCAACGTGAATATTTTTTTACAGCAGATTGTGTCCTCTGTGAAAACCAGAGCTGTAGTCAACTAAATTATGATTCCCAAAGTGGTTAATATAGTGCTATTCCCTATACACATGCTCAGTTACCGTTAAAAAGAATAAACAGTGCCTTGGCATATTTTAAGACTGTGATTCTCGATTCCCTTTTGTCTTTTTTTCTTCTTAAAGATTTTATTTTTTTTTTAAGATTTATTTATTTATTTTTGAGGGAGAGAGAGAGAGAGAAAGCCTGTGTGTGTGAGTTAGGGGAGGGGCATTGGGAGAGGGAGAGAATCCTCAAGCAGACTTCCGCAGAGTGCAGAGCCCAACAGGAGGCTCTATCCCAGGGCCCTGAGATCATGACCTGAGCCAAAATCAGGAGTCAGCTGCTTAACCAACTGAGCCACCCAGGCACCCCTGAAAGATTTTATTTTTAAGCGGTCTCTACACCCAGCGTGGGGCTCTAACTCACAACCCCAAGATCAAGAGTCACATGTTCTACTGAATGAGCCAGCCAGGAGCCACTCCCCGCCCCCCCTTTTTTTTTCTTAATCTCTACTTTTAATTTACAAGTGTGTCTCTGAATGGAAGTCAAACTGGGGAAATCAGTTCTTCCATTTTACATATAAATTATTGCTATTTTATGCAAGTGCCTCCTCTTTAGATGAATTTCATGATTTTGTTAATTTTTATGTATTTGAAATGAAATTCAGCATTAACCTTTTCTTCAACCTTTAGTTTTTGGCTTTTTTTCTTTGGTGACTTTTACACTTTGTATTATGTGATATTTCTCGTTCTCTTCACTAAGTCAACAGTTTCTAAAATAAAGAACAAAAATATAGTTAGCCTAAGCTATGTATTATAAAAACGTATTAAATAAAAAAGTCCTGCCCAAGTGTTTGAAAAAAATTTCCCTGGTCAAACAGTTCTGGTTCCATTGTTTTCAGAAAAGAAGAGTGAGTTTGCTTTTTTGTATTTTGATTTTTGTAATATTGGAACCAGTTCCTCAAATAACACAAGAATTGTGTATCTTTGAATAAAGAATGGTATCATTCCTTTAGAAGTCTGTAAGAAGAGCAAGTGAGGAACAAAAAGTTGCTATAAGCCAGGGTTCTCTCAATTTAGCTTGTGACAGAAGCACCTGCAGACATATTAAAATGCATATCGGGGCACCCACTACTAGAATTTCAGATTCAACAGGTCAGGGATCGGGCCTGAGAATTTGCATCTCTAGCAAGCATGCAGGAGATGCTGATGCTGTCCTTCGGAGACCACACTTTAAGACCATTTCCTTATGCTTTCACTGAAAATCACTTTTTTTTTTTCTTAAAGATTTTATTTATTAGAGAGAGGGCGAGGGGGAGAGAGCATGAGCTGGGGTGTGGTACGGGCAGAGGGAGAGGGACAAGCAGACTCCCTTCAGGGAGTCCGATGCAGGACTCAATCCTAGGACCCCAGGATCAGGACCTGAGCCAAAGGTGACCTGAGTCAAAGGCAGACGCTTAACCGACTGAGCTACCCAGGCGCCCCCAGTGAACATCACCTGTAAGTGGCTCTTATGGCATTATAAACTGTTAGGCTCCAAATAACTTCAAAAAGAAAAATTCGGGCAACCTAAATCTATTATTACATGAATGTAATTTCTAACATTAGTTTGAGATGAGTTATTATTTTTTACCTGTAGAACTTTGTGTGTGTGTATATAGTCAAAAAAAAAATAAAACTAATCTAAACAACAGTACCTACTTAGCTTTGCATTTTTTTGATACTGCCTTGAATATTGTACATCTAAAATTACTTTCAACTTACTCATTAATTTATTTCAAGAATATTCACTGATGCATATTATGTGTCAGTGTCCTAGGAGAGATGCGCTAGTGCCCCCATAGATACGGAGTTCCCATGTATATTTCCCTGCTAATGCACCTGCTACAGCTATATTGATTCCAACAGCCATCTGAAAGCAGAGCAGGCTCAATGTGAGGGTTCTGATTAAAATATGCCCCTCACATTCCTTGTCAGTAAAATTCATCCCTAATAGAAAATACCACAGCACACTGAATTTGCGTATTCACGGAAACAAAACTTTTCACAAACTTTGTCCATTTCTGAAAACTGATAAGCAGATGGAGTATGAAATTAAAACCAGGAAGTTGGCTGATTTCTTTTCTAGAGGTGGCTGGGTTTTGTCTCTTCTCAGAGCAGTTCATGTGGAGTCGCTAATTATTCCTAGCCATTTACCATCTACATTTAGATACATAGCACTTATACATTTCCTGTGTGCTTAGCACTTTGCATATATTAACATTTAAACTGTTTGTAGGCACTTTGTATATATTAATTCTCTAATAATCTATGAGATAGGTACTTTGAAACACCTATTTTGTGCATAGGTACATAAGGGATTGGCCCAGAGATGTTAAAAAACAAAAAACAAAAAACCTGTCCAAACTGCACAGCAGGTAAATGAGGTAGCTGGGATCAGATTTCAGCAATCTGGCTCCAGAGCCTATACTCTTCACAGCTAAGCTCTGACCTATGTGATGTCGCTGGTCCTCGTCATATTTTACGTGTTAGCTTGTAGTTTGCTTCTTAGTAAGTAAATACCTTTCTCTTCCAATTAAGAGTAAGGTCTTTGGGGGCAATTTCTAGATACAACACCTCTTGTGTTTTCTAAGGTGTCAAGCACAATACTTTACATGTAATCGGTATTTAAAAAATAGTTTCCAAAGACTAGTTGGTACAACTTCCAATGGTACAATATGAGAAAATAGAAATCTCTATTTCTCTAGATTGCTAGACAGATTGATAGAGCAAGCGAGGGATATACTTATTTTCTATCTCGAACTAGAATTATAAATCTTCCATACACACCTAGATCAAAAATATAGTTACATGAATTCAATTGCTGTGAAAGACATTGTTATTAGTTTAATAAGCAGACTAGCCTTGAATTCTGAAATGAAATCAGAAAAACAAAATATTTTATAGCTAGATGGAAATTCAAATATCACCTCATCCAGCCCCCTTATTTCACTGGACTCTAGGTGACCCATATAGTTAGTGGTTACCAGGAAAAACTAACCCAGATCTTTTGTTAGTCTGAGAACTGGGCCCTGTATGCGAGGGTGAGGAGAGATCAGAAAAGGAGGCAGATCCCTCCAGAGTGATCGGCGGGAGGTTGGATAAGAAAGGGAAACTGCATACGAGGCTTGTCTTGGGCAGCTGCAAGACAAGTAGATCTCCACACCTGCCCATCAAAATCTAAAAAGTTTATACAGAGGTCTCAGATGGGTTAAGTCAGGAATACTGTGTAGATGTTCTAACAACATATTGCTCTCCCAAGGCTGTGTCCTTAGAAATGGCTCCCACTGTGGGAACGGTGGGCAAAATGTACATTTCAAGGACAGGGGAGCAGTGAGGAGCCTCTAATTCCCTGGGCCAGCTCTCAGGTCAACCAGAGGTCATGTCCTCTCCATGAACACCCCTCCCCCTGCCGAACATCCTTCAACTCTGATTTGAAGCTTCTTTTTACCCAAAGGTAATCTATTTTCTTTGGTTTTTAAGACAGACCTTCCTGAGGTAGTATAGACATAGTTTAAAAGTAAGTTCCAACTTTTTCCAAGAAAATGTCTTCCCTCTAGCAAACAAACAAAACATCTGATCTTCAGTAATCCTAGATTTCCAGACTTCTCAATAGGAGATATAGAAGATTTTTCATGTTGTTCTTTCGAGATTACATCCAGATATTTATATAGAAGTAGATTAGTCTTGTATATTGGTTTGCCTTTGCTGTGTAACAAGCCAGTGTGATGAATATAGTGGCTTAAAAAACAACCTTTTGTTTAGTTTGTCAATTTGTGCCAGGCCGTTCTTAAGGTCAGACTTGGCTGAATTCAGCTGGGCTTTCTAATTCCTCAGCTGTTACTTGGCAGGCCACGTGGGGCCTGGCTGATTCTCCATAACTTGGTTCATGTTTGGTTGTTGTCTCACTCTCAGATGGGGTATAAATGCAATTAAGACACATGTCTCTCATCAACCAGTAGGCTAATCTGGGCATATTCACATGGCGGCAGTGGCAGAAGGCCCAGAAACAGCCAGTAGGTAAGCGCTTGTATCATTTTTGTTAATGGCTCGTTTACACGGCAAGTTACATGGCCAAAGTGGAAAGCCTTTAAATGAAAGAGGGATAATTGTGTTTTAATAAACTATCGTTTGTCCTTTGATCCCAATTAATTCACTCTTCTCTCACTTTCAAAATTCCTGTATCTCCTCCCCAGAAATGTTATTTAATTCCAGTTTTAAACTGGAAGTCCAGGATCTCATGATTTAAGTAAGATCTGAATGTTACTCCTTGGGTGTGTTCCTCTTGCGACCATGAACTAAAGAAAACAGTGAATAAAAACACATGCTATCTGTGCCTCACCTACAAAGGGAGACAAGGATAGGATAATTTTAATTGACTTTTCCATTCAAAAAAGGGAAGAACAAGAGGCAGGTAGCAGGTGCTGATCCATGCAATTCTGGAACCCCTCAGGGCAGACGCTGTTAGTTCTTCTGCCTCTGGGGCCAGGGAATGTGTCCTGGTTAGGACCCAGTTCTCTATAAAAGTGGCTTCCCAATACAAAATTCTTAACTTTTCCTTGGGTGTAGTTTCTTGGTCACTTTTTTCTATGGATTTTGACTCCAACCTTTGGGCTTATGGCTCTATCCTCTGAACTGTTCTTGTTTTTTTCCACAAAAATTGCCTCCAATTGTAATTGAGTAGCTTTCTCAGCTTGCTTCCTCCCATAGACAGTTGAGATACAGAAGACTTTTTTTTTTTAATTTTAACAATCTTAGTTCCTTTTACTCTATTCTAGTGGGCCTTTTACTGATATATCTTCCATAAAACCTGTGGGATTTCCATATACCAGATTAGTCTACTCTATTCAATAAAATCCAAAATGTCAATTGTTTTGAGACTGCGTCTCTCTCTCTCTCTCTCTCTTGGCTTAATAGGTGAGGATTAAGCTTTTATGTAACCACACCCTCATTCTTCTCAGAAGCCTTGTGTGTATTTTGGAGAGGCCATTCTGCACCTCCTTGAATATTTTAGGATTTTAACAAAGGGTTTTAAAGACACAACCTTGATTTGATCTTTGTTCTTAGTTTAGTCCTCACTTTATTTGATACTAATTTGCTTGGAGGTTCCTCAATTAAAAATACAACTACCCTATGATCCAGCAATTGCACTACTAAGTGCATGTACCCAAAGAATATAAAAATACTGATTTGAAGGGGTCCATGTATTTATAGCAGCATTGTCTACAGTAGCCAAACTATGGAAACAGCCCAACTGTCCATCGACTGATGAATGGGTAAAGAAGATGTGATATATAATGGATTATTACTCAGTCATGAAAAAGAATATAATCTTGCCATTTGCAATGATCTGGATGGAGCTAGAGTGTATTATGCTAAGTGAAATAAGTTAGAGAAAGACAAATACCATATGATTTCACTCATATGTGGAATTTAAGAAACAAAATAGATGAACATGGTGGGGGAGATAAAAAAAAAAAAAAGAGAGAGAGAGGCAAACCAGAAGACAGACTTTTAACTATATTGAACAAACTGAGGGTTGCTGGAGGGGAGGTGGGCAGGGGGAATGGGTTAAATGGGTGACGGCCATTAAGGAGAGCACTTGTCCGGAAAAGCAATGGGTGTTGTATCTAAGTGATGAATCACTAAATTATATACCTGAAACAAGAAAGAAAGAAAAAAGAAAGAAAGAAAGAAAAAAGAAAGAAAGAAAGAAAGAAAGAAAGAAAGAAAGAAAGAAAGAAAGAAAAGAAAAAAAGAAAAAGAAAATAATTTGCTAGTTGGAGATACTGGAAATGAGAAACAATTTTGTTTTCCAGCCCAACTTGTCCTACCCCTTTATTTTCCTTTTAAATTCTGTCTGAAAAAAAATTCTGTCTGACAACAGTTTATTTTTAGCATATCTCTCTCTTCCCACACCTTACCCTGGGAGCTAAAAGAAGCCAGCTGATACCTGCAGCATTGTGCTTGGAAGCCGTCTTGTCATGCCCACAAGCTTATCAGATAAATTCTTTGTCTTCCTTGTAACTACAGGTGACAGTTTTGCCACTTGCTTTTCTACTACGTAGCACGGGTCAGCCTTTGCAAGTTTCCTCACTGTTTTTCCAGTTTTACTTTACTGCCCAGTCCTGCAGCCAATGCTATCTATTTTTAGGTTAGTCAACCGCAGCACACCCCTTCTACGTATCTTTTTATATATCAGTTAACTTGTTTGTGTTAAAAAAACAAAGACCTCACAAAAATTAGTGGTTTGAAAAACTAACCTTTTTTTTTTTTTTTTTTAAAGATTTTTTATTTATTTATTTGACAGAGAGAGACACAGCAAGAGAGGGAACACAAGTGGGGGGAGTGGGAGAGGGAGAAGCAGGCTTCCCGCCGAGCAGGGAGCCCGATGCGGGGCTCGATCCCAGGAACCTGGGATCATGACCTGAGCCAAAGGCAGACGCTTAATGACTGAGCCACCCAGGCGCCCCGAAAAACTAACCTTTTAAAATTTTTATTTATTTTCTTTTTCAGCTTATAGTTCTGTGGGTCTGCAATTTGGGCTGGGCTCAGTGGTGGCTCTTTTGATTCAGGTGGGCTTGGCTCATCTCCCTTGGGCTAGATGGCTCATGTATCTACTGTTAGTTGGCGGGTTGTTTGGGGGCTAGCTTATCCAGCATGGCCTCACAAACTTGTCTGGTGAACAGATGGCATGACTGGGTCACGTGTCTCTTGTCATTTAGCAGGCTTGCCAAGGTTTATTCACATGATGATGGTGGCAAGAGATCCCAGGAGTGGCAAATGGGCAAGTCCCAGTGTGTAAGTGGTTTTTGAATCTTTGCTTGTGCCACAATTTGCTTATATTCTATTGACCAAAGCAATTCACAAAGCTCATCCATATTCAAGAGCTGGGAAAATAGATGCTCACTCTTCAAATGAAGGATTGTGGCCATTTTAAAAATTTACCACATCCTGGACATATTCTTTTTGACCACAATCTACTTTCCACTGTTTAATATTTTCAGCACCCATGAAATTCACAAGGCAAATGGGACTTGTGTCATAGCTACATTTTTGAGGATGTATTTGGTAGAATAAACTTCAGTTGTATTTATTGCATATATGGAAAATATATTTTGAATACAAATAACAAAGCAAATATTTACCTGACCTTTTAAGCTTTATGTACTATTGATAATACCTGCATGTCCTGGGTTACTATTGAGTTGTTCTCTTTGATTACTAATCTAAATATTTGTATAAAACAACATAGGCAAAGTATATACATGACAAATGGTAGAAAAAACTACTACTCACTTCATAGCAGGTCAACTTTTCATAAATTTTTATGTGTAAATATCAGTGTTTGAAGTAGATAATGGTATGCTGGCTCATGTACTATCCACTCAATCCCCTTCTGGTGCACTTTCTTGAATTGTGGAGGCTTAAAAGATAAAACTAAATGTCCCAAACTCCTTGCATATAATGTTCTTCATATTATCTGAGATTTACCAGGCAGATTTATAGCTGAGATTTGGAATGTGGAAGTAAGTTACATTATGTGTAGCTGAGGGCAGGGAAAGAGCATCCTGTAGGGGAGAATTCTGATTTTTCTGGAGTAGCCATAAAAACAGGTCTTCAATAACAAAAATGCAAATATTGTTTTGGTAAATTTGCGTCTTAACAGGAAACAAAGGACACTCTGTCTATTTATAAAGGCACCATTGGTAAAGGTCTGTGTAGTATGTTGGAGATATTAATGAATGCAGCAAGCACCCTGGTCTAGCAGCAGTAGGGATGCCCTCTAACCCTATCCCAAGAGAATGAAAAATGGATATTGTACAGGCCAAGTTCCGTAGAGGAAAACAGCCATCCTGAGACAACCTACCAGAAGAGGGAGGGACCTAAATGAATAAATGTCATAAACTCGCTCTTTCTTCTCTCCCATCTTCTCCCAGTATCCTCCCTGGTCCATCCAAGGAGAATCCATATGGGTCATTGGCTTGTTAATGGAATCTGGTAGATCAGCCTCTTGGGGCAAAGAGCAAAGTGGAAAAGGGCTGAGAGTAGATCTGGAAGAGCATATGGCCGATATCTGGTTCAAGTTTGTTGTAGTTGTCAAATATTTGATCCATAGCATATTAAGTGGTAAGCAGAAGCCATAGTGTTGTTTTCACTAGAACAGTAATGAAGTTCTGTTCTGACTGCAGTTTTCCTGCTGTCTAGCATCCAAATTTGGTTCCTTGGCTGAGATAGAAATTCTTTAAGCTACCTAATGCCCTTAATAAATCCTTTTCTTCTTAGAAGGGATTCTGTTGTTGGGAACAAGAACCCTACTTATATAGTAGCGATAAGAGTGAATAAATGAAAGAATCAATAAGTGAAAATAATCTATGACCTTGCTTAAAATTGAAAAAAAATCAAATTAAGTATAAGATAAATGTAAAATTATGTTAACATTAAAGGCAAAATATTTTGGTAACTTTAACATTCAGTATATAATAGAATATTATTTGAAATGACCAGTGTTTCTAAATCTTAAAGAAATGTGCAGAGATAGAAGAGAAAAAATGTCACCACCAGATGTATGAGAAAACTGCTTAGTGACATCCTTCAAAGACCACTAAAGCCATTTTTTTTATAGGTTGGTTATCTAGTATAAATCCCAAAGGTTTTTGTTTATGTGATAAGCTTCATTATGATTTAGATATATCCCAGTATCCCAACCAATTGAATGTCACTGATACCTTTTTGAATCTAATTACAGATGGGCATCCTCTCTCCAGGAAAAAAAATATGCCCTCCTATAAAATTTCAGAGAGTTTATGGACTCTTACAAGGATATGTGTGAACTTGAAGTTAACAGTCCTTGTTTTGGAGAACTATGAAGAAATGAGATAATTAGAGGTAGAAGAAGGTTTGTGGTTATCACATAGTCGGTGGTAATAGCCCCCGCTATAGAAATCCCAAAGTTATTCCAAAGAGAAACCTGGTTCATTGAATATGAGCTGGCATATTTTGTGGCACTTGGTAGACATTGTCTCAGGGAAAAGTACCTTGATCTAGACTCAGAATTGTTTATCAACCTACATTAAAAAGAGTTTTCTAACAAGCTGAGATGCCTCTAAAACTTGTTAAATAGCAGAACTAATCATTTTCTTCTGAATTTACAATAACTTGAGAAGTATCTGACTTTGCATAAGAGACCACATTTGCTTTTATTTAAGTTCTTGAGCTGTGGCAAGTCACACATTTTCTGGACTCTATTTGAGGCAAGACAGCAAAAACTGGCACAATTCATACATAAAATTGGGAAGGTATATTGAATATGATCCATTAAATTTATATTAAATTGTGTTTTACATTTTAAAACCATGAACAGTAGAAAGAAAATATATGTGGTGAGGAAGATACATGCATAAAGGCACACTATGAGTGTATTTGAACATTATTTTTGTCACTTATAAATCAGCCTTCAGCAACATCTTCAATAACAAAAATGCAAAATACCTGCTATTTTAAGTATTCTTGAGGCAAGTAACAGGGTGTGTGGTGCATATAACTGTTTTCCCCACACCCCTACATGTTACACCATCTGGACTCAAGTAGTTTTTAGGTAGTTGACTAGGCTTTTGTTCTGCTGTTTTTTATTCTTTTTTTTTTTTTTTGGTAAACCATTGTTTCTTTGAGAATTAAGATAAAGGAAGATAAAAAACCAAACATAGTAGAATTGTGCACCTAAAACACAGGTTTTCCAGGAGGAAATTATAGGAACAAGGGGGATATATGGGAATATGACTAGTTAGGTGGTAGTGGAGCCTCCTACTTTGTTAACTATAAACATCATTTTTAATTTAAAAAGTTATCACTTAATGTACTAGTATAGCTATTATGAATTGAGGTGTCATGTTTAGTTTAAAAATAATTTTATTATAAACTTCTGAATTGTCCAGTCTGTTGATTTACAATTCTCTCTGCAGTAGCACGGATCTTTCTACATTATAACTCTGTCTTTTTGGAAATCAAACAAGCTTTCATTAGCAAATGACTTCTTTTATATAAGCTTTAAAAATGTAAGTTACATTCACTTTACAAGAGAAGAAGGAAAATGGGGGGCAAATTGTTTGGGATGGAGGTTAACTTGTTAATTAAATTCTTCATCACCATCAATATGCATTTGAGAGACTGAGTACACAAAAAGCAATGGCCACATTGCTGTTATATAAAAATAGAACTCTGACCCACAGAGTCAGTATAGCAGCGATCAGTACAGGTGAGCAGTAACTGATAGCTTTCCTTATTTTCCTGCTTCTACCTTAGGACCAACTGGAAAAAGCCAAATATGCAACCCCTAACCAATCACATAGGATACCCCACTTCTAGTTAGCGCCTCTACAACTTCCCCATGCCAGGAGTCTCCAGTAATGGCATACCTGAAGCCTTCTCTTTTTTTCCACTAGAAAGCTATTTGGTCTGCCTGCCTTTGAGTCTCTGCCAAATAAGAGTGATGGTGGCTGACTCCCTTGGTGTAGCAAATTGAATAGATTTTGCTTGTTGTGGGTTGTGCGATCTTCATTCATGTCCTTGTTTATTTAGGTCTTCCTCTCTTAGCACTCTGAGATTATATCTGTATTGGTTCTTACATTAGAGAAATAGCATGTTTGCTTACCTGCCTTCCCCGTGAGAGTGGGATACCCTAGAAGGAGGCATGCCTTACAATGTACGACAGCATCTGCTGCAGAGTAGTATTTCTGAGAAATACTTATCCATTTATTTGTTGAATGGATGGACATTCTTAGCACTGTGTTAGTGGTAAGACATCAAGGAGTAGCATACATGGACTCTAATCTCAAAACACTTAAAAAAATTTCTCAATACTTTTCTGGGCAGAAGTTGTCCTTGCAACTTTTGATGATTTCCAAAGATAACTGGATTATTTCTGAAAACAAGATAGCATCATTTTGGATTTAGGGACTACTATTTAGATAGAGTATTTTTACCAGTTTTATAAAAATTTCATGACTCATTGAACCATTTTACTATTGCTCAGTTTTAGACCAAATTTATTTAGTAGTTCAAGTTTAGTTTGCTCTCAATGGAAATTTATTCCTGCCAGCCCCTTAAAATCCTAATTTTCAGGGATTATAGGCTTAGAACCCTATTTCTTGTTTCCCCCTACATTGTAAGATAGTTTTATGCTAGAATTTGTTCATAGATGGTTTATTTAGGTGAAAAAAAATTGATAAATATTTAGAGGAATGATACTCCTCAAATATTATTCCTTCTGTATTCTTTCTTTGAGGATATCTTATTTTCTTTCTTTCTATCATCTATTCCATTATCTATTCTATTATCCACTCTATTTATAGCAATAAACAATAGAAGAGCAAAGCAAGCATTTTCTTTGCTATGTTCATTCTTTTCCTTTGCCCCAAAGGTTTTTCTCCCAGTTCTTTATCTATCGAAAATACAATTTATTCTCTTTTCTATCCTTCTCTCACCTCTTTCTCTGCCTGTCATTCTTCAAATATTCTTGAGCACTAATAGTACTAGGCATTGGGCATACAGTGATTGACAAGACAGATACAACCCTTGTTCTCATAAAACTTACAACTAAATGGAAGAAGATACACAACAAGTTAACAGGACAGCTAAAATTTGTGGGAAATGCTATGTATTATATAACTAGGGTGATGCAATAGACAGGGACTGAGAATTGATTGCAATCGTTCTCCAGAGAAGGCTGTCAGGGAAGCCCTCTCTAAGGAGCAGATATGTAAGCTAAATGTACTCTGTCCCCTTTATTTTTTCTATTCTTCAGGTTGAATTAATACATTTCAAAATCCAAGTTTCATCCATTAATTTAAGCTTTCTAAAATTCATGTATTCTGACTTCAGTGTTGGCTGTAGGATGTGGGCCATGGAAGGAACCACTACACATCTTTTTTTTTTCATTGAGAAGGTCATTTGGTATATGCTTGTAACTGCTGTTTATTGTCATTCAAGGATAATTATAGAACATAATCCAGTCTACCACAATAGACTGGGTACCTTAGTTTTTTCAACCGAAAATAAAAGTAAAATTGATAGCATCTATTTCAGGAGTTGGCAGGCTTTTCCTGTAGCAAGCTATGTAAGCAAATATTTTAGGCTTTGCAGAACACATGATCTGCTACAACCACCCAACTCTGCCTTTGTAGGGTGAAAGCAGTCACAGATGCTATGTAAATGAATGAGCATGACTGCATTCCAATAAAACTTTATTTACAAAAACAGATGGTAGGTCAGATTTGGCCCCTAGGATCCAGTTTGGCAACCCCTGGGGGGTTAATGGCTCTGAGTTGTAAAGGAGGTAACTGACTTACTATACTAAGCACATTGTCCCAGTGTGAGTCCTCAGTAAGTGTGTTATATTTAGTAAAATTATGTTGTGCTCTTTCATTTTCCTCATTAAAATTCACTTATATTTGGGGTTCCTTTGAGCCTTAGCCAAGTGAGCAATAGATGAATGAGCTGAGGAATTCATGGGTAATCCTGATTGACTGTTAAACTAAATATGTTTTTATTTTGTTTTTTTTTTTTCGGTTATTTTTTTATGTCAGACCAACTTTTAGTTCCTTTAAATAATATTAGAAGTAATAAATGTCTTACACATAGTTCCCCAAAGGGCCATGTGCTATAGTCACTATCCCTAAAAATAGAACGACCTGTAGTCCACTTGGTATTTTCTATCCTCTCTGTTCTTGGAGTCCTTTTTTCCTTTATTTGTGTCTGTTCTTACAATATATACATCATCACTGGGCCCTCTTATATTTTCATTTTCTTTGTGTGTATTGTACTTAACCCCACAGCAAAATGTGCAGGTTAGAAACAAGACGATTTGAAAATTGCTGCTGCAGTTTGCCTGGGAAGGTTCTCTCAAGTTAGGAGGAAAGTTTTAAAAATTTTTTTGCCATCAAGAACAATAGAATGCTTAATTAGATTAAGCATGAAGATTCCTGTTTGTATCAATTAGTGTATACTCTTCTATTTTGTGTGGCTGTATTACTTATTTTGAAATGCATTTAAGTACATTGACACAGGGGCGCCTGGGTGGCTCAGTCGTTAAGCGTCTGCCTTCAGCTCAGGTCATGATCCCAGGGTCCTGGGATCGAGTCCCGTATCGGGCTCCTTGCTCAGCGGGAAGCCTGCTTCTCCCTCTCCCACTCCCCCTGCTTGTGTTCCCTCTCTCGTTGTGTCTTTCTCTGTCAAATAAATAAATAAAATTAAAAAAAAAAAAAGTACATTGACACAGAGCAAGTGAAAAATGTAAAATATTTTTGGAATTGTTGAAAGACTCTCCCCGCCCCCCAGCATGAGATTAAGCATTAGGCTAAGAAAGCAGTGCTTATGTTAGGGAATATACAAAATTTTACCTTTTAAAGTGCTGTCTTCATTTATCATTATAAGTACTGGCAGGACAATAAATTGCATTTTAGTTTACATTGGGTATGATTTATATTGAGAAAAAATTAATTATATAAATTCAATTACATAAAAATGTGGTGGTTACTAATATGCCTCAAAATATATATTTAGTAATCCTGGAGGAGAGAAAAATTCAAGTATCTGGAAAACATATCCAACTGGAATGGTGGAGACAACTGGAAATGTTAAGTGTGTGAAAGAAAAGACTGGTCAACTGGGGGAGGAGAAGATTGCTGCTTTCAAAGTAATGGGAAGGCTGATATATTGAAGAGGTATCAAAAATTTAGGTTATAAAATTCCCAATGGCACAAGTAGGAGGAAGGAGTTTTTGCAAGAGGATGGAATTCATGATGTAAATCAATGGTTCTGAAACTGTTTTGAGTTGCTGAATTGATGGAAGATGTAGTTATCAATGATACGCAAATGTTTGCTTAGGACTTCAGCCTCATAGATCAACTACATTGGGGGAGGAGTTTGCATGGGCCCCAGATTAAGAATGCACAGAATAAAAGAGAAAACTTTCTAATAAATAGAAGTGAAATACACAGCCTGATGAATTTCCCATCACAAAAAGAGTTCAGGTGGACAGGAGTGAATACATGATGACCTGTTTCAGATTGCACAGAAAGAATTGTTTATTTAATTAATTGTATACTTTCTCTTCACTGGTCCTCCCAATGGTTCTTTGATCAAAGATACATTTAGATATGTATTTTTTTAAAAAGGTAATATCTTCTACTCAGCAAGTTTGTTGAATCCTTTCCTCCAAGTATTTAAGACTAGGCTAATTGAAACCTTCATCCATATAATAGTGTCTGCACAGAAATGAATCAATAATTAGTGCAAATCCTTACCAAGACCCATTTGAAATCATTACAGGTATAAGTGTGCTATCTATCTATAGCAGTACAAACAGTAGCGTTCTACCATGAATATTGTGCTCATTTGTATACTTTATCAATTCTTTAGTTTTAAATATGTGTTCATAAAATCTTCCCATTCAGAGATTTCTCTGAAAATTCTGTTATTTGGCTTACTCAGGAATTTAGGAAACCAAGCTTGTTTTGAAAGGGGTTTTTTTTTTTTTTTTTGTCTTTGTTTTTGTTTTCTGAAGGGAGGGGACTCAGAACTTTGTCTAATAAAGGGAAATGCATTTTGCTCAGATATAATACTAAAACCAATCTTCAGCCTGGATTTTTAAATGATAAAATTGAATACAAATGCATTATCTAGACTTTTCATATATCCATCTAAGGTTTTTAAAAAGGGCCCTCTAAGAGGGATGCAATTACCACCTATTTATCCTGCATTTTCTAAGAGACTGTATGGTATGGTTCAATCAAAATGTGGTCCTTCGACCAGGAGCACCAGCATCACCTGAAAGCTGGTTACAAATGCAAACTCATGGCTATCCCCTTAGTCTTCTCAATCAGAATCTCTGGTGATCGGATCCAGCAACTATTTTTGACAAGCTTTCCAGGAGACTCTTATTACACTGAAGTTTGAGAACCACTGGTGTCATTGAAACTAGATGGGCTTTGTGGTCAAATATTCATTTTAATCTGAATTTTTCTACTTACTGATTAAGCTATTGAATCTGTCTGTGCCTGTTTTCTATAAAACAGGGATAATGAATTTTTTAGGGATGCTAGAGAATTAGTGAAATTGTATGAAAAGTAATCAAGTTTAGCCAGTGTACAGTAATTTAGCAGAGTTTTTTTTTTTTAATTGGGGTAATGATATGTACTATTATTTGAATTTTTACTTGGTACCAAGGTAACTACTTTGCATATATTAGCTCACGTAATCCTCACTGCAACCTTATTTGTTATGTATTCTTTTACCCATTTTACAGAGGAAGAAAGTAAGGTATGGGATAGTGAATTTTCAGCTACGTGATCCGCTGAAAATTGAATGAATGTTAACATACAGTTCCAGTGGTAAATATTTGTGTTGAATTTGCAACTTTTAATTAAGGATATTGTGTTTGGGATTGGAACTCTGGGTTCTATTTTGAATTTTAAAAATGCAAAAAAAATAATTCATCCCTAAGTGCTGATTTCCAAATGAATGTTACCTGCTTATATCTCACTGTATCATCTACACAGTGGTTTATTCATTGGTTTACTAATGGCTAATTTAATTTCTTAGGGTCTTTTCATCAGCTTTGAACCATTGTCTATGATGCTCTGAGTTAAATAATACCAGAGGCCTCATTGAGAGCTACATTTAATCATTTTTCATATTTGTGATTTGAATAGCACTTCTTTAGTGCATTATCATTTTTTGCACTATGTGGATTGAACCTAGGGTTAATTACATATTTTAGACTTAACCACCATTTCCAATTTCAATATACTCCAACTAGAATGTTCCTAGAATGTTGGTTTCTTTATTGTCACACTAAAAGGATAATATATTTTCTTGAGAAAGATGTCCTGAAATCATGGGCGTTTTTTGATTGAAAAAAAAAAGGCTGAGTTGAGTTCAAGGCAAATAAATATGTAAAATATTCCTTCAGGACTGGGTCATGCACTTTTCAAATGAAACGCTCACATGATACTGCTGTGAATTAAAAATCCGTGCCCTAGGGCGCCTGGGTGGCTCAGTTGTTAAGCATCTGCCTTCGGCTCAGGTCATGATCCCAGGGTCCTGGGATCGAGCCCCACGTCGGCTCCCTGCTCCGCGGGAAGCCTGCTTTTCGCTCTCCCACTCCCCCTGCTTGTGTTCCCTCTCTCGCTGTGTCTCTCTCTGTCAAATAAATAAAATAAAATCTTTAAAAAAATAAAAAAAAATAAAAAAAATAAAAAAAAATAAAAAAAATAAAAATCCGTGCCCTCTGGCCTGCCAGGTTCTAATGGCACTCTGAACACTTTTAATCAGCACTGCCTTCCTGACAGTGATTAGTGAGAACTCAACTATTAGGAATTACTTTTTTCATGATTCCTAATATTTTTCCCACCTCTCTGTTGCAATTATTGCTAGCTCTGTGGGGTATAAAGTTTACAGTCTCAAATTTTTCTGTAATACAGATGAGATTTCATCACTTCTTTTGTTCTGAGCCTGTAGGAAGTTAGAGACTTCTGAATAAGCCGTCTTTCGAAGTGAACTAGGAACGGGGTCACCAAATATATTTTGTGTATTCTCTTTAATGTATGAACAGTGAAATGGAAATAAGTTTCTAGAGGAAACCACTCAATTATCTAATTAATTCTCTTCTTGGTTGAAACAAAAAAATAACAAGCTACCCCATTGTCATAGTCAAAATTAGTATACTTGTTGCTGACTTAATACTTGATAGGTCCTCATTAATTCTTAATGTGCAATTTTGTTTCCCTTATATAATCTTCTAGAACAATTGGTTTCCATATGCAATTTTGATTTTCATTATACAGAAGATTTTTGTTCTTAATTACTTCTTCAAAGATATTAATTACTTTTATTGATAAATATATTTTTCTCTGTTAGGTTTTATTTTTATGTTTGGAATGGTTTTCCTTTTTAATTTTCAGCTTCCTCAAGAACCAAGATCTTGATGGTATTTATAGGTAGTGCTGTTTACCATAGTTGCTATGACACTGTTAGTTACATACTCATTTTTTTCCTATTTTTTATTTTCATTTCCATCATTGGTCTTTGAAGGGGAAGTATTTTTTATAAAAGTTATGAACCACAGAATTTTTACTAGAAATAGTAGGTGAGTGTTTGCTTGAAATCAGGAAGAGGAGAGAAAGAAAGGAGAGAATAGGGATTAACAGAAAATCATAACACACACTCTGAGTGAAGGGATGACACAAATATACTTTCCAATGATGAATTTGTGGCCTTATGTTAACCTAATAAAGGAAACTATTTCTCTCTGGTACTGCTTATGTCTGTTTTGGGTAATAAAAGCTTTTAAAATAGGAGTTAAGCTTTTAAAACCTGATTCTCTTTACATGTCACATCTCTAGGGATCTTCTCACTCCATGTAAAGAATCATTTTGCCTTGGTATTAGAAACTGTGGCTAAGAATTTTTTTGGTACAAAATAAGTAAATGGCCAAAAAATATTTTTCCAACATACCCAGACAAATGGGTTTTATATTATTTATAGTTTGGCTCTTTAAACGAGTGTATGAATGTTCTTAGTGTTAATTACAACAAGTTAATAAAATAGTTATTGGCTTACCATTTTGGAGAATGAACATCAGTATTAGGTCTATTTCTTTAATTTCTGTTTTTCTTCATTAGTTTGACAACTCCTTAGAAAGTGGCTCTGTAATCTTTTATTTAACTATGGGTCAGAATTTGCTGTTTATATGCTTAATAGAATGTATGACAGCCTAGTTAATGGGAGTGCAAACTGTGGGATTTTGATCTGTTGGCATGTTTTATGTGTTAATTAGATAAGTATGAAATTGTTGCATATATCAAGAAATATCAGAAGTTTGGTCTCTACATTCTTCAAACCGTATATGATATTTCCCACATTGTAAAAGAACACCTTTCAAGATTTTTATCTTTATCTTTAGACTCAATAATTCTAGATATAATTAAAATCTGTTATTTTTCTATCACTGAATTCAAATAAAAGTTTTAAAGCCATTATTAGGCAAATGTTTCTTTTGCAAAAAATTCTGTTCTTATTACTATTCCTTATATGCCTTTCTGACATTTGCATATTTGATTTTAAAGTTGGTGTTTTTGGGCTGGTTGAAAAATCTGACTATCCTTGGCAGTCAGTGGTGTTGCCTTGAGTTTTTGCTCATTACAATTTCAGCATAAAATATAAGCCAGTGTAGTGTTTAATGACAGATTTTACAAATACAAACATATCAGAAAAGATATCACTAAGGGGAAGATTGAAATATATATAAAACCCTAGATAAGGTTTTAACTCTTCCTTGGACTAACCATTAGCTGTTATTCATTATACTTGCTCCGGTTTTAATTCATCCTGTTGTTAATAATGTCTAGGATAGCACATGGATAGCATCTCACCCTACTCCTAACCCCCTTGGGAATTCAAAGCACCATTAAAATTCCATGACTAAGCAAGTCAATTAAAAAAAACACACACACACATCATTTTGTATCCTACTGTTTATCAAATTGCTTTGGAATTCTATCTACCTAGTATTTCATTTCTTTTAAAAGAATAGGAATCAGCTGGAATATATGCTAAACTAGTTTGTTTTATTTTATTTTTTTTTACACTCTATTTCCACTTCCTTTCCCTTTAAAACTTCTGACACCAAATATGTGGAGGTTTTTCCCCATACCAACCAATTCTCTTAACTGTCTGGTAATGAAATGGGTGTCCTACAATTCAATTCAGATACTATCTGTAATTAATGTGACCCCACAGAATAAGAGCTCAGTCCCACAAGACTGCTCTTGCATCAGGTGCAAGTTGCAAGTCCTGAATTTCTACCTGTGCTCCTGACCATGTGGTTAGAGATTGGGAGTTCTTGTCATCCTGCCTCAAGTTTGGTAATGTGCTAGAACAATTAACAGGTCTCAGGAAAACACTTTATTTATTATTACTGATATTATAAAGGATTATCAAGCTATTACTGATTTATTATAAAGGATACAACTCAGAAACCGCCAGGTAGAAAGGTGGAAGAGATGTATAGGGCAAGATATGTGGGAGGGGGAGGGTGGCACCCTGCCAGCCCCTCTGTATGTTCACCAGCCTAGAAACTCTGCAAACCTGGTCATTTAGCGGTTTTTCTGGAAGTTGCATTATTACATAGGCATGATGAATTAAGTCATTGGCCCCATGTAAAAAAAAAAGAAGATAGTAGGAAGGGTAAAATGAAGGGGGGAAATCGGAGGGGGAGACGAACCATGAGAGACTCTGGACTCTGAGAAACAAACTGAGGGTTCTAGAGGGGAGGGGGGTGGGGGATGGGTTAGCCTGGTGATGGGTATTAAAGAGGGCACGTATTGAATGGAGCACTGGGTGTTATACGCAAACAATGAATCATGGGACACTACATCAAAAACTAATGATGTAATGTATGGTGATTAACATAACATAATAAAATAAAATAAAAAAATTAATGGCCATTGGTACTAACTAAACCTCCACTCTGTCTTCCTTCTCCAGAGACTGAGAGGTGGGACTGAAACCCTCTGACCAGACTTTGGTCTTTCTGGTGACCATCCCCCATCCTGAAGCTATTTAGGTGCCCACTAAGGGTCACCTTATTAGACCAAAATGTGCTCCTGTCACTCAGGAAATTACAGAGGATTTAAGAGCTTTGTGTCAGGAACTAGGAACAGACAAAGTATCTATTTCTCATTGTACCACATCTTCTATGATAAAAAAAAAAAAAAATGCCCTGAGAAGGGTTGCTGCTTCTCTCATGCCGGCTGAAACATCCAGAATGTAGAACTCTGCTTTTTATTCAATCACAGAAGTGATAACCAAATAACTGGTCTTTTTTTCCTAGCTAAGTTCTCTCATTGCTTTTCAATCCCACATTTACAACAGGAAGAAACAAGCCCCTCTCCCCCTTTTTTGGTATCTCTCCTAGCCTTTAACACATTGCCCTCCCTAGAGCATATTCCCAAAATGATTTGAATGGACTCTGTTTAAAATAAGTACCAGAGTAGCTGCTTGAAGTTTTAATATTTTTTCATATTAATAAATATTAAAAGTAACCACCACAACAATGAAAACTTGCAAAAATTGAATTCCACTTGTGTGCCAAAAACTATGCTATGCATTCTTTCTAATTCTTACAATATTTCAATGTATGTCTTCTTTACCCACTTAATACGTGAAGCTCAGACAGCTTAATTGACTTTCCCAGAGCGACCCAGCTGAGATTCAAATATAGGATTGTTTGTAATATACTCCTCCTCGTGCCAGAAACTTTTTGAAATGTTCTCTGTATATATAAAATGAATTTTTAGGAAATGAAATAGAGTTGGGAAAAGTTACAGTGTTATTTTTATTGCCCTATATCCTAGTGCCTCAAAAACTTTGGTGTGTTCCTATCCCCACCCCATGGATGTTCCCTTTATATTTCTACATGAGGCTTATTTTATCCATTATAATATTGATGATGATGAAGAAAATGAAATTAGGCCTGTGTCATAAGTTTTTACATTGGAAAGCTTACATCCATTGAATATTTTGCCTTAAAATTCAAGAAGAAAAGGACATTTTCCTCACTGTATAGTTTTGTGTGTGAACACAAAATAATAAAAAAATAGAAGTGACTGTCTGTATGGTACAGTTTTATTCCTAGAGTTTTACTTCTTATTTAGAGCAATCAGTATCTTCTCGGTACATATGTACGTGTGTGTGTGTGTGTGTGTGTGTGTGTGTGTGTGTGTTTAAGTGTAACAACACCAACACTTTAAGCTTTGAATTTTATAATAAAAATCATGAAGTATCTGTTTTTTATTCCTATTTTATATCCTCTATCCAGGTGAAAACATTTACCCTTTGTATCATTTGTTGTTCAGTACTGTCAGAATTTTACCACCAGACATTCTGTTGATTGAAGATGATAGCTTTTTGGATAAGAGGTAGAGGCAAACTTACTAATAAATGTGGGAGAATGATATTGACAAAGTTTTAGACTCTGCATTCTGGCTTGCATATATTCTGCATACAAATGGAAAAAAATCACATAGTCTGACAAATTCTAATGTTTCATACAAAATTCTTTTCTGAGCTGTCTATTTTACATAGATCTGATGGGAATTAAATAGCTCTTTCTCCTCAACTGAAAAATCGATATTCAGAACTCATCTGATGTCAAATTTGGCTCCCAGTTTAACCCATGATTAATTGAAACATGTCCTATATTTCTTATTTTTTATTGTCCTTTTAAAAATGCCATACAAAAATCATCATAAATCCATTATTTCATCATATAGTTAAAAGATAAATTGGGATGGCATCAGTTTAACAAAAATTCAGGATTTTTGTCAAGTTAAGACTAAAAATGTTTCATTATTCAATTGACTCAACCATACTTTCTACAGGAATTCAATACCTCCAGCTTTCTAGTTCCTCTGTGGAATACTTCATCATCTGGCATATGACCTCAGAACATCTCCCAGGTGAGTGTGACAGAGCATGTAGGTAAAGGACAAGAAAGGGATTATGGAATATTAGTGTGCCCCAAAATTTACTTCTCTATTGTGAAAGAAGATTATGATTCCTATCCATTTCTTTTTTTTTTTTTTTTTTTAAGACTTATTTATTTGAGAGCGAGAGAGAGCTCATGGGCTTGTGAGTGGGGGCGGGCAGGGGTGCAGCACATTCTGCACTGATCATGGAGCCCGACGCGGGGCTCAATGTCAGGATCTTGAGATCGTGACCTGAGCAGAAACCAAGAGTGGGACACTCAACTGACTGCAACTGCGCCACCCAGGTGCCCCAGTTCCTGTCCATTTCTATGCAAATTGCTGTGTGTACTGCTGAAATTGAGATTCCTTCCCCACAGACACTGGGCTTTGGCCAAGGGAGTGTGATCAGAAGTTAGATATACCACATCCAAGCACAAATCTTCAACAGCCATTGTGTCCGTTTCCACCAATTCTCTGGTTATTCCCCCACCCCCTTCCTTGAGAATTATATGTCCCAGATAATGTCTCACCTTCAGCCTGGGTCCTTGAATAAAAGGACCTGAGAAGCAGAGACCCACAGCTGCCAACATAAAACAGCAGTGAGGAATAAATCTTAGTTGCTGTAACAACATCCTTGAGTACATTTCCCCATAAGTAGGTGTTGGGTTGGTACAGGTTTCTATTAGTAAAGAATTCTGAACTTACTGAGATTTAGGAGTTGTTTATCACCATAGCACAGCTGACTAATGAAAAGTAGTTGTGTGTACTTTTAACTCCAGGAAATTATGAATAGTGTGGGTTTATTTCAATAATAAAGGCAAGAAAATGGTAAGCTCCTTTTAGGGTTTAAAGCAGAGCATTAGGATTAATCTCATCTTAGAACTGCTCTGGTTTAAACATGATTCAAGGGTGATAGCTACTACTTTCAATTTATGAATATGTGGAAATAATGGTCTATTATTTGGAAATTTATTACGTTGTGATATAAACAATGAATAGTTATTTTTCAACAATAATTGTTTTTTGTTTCCAAAGGCAAACATTTCCAAGTCTAATTCTATTCCCATCAAATCTAAGAAACTGTCAAAGACTTTTGTTGAACCGAAATGGAATTCTGTTGTATTGAATACTTTAAAAATAAATAGAACTTTGACTGTAGTTGTAAATCTTTTTCTATGCTTCACTTTAATACTATTTATTTTGTGTAAACTTGATTTGAATGTAGCAATTATCTGGTCTAGTACACCAAATTTAAGTTAACAAGTCAAACAGTTAATGGAGGTTTAGAACAGCTGTGCAACTATGAATATTGTGCAATCATTGGGGTTCCCACTCTTATATCTTTATAATAGCTATAAAAATAGCATTTACATAGTTAAACACAAGCTCTACCAATAATGGAATATAAAAAGTAAAAATTTACCTATATTTAATCCTATACTCTTACTTCTTAGAGGTAATAATTCTTTCTTTTCGCAAAAAAAAAAAAAAAAAAAGATTTCTATTTTTAGTTCAACTTGTTACTCCCTCTGCCTGTGATTCTAAATGTTATTCTTGAACCTTGACTTCTTGATTTGTCAACTTTTGAGTTTATCAATTGACTTGTTATATGGTAAACTAGCAATTTAGAGCACTCACACTAATGTTTGTCAAACTGACATGCATACAGATCACCTGGTGATCTAATTAAAATACACATTATAATTTAGAACATGCAGCACTTTAATCATACTTATTATTTGGTCTGTTTGAAGTGAACTGCTCTCTAAACATGCCAGAAAGATGTCACTGTACAACTTCTTGTCAGTTCTCCCCTGAGTTCATTTCATTTTTTCTTGGATGTCTCATTTCTGTTCTATTAGAAATCATGTTTTAAAACACTTTTCTTGGATATTCATTCAAGTCCTCTTTGTAGTTTTTTAGCTGCAAATATCTATCTTTTGCTTTCCAAATCAAATCTGATATTTTGAATCTAGAGTTCTAGATTCAAAATCTCCTTTCAGAATTTTTAAGACATTGTTACAATTTCTAGTTTCCAATAATGCTGATGGAAAATGCAAATGCAAATCTCATTTTTATCCTTTGGAAGGTAAACTCATTTTTCTTTTTAGGTGATTTTATACTTTTTAATTCATACTTGGCATTCTGAGTTTTATTAGGATGAATCTAGGTTTGGGTTGTTTCAAATTCATTAAGCTGTGCATGTAAAGCTCCCTTAAAATCTGAAGGCTTGAGTCTGGATTTCAGTTATTAAAATTGCTTGTTATACTTTCTTTTTTCTTCGGCTCTGCCATCTTCTACTATAGAATTGAGCATTTGAGTAATCTCTGAGCCCAATTCTATTGACTTCTTTATCTCTTGACAGTGAGTTGTTTGCTGTGTGTATGTCTCCTAATTTTTTTATTAGGCTACGGATATAATGTGTAGTAAGAATAGGCTGAGGGGGATGTCATTTGGGCCTGGAAATGGGTAGGTGTCTTCTGCTGTGTCCTTAGTATAAGGTGTTGGGTCTATGTTGTCAGGAGGTGAGCTGAGTTTGGAATTTTTTTCGCTACATTTACTCTCTATACAAGACCAGGTTCAAATTGCTCTCTTGTTTCCTCATGTTTATGTTGAATCTGGTATGCTGGAGAGATTTTCTTTTTTTAAAGATTTTTTTTTATTTGTTTATTCATTTGAGACAGAGAGATAGAGAGAGCATGAGCAGGGGAGAGAGGCAGAGGGAGAGGGAGAAGAAGACTACCTGCTGAGCCAGGAGCATGATGCGGGGCTCGATCCCACAACCTGGAGATTGTGACCTGAGCCCAAAGCAGACTTTTAACCATCTGAGCCACCTAGGCATCCTGAGTTTTTCTTCGTATTTTCTTCTACCCTCGGGTTTCATTTTTTCTTGTGTCACAATATGAGTGTCTCGCCACATTTTTTCCTCTCCTCCAGAAATGTTGTTTCATGTCTGGCTGTTTTCTAGCCTGCCGGTGTTATGTCTTGTCCTGATCCAGCCTTAGTCCTAAGTAGGCTGCATGTACCTGGCTCTCAGGGGTGGAGCTTCCTCTGTGATCCTGCTCCTTGTCCCTGTGCCAGCCAACCTCTGCCTTGTATATTTTGCAGGTTTTGTGTTGGAAGAGTTTTTCTGCCTTTCCTCATAAATACATATGGGATTGGTATGGGACTCTATTGGTATGGAATTCTGGACTCAGCAATATGTGTTGCCCCCTGTCACGAGTAGGATTTTCTCTTTTACCTTTTCAGCCATAATGAAAAGTCCCCAGGGTGGTAGGATTTCCTTTCATCTTTAAGGTGGTTCGGAATTTTGTTTCATAGAGACTTTTAGGCTTGGGGTTTTAGGCTTTTCTCACCATGACATTCTCTTTATTCCTCTAGACCTGCCCACCAAGGAAGGCTCTCCTTGGCCTCCCACTTTGCCCCCAGTCTTGTTCATGAGCACCTAGTGGAGGTAACTGGAAGAGAACAGGAACAAAATCACCTGTGTTTACAGCTTCCCAGAGTTCTTTTCTCTCCTGCTAGCCCACATTCAGGCTTTAGCCATTGTGATGGATAATTTTAGGTGTCAGCTTGGCTGGGCCACAGTGCCCATATATGTGGTCAAGTGTTCCTCCGGATGTTTCTGTGAGAATGTTTTGGGGGAAGATTCACATTTAAATAGGTGAAATTTGTATAAGGCCAATTGCCTTCCATTTTATGGCTTGGCCTCATCTAATCAGTTGAAGGCCCTAATAAAACAAAAGCCTGACGTCTGCTGAGCCAGAAGAGTTCTGCCATCAGAGGCCTTTGTAGTGACCTGCAATATCAGTTGTTCCCTGGGTTTCAATCTGGCTGGCTTATCCTACAGATTCCAGACTTGCCAGCCTCCATAAATGCATGAGCCAACTCCTTATATTTTCTCTCTTTCTCTTTCTCACTTGCCAATTAATTTTGATTCTCTGGAGAATGCTGACTGATAGAACAATTAAAATAAATTTACCTGGATTCTTATAATCTTACAACCTGCTTGTATGATACCTGAATATCTTCCTTCCTTGCTCTGCCACAGGTGAGTCAAAGCTTATATCCCATCTCTCTGAGGAAGGATCTGTCTTCCCTTGAATTTTAGGCTATTCGATTACTTTGCAAACTCAGCCTTCTGACAGGTTTGAGAAAAACTAGAATTTTTAAAAAAGTTATTCAGCATTTTTGTTTTATTATTTATTTATTTATTTTGTTTGGGTGAACACAATATTCTTTCCAGCTGTCTAAATCCTAGACAGAAGACTTTCAGTGATAATCTTCTTTAATCTCTCTTAGTCTGAAAGTAGTTTTTTTTTAAGATTTATTTTTTTTAAAGATTTTATTTATTTATTTGTCAGAGAGAGAGAGAGAGCACAAGTAGGGAGAGCACTAGGCTCCCTTCTGAGCAAGGAGCCTGACACAGGGTTTGATCCCAGGACCCTGGGACCATGACCTGAGCTGAAGGCAGATGATTAACCAACTGAGCCACCCAGGTGTCCCTAAAGATTTATTTATCTGAGAGAGAGAGAGCATGTGTGCGAGCTGGGGATGGACAGAGGGAGAGGGAGAGAGAGAATCCTGAAGCGGACCCCCGCTGAGTGTGGAGCCCAAGGCAGGGCTGGATCCCACCACTCTGAGATCATGACCTGAGCTGAAATCCAGAGTCACAGCTTAACCAACTGAGCCACCCAGGCACCCCCAAACTAGTTTTTTTTTTTAAAAAGAGTATTATTGTCTTTTCCTTACAACATTGATATCTGGCCTATGATTCTGTTTTTAAAACTTGAAAACTGATTGTTTCTTTTTCATGTTGTTACTTTTATTAGTGTGGTTATCCTTGTTTGACCACTCGTGTTTATGGATAAAGACTTAGGCTAATTAGCATGGATAGATAGTAGTTACTGTTCATACATCTGCATATCCTCAAGACTCCACCCCTCAGTAGCATCCCTGAGCATGAATTTTCTTCAAGTGTGTAGATTTTGTCACCCAGAAGTCTATCTTTTGGTTGCAAAATTGGGGAACATCCAGGGACTCCTTGATCTGTGACAGCCGCAAATGTAAGCCTTCTCTACTCTAGTGGGAAGTACATGACCGTGGTTTATTTCTAGGGGAAGCTGCTTTCCTTCCCACTGCATTCCCACAGGTCTGCCGTGGAGGTATAGCGTCACCGCAGGCTTTCCTATGCTTCTCTCCCCATTCTTAACACTCGCGTCAAGGTTGGCCCCTAGGAAAATCTGTGTCTTCATGAAGTACCTTTTAGGGTTGTAGCTGGGAGCAGATCCTGATATTTTATCAATAACCTTGCAGTTAATACATGGTGCTTCCCCATACTCCATTTCTATTTTTACCATCTGCCAACTCCACGGTTGAAATCTTTTCAGATCTTCACCAGGCTAAAGAACCCCCATCTCTGCGTTCGTCTTTTTCTGTTAGTGCTTTGGTTTATAATCTCCTCTGATCTGATTTATCTGCCATCTATACTGTCATGTGCATTTCTGTCTACCAGATAACTTTTTCTTCGTCAGTGGCATATTTTGCATTTTTGGAGTGTATTTTATTATTTATGGTATACTTCTACTGCCATTTCAGTGTGATTTTTAAGTCAATAAAGGAAATGCTTATAATAATGCATTATCTTGTTTCTCAAATTCCTCATATCAGTGAGATCATAGGATAATTGTCTTTCTCTGAAACAAGACAAAGGATCATAGAGGAAGGGAGGGAAAAATGAAACAAGACGAAACCGGAGAGGGAGACAAACCATAAGAGACTCTTAATCTCAGGAAACAAACTGAGGGTTGCTGGAGTGGAGGGGGGTGGGAGGGATGGGGGGGGTGGCTGGGTGATGGACATTGGGGAGGGTATGTGCTGTGGTGAGCGCTGTGAATTGTGTAAGACTGATGAATCACAGACCTGTACCCCTGAAACAAATAATACATTATATGATAATAAAAAATAAAAAAAAATAATGCATTATCTTGAACTGAAAGTTTCTTTATAGATTTTTAGACAAAGGATTGCTAACAGTATTTTTGGTGAATGTGATTCAGTACTGCTTAAATAACAATTTGAACATCCATCCTACTATCCACTTATTGGTTATTCATTCAATAAATACTGAGGGATTTTTGTATAAGGCACTGTTTTAGGTACTGTACATCTAGTAAAGAACCAGACAGACAGAAGTTAGCTTATGTTCTATTAGGAAAGTCATGAATTATTTATGATTTAATTGTAGTTGTGATAGATTCTACAAGAGGAGGTTAGTCTGGAATGACAGTATTTAACAGGAAACCTAATCTAATCTGGAGGTGAAGGGTGATTTCTTCCATAAATTAAATTCTGATTTCCATTCTAAAGGATGAGTAGGAATTTCCAAGGAAGGAGAAGGTCAGGAAAAAGTATTTTGTGCTGAAGAAACAGCATTAATGTAGTCCCTCTTATCCTTGGGATTGAGGAAAATCTGCATTTTTCTTGGCCAAACCAAGACCATGATTTCATTTTTTTTTTCTTGTACGTTTCACTGTGTACTCAATAAATTAAAGTCATGGTATTAAGAGATGTGGTACCAATTCTGTTACTGATGAAGCTCTTTTGGGGGAGTTAAGTTATTTCATTTTTTGAAGATCTGATGCCCTATTGAAATGGTTTAAGTTATTATAATTGCTACAATAATTTTGGAGAGCAGATAAAATAAGATAATGTTAATAATCAACAGACATAGAAATGTTCATGTGTTTGTCTTAAGCACTCCACAATGGGTATGTCACCCATAGAAATAATTTAATAAAGCTACATGTGCCAAATGTTCATCAAAATATTATATGTAACAGCAAAAGAAACCACAGAAATACACTTATTTTTAATAACATAAAAGTAAATGATGTTACATCAACTTAACAGAAAGTTATTCAGTTATTAAAATGAATAACCATGAAAGCTATATAAAAGCACAGAAATCTATATCCTAAAAGTAAGTTAAAGCAACAGATTATAAATTTGTACAGAACTGAGATCATAGCTCTATATTTTGTATTATGTTAAAATTTGCAAATGTGAGAATAGTTCTGTTCATGTTGTGCCTTACAGTGATTTTCTTTTTCTCAAAAGATTCTTTGATGTTATCATAATAATTTAGAAGGAAAAATGACAGTGTAGCTATAAAACATATTCTGCTCCTTTTGCCTTGCCTTAATAAAACAAAATATGTCAAGATCTCTGAACTAGACATAACAATTTTTAGGTATTCGTAGATGACATAATTCTCATGCTTCAGATACAGAAGTTTATGCGAAGTGAGGTGAGGTGACCAAATCTCTGTGCATGTGTAAAATTCGGTCATCTGAAAATCATTCCTTTGGGCTTTGAGCCTATTTATCTTAAATAGATTTCTACTAAAATAAAAATGGCCCCGGGAAAGGTAACTCCTTAAGGCCTTATTAACTGGCATTTTGCTGATCCCAGTCAGCTGAATGCATACGTCTGTGTCAAAAAGGGATGAAAGAATCCACGTGGAGATGGGGTGAAGAGCAGAGAGTAGGAACTACACTGAATGATACCCTCCCAATGACCAGTTTTGCCTTAGGATCAGTCTCACTTCCGTGTTTGCTTTTATGAATACTTATCAGTACCTATCTGCCAATCTGTTATTCATCAGTTGTCTTTCTTTCCTTCTTTTTTCTTTTTTTTTTAGATTTTATTTATTTATCTGTCAGAGAGAGAGAGAGTATGAGCATGAGCAGGGGGAGCAGCAGAGGGAGAGGGAGAAGCAGGCTCCCTGCTGAGTAGGGAGCCCGATGTGGGACTCGATCCTGGGACCCCAGGATCATGACCTGAGCTACCCAGGAGTCCCAGTCATCTTTCTCTCCAGTAAAGCACCACTGAGGGGTCCAGCAGAGCATTATATTTAAGAAATCTAAACGGGGATTTTAGAATCAGAGAAAATGCCTATTAATAGAAAATCAAATTCCTATTAAAAATACAACTATATTAACAGTGTGAATCAGCAAAGATGTCACAATTGGGCCTTAAATTTGGCTCTAAGTTTTCAGGAAAGCAAACAAATAAATGGAGACATGGTTTACTACAGATTTCTGATCATGAAAACAACAAAAAAGAAGCAAGTTCATTTGATTAGAATCAAAGCACATGATTCAACTGAATGGCAAAATATTTCTTATTCATGGGAGAGGAAACCCATTTTAAATTTTGTCTCAGACATGTCTTTTCCTAGAAAGTGGATGACCACGTGCATTATTCCAAAGTTCTGTACATTGGGAGGATTTTCCCTTGCCACGTCTCCCATTCGCCCCTCTGAATGAAGATTAGTATAACAACTGCCCATTTTGACTTGTATTCATGTACCAGGCTGACCCGCCTCTGAACCAAGCTCAGGCTTTTCTTCCTTGGTCAGCTGGTTGTAAGAGATCCCTCATACAGCTATAGGTATGAGCCGAGGGGAAGCTTCTCGTGCAGCAGTGATGATATGGAAATGTGGGCTACATGCTCATGCAGTTTGCTTGTGACCTCTGGTTCTGCTGGTGCTCTACCCATCTTAACACTGATGGGTGCTGGCCCGCTTTTTCATATGACTTGATGGGTCTGAAAATACCAGACTCTCGATGGTAAATATGGCAGCAAGATCACTTAGTTCCCCATGGGCAAGCTCTCTATCTTAGTAGCATGTCAAGAACTGTTTTTCAGAAGCCACAGAGAGCATCGCTTTGCTCAAGAATTTTTTAGAATTTTGCATTGTGATGTCACTGGAGCTTTCCCTAAATTCCACGTGTCATCTTTTCCCATCACCAAAGCCTTTAATACCATAAAGTCTGCCGGTTGATTGGCCCAAGTAACTGAGTTGCTTGCATGGCAGCATGGGTACTCAGCAATGTCTTTTCTGCGCTGGATCCCCTAGAGAGCTGCTTGGGTCTCATTCTTTCACAAAGAGAGCTCTCAGTTTGGCAGGACAGAACTGCCTTGGTTGATGGTTTAACTTTCTTTGGAGTTCGACTCCTCCAAATATTAAGTCTTGGGCCTGATCTTCAACTTTCTCTGCCCTCTGCAAGAGATTAGTGACTGCCAGCTAGCAAGGAGGCCCTATGACTTTCACTTAACTATCAATCAGTGACTAATCCCTCTTAGCTTTTCTTAATCTTTTCTTAGAATATCAATCCTCCTTACTAAGAACCACCCAATGGCTTTGTCTTATTTATTGTTACTATGCCTCTTCTACTTCTCAGATGCTTCACACAATGCACCAGCTACTGTATTTTCCCCCACTGGCATGACATCCCCATGACAGCTGGAGAGTTTTAGCCATTGGACCTGCCACTTGTGCCAGAGATTATAGTGCTCCATCTGCCACTAGCAGTGGAAGTCCTGATTGCCAGTGGATAGCAAGTGATCCAGTTCTAAAGCTCCAACTTAGCCCTTTCTTTCTTGACCTTTCCCAGAATCAACTGTTGCAAGTGTGTTCCCTGGGAAGCACACTCTGAGATGCAGTTTTAACGTACTCTCCCTCACTCTGTTCAAGATTGGCTTAGCTTTCCTGTGTCATTCTTAAATTTCCATCTTTCTGATCAGAAGCTCACAAGTTCTGCTGAGAGTGCATTGACCGTAGGAACTCCCAGACCACTGCGCTGAAATCCCAGGAAAATCCTTAAAGCCTTAGAATGAAAACTAATTTGTTAATTAAAACACACACACACACACACACACATTTTGTCACTACAGTGTCGACACATGTTTACTTGCCCATACACAGAATGCTACAAGTATTTACCTGAATATGACTGCCAAATTCATGGCGATTAGAAGCATGAATACAGGCTTCCAATGCAAATATTTCAGGAAGCTGTTAAAATTTGTAGAAACTCTTCTTTCATTACACCCATGGGGCCTTACTATAGACTCTATCCAGATACAGGCAGTGTGGTCAAGTGTTGATTTCTATTTATAGTTTAGAAAGCTGTGTTCCTTAGGAAAACGACTGAAAGTTAGGGTGGGTGTCCCAAGTCCTTCATTATATAGTAGAGAAAATAATCTATGTGCTTACTCACTTCCCAGGGGTAATGTAAGCACTAATTATGATAATACCCATAAACTATTTAGAGCTTTTTAATGATAAATAAAAAATACTGGTGAGAATTTTATTTTTATTAACATTATTCTCTAAGCTAATAGTGATTTAAGACTTTTTCAGTACAAATAAAAAACTGTATCCTTGCCAGGCAGTATTAGTTCCTGTACTGATTAACCCCACTTGTTGATTTAGGAACTCACCTCTTTAAATTATTGCAAGGTTAAAACATACTAGGATGTTAGAAACCAAAACCTTCTTGAAACTGTAAAAGGATTTTGGTAATAAATCAATTAAAAAGAGGTTATTTTATCAAAAGTTGAAAAAAGTGTGGTTTGTAGGTGTTTCCTGCAGTGTTGAGGCTGGTGAATTTAGAGAAATTCCAGAGAATGCTGAAAATATAAAAATGGTTAAGCCAGAACAGAAATACTGGTGTCAAGATAAAAATTTGATTGAGACAAGTTTACCTTGGGTAATTCTGGATCCTTTTTATGTTGTCATTTCTTTTTCTGGTAGCTCAGGGGTATCCTTTCTATAATATCCTTAGAATCTTTTTTTTTTTTTAATTCAATTCAGTTAACTTTTTTTTTTTTTTTTTTTGAGAGAGAGAGAGCAGGGGTAGGGATTCTAAGCAACCTCTACACCCAGTGCAGAGCCCAACACGGGGCTCAATCTCACGACCCTGAGATCATGACCCGAGCCAAAACCAAGAGTTGGATGCTCAACTGACTGAGCCAGCTAGGTGCTCCTACCCCCCGCCCTTTTTTCCCCCTATGTGATAATTATTTTTAACTTTTTCCCTCTAGGACTATTTGAGTTTAGCAAGGTACAGAGTCAATCCAGAGAATGTTATGGAATATCAGATGTCAGAAAGTAGGTAGATATTTTGTTAGGTTATTTAGACTTGCTCATCTTTCCTTCCGTCAAGTTCTATGAAGGGTCTGAGATTTTACTCTACTTGCCAGCTAACAAATTAGTCTGCTGCAGCTTCATAGATGATAGCAGAAAACATGAGACCTCCTAGGTCAGAGACAGCTAAACAGTGACATGGGATTAATGAGCTATGGTTGAAGTAGGCATGTGGGTGACCCAGGAGGAATGTTTGGCCCAGTTGTAGAGGGATGGGAGAGGGAAGAATGGAGGGGAAAGTTTCAATGCATACAGAGCATTATGTGCAAAAGCCTGGAAACACCAGGGAACCTTGGAATGTTCAGCTTCTAAAGTCATGAATTTTGACAGCCTTGCTAGAAACTGTTCCTTGTCAGAAGCAAGACTGGAAAAGGTAGCACTTGGCAAAAAGGTAGTGCTGAACACTTGATGATATAATGCAGTTTGATGTATGTCCTGCCTTGGTGCAGGGTTTTGGCTGACAAGCAGTGGGAAGTTTGCTTGCCTTGTCTAAGAATGTGTGTTATGGTCCCATGACGGCAGCTCAGACATTAGTTTATTTTAAAATGTACTACAGATTGCGGTGCCTGGGTAGCTCAGTCGGTTAAGCATTCATCTCTTGATCTCAGGTCAGGTGTTGATCTCAGTGTCCTGAGTTCAAGCCCCGCATTGGGTTCCACGCTGAGCATGGAGCCTACTTAAAAAAAAATAATAAAATATACTGCAGATCTTCAGTAGCTATCCTATTACACTGAAACACACTTGAGAGCAAAAAATAGTAAACGGTAACCTCCCCTAAATCAACTTCTTTTTTTTCTTCTTTTCCAGAAATCTTTGCATTGATAGTACACGAAACTTGGAATGTTAATAACAAAATCATAATAATTCTACATGTTGGTGTTTTTTAGCATCTTATACTCAACCCAAAGTTGTGTGTACCTTAATTTTCCTGGAAGACATAATCCATATCCATGGCCCAATGTACACTCTCCTATACATTCATGACTCCTGATTTCTTGGATTGACACTCTTTACTGCTTTCTCAACTCGTCTGTGTGGTTATACCACAGCTAACTAGCATTCTAAATCTCCAAAACATTAATTATTTATGCATCATGGAACATTCTTCTCTATATTTCTTACTTATTTATCTGTTTAACTTATGTTACCATTCTCAGCCTATTACCTAGTATTCTCTCATCCTTGTATATCTCACCTCTTAAATATTTTCTTGAATTCATCCTCTATCTCAACTGTGCTGCCCTGGCAGGTTCCCATTTTCTTCCCTATGTCACTCTGTAGAGAAATTTAAAAATGGAAGAAAGAAAGGAATGAATGAGGTAGGATCTGAAAAGAGAGATGCAGATGGCAGAGAATGGGAAGGTGTGGTAGCTGCAGGGGTAGAACAGAGAAGAGGCAGGACCTGGTGTTGTTTTGAGGCTTTGGCTTGGTGTCTCCGAAAGGCTTTAACCAGCTGCAGTGCCAACAGCGCTGAGTGACAAAGTCCCATTCTAGCCTGCTGTTAGGATATAGACTGTGATGGTGCCACCATTCTCAGAGATAAGCAGGATATTATGTTGGAGTGCAACATCTAAAGAGAGTTTCTACTCCATGGTCTTAGCTTCTCAGTGGTGAGATCAGGGAGAGATCAAAGATGGGGATGGAAGAGGAAGATGTAGCCACAAGGGCCATTTTTTGGTAGCATATACAAGAGCAAGGGATGTGTTAGGTCACTAACAAGATGGATACTGAGGGACACAGGGACACGTGAGTCAAGGTGACAATCACAGCAACAACCATATGAGGACAAATACATTTAAAAAAAGATTTTATTTATTTATTTGAGAGAGTGTGTGCAAGAGAGAGAGCGAGAGAGAGAGAGAGAGAGATATCATGGGTGGGGGGAGGGGCAGAAGGAGAGGGAGAAGCAGACTCCCCGCTGAGCAGGGAGCCTGACCTGGGGCTCCATCCTGAGGCCTGATCCCAGGACCCTGGGATCATGCCCTGAGCTGAAGGCAGACGCTTAATGGAGCCACCCAAATGCCCCAACAAATGCATTCTTAAACAAGATGTGGATTAACTAATGCACTCAACACATTTAGTGAGTTATTACCATTCACCAATTGCTTGTCCAGGTCCTGTGGAAATAGCTGTGAATGAGAATTCACAGCCATTTGCAGCTTACTTGTGGTGGAGTCTGACAATAAACTGGTGTTCCCTCCTAGGAATAGAATTTCAAGCAGTGATAAATGCTGGAGAAAAAAAGTACAGAGAGAGTGAGGGAGAGGGAGGGGCTGTTTTGTATTGGGTGGTAGGGAAGGCCTCATTGACAAAGTCACATTTGAGCAGAGATCTGAATAAAATAAGGAACCAAACCATGCAGTGATCTAGGTGAAGTGGGTTCCACAGAGAGCAATTAGCAAGTTCAGAGGACTCTTTATGTTCTGGTTCTGTTGATCAGGTCAGGATGCGGTTTGAGAGAGCAGCAGATGTGGCAGCTGTGAGACACCTGGAATTTCGCTGCCTTTCTGAGAGAAGAAATAATGCAACAAGGCCAGTGCAGAGTAACTGCTGTTGCTGTGTTTGATTGCTGTGTCCCCGGTTCCATATGCATTTTCGTGGTATTACTTTGTATGCGATGCCAAACACACACTTCCTTACCAACAAGTTGGAGAGACATCTGCGAGAAGACTTCCCCGAGGCCTCCAGGGTCTCCCTTCACTCAGCAAGCACTCCTTCCTGATCAGTGTTCTCCCCCCACAGCGCAATGGTCTAGGGACTTACATGGCTCCTCCACCCTCCCCCACTCCCAGTACCAACACAGTGAACTTCTTGAGGGCAGGGGGTGTCCCCTACTAACACTGAATATTGCCTTCATTTTGAGTATAGGCACACTCATGATAGGATGGGAATGCCAGTGTCCTTGTCATTAGCAGAAATAACATTTTTTTCATACTGTATTCCAGTGACAGATATTAGAAAACATGTTTATGCTCATCACTATTTTAAATTTATGATAGTTACTAGACTCAACTCCATAGATACCCAATGCATTAAAAATAAATAACTTACTCTATTATAGATAGATTTTTGTATTTTGATAAGTGTTTTTCAAAATAATTGGTTTGCTTTGTTGTCCTGTGGATTGTACTTTGTGCATCTAGAAAACTTATCCTGAAATGGGGTCCAAAGGTTTTTTTTTTTTTTTACTGCCAAAGGTGCCTATGGCAATAAAAATTGAAAGTATTTGTTTTATTTTTTTTTTAGTTTTTTTTTTACATTTTTTTATTATGTTAGGTTAATCACCATACATTACATCATTAGTTTTTGATGTAGTGTTCCATGATTCATTGTTTGCATATAATACACAGTGCTCCATTCAGTACATGCCCTCTTTAATACCCATCACCAGACTAACCCATTCCCCCCACCCC
>NW_022589735.1:16678727-16790119 GCF_004348235.1 Phoca vitulina
TTTTTTTTTTTTTTTGACATATAATGTATTATTTGTTTCAGAGGTATAGGTCTGTGATTCAACAGTCTTACACAACTCACAGCGCTCACCATAGCACATACCCTCCTCAATGTCTATCACCCAGCCACCCCGTCCCTCCCACCCCCCACCACTCCAGCAACCCTCAGTTTGTTTCCTGAGATTAAGAATTCCTCATATCAGTGAGATCATATGATACATGTCTTTCTCTGATTGACTTATTTCGCTCAGCATAATACCCTCCAGTTCCATCCACATCGTTGCAAATGGCAAGATTTCATTCCTTTTGATGGCTGCATAATAGTCCATTGTGTATATATATATATATATATATATATATATATATATATATATACACCACATCTTCTTTATCCATTCATCTGTTGATGGACATCTTGGCTCTTTCCACAGTTTGGCTATTGTGGACATTGCTGCTATAAACATCGGAGTGCACGTACCCCTTCGGATCACTACATTTGTATCTTTGGGGTAAATACCCAGTAGTGCAATTGCTGGGTCATATGGTAGCTCTATTTTCAACTTTTTGAGGAACCTCCATTCTGGAAAGTATTTCTGTTTTAAACTCAACTGATATATGTGAGAATGATCTGGGTAAATCAGAGACAATCTTTTCTCACTCACACACTCTCTAGTTGATCTCATCCATTTTCCTGGCATGTTGTTTACTATCAACACATTTTGATGACTCTACTGTAAGGCCAGGCCACTTCTTTGAGCTAGGGCTTAGGGATTTTGTTGCTTATTTGCCATCTGCACCTGATGTCTCTGAATCATCTCAAATTTAGCATGACCAAGATGGAACCTCTTACTGTCCCCTCCCAAATCTGTTCCTGTCTAATCTTGTCCATGGAGGAATATTTACCTGTGGTTCAAGCTGGAGATTAGTAGTTGGCTTTGGTTCCCCTTTTCTGTTACCCAAGCATCCAATCTGTGAGAATGTCCTGTCAGTTCTACCTTCAACTTGAATGTGCTCATTTCTCTCCATCTCTACTCTTCCCACCCTAATCCAAGCCACCAGCATGCTCTTGGTCTAGATAATTGCCATAGCTTCCATAGCGTTCACCCTAGCTCCACTTATGCTCTTCCAGTCTGTTTTTCACAAATTAAGCTGAGTTAAAACACGTATTGGATCATGTCCTTCCCTTCTAAAAACCCTACAGTGACGTCTCATTTCATTTAGAATAAAATCTAGAACACTTTGGTGCCCCTAAGTCATTCATTTCCTGCTTATCCACCTCCTTTTGTGGCATTCCTCTCCTTACTATATTTTGTTCATACTGGATTTTTTTCAGTTATTCTAATTCACAGTGCTGGATGTCTTTCTTATCTTTGCTTCTATTGTTCCTCGTCCTTTCTCCAGCCTGTTCTGTGCCCCAGGAGGCTGCTCTTTATAGACTACATCAGTGGTTTCCTTGCCTTGGCGATCCCTGGGTTGACTAGTAGGGTACCTTAGCAGGAGATCTGAGGAAGAGGTTATTTCTTCCCTAGCTTCCTCCCTGTGCACTCACCTCTGGTTGGCTCTCTTCTTTAATTGGTTAAGGCCTCTCAAGGCAGCCTCCCTCCTTCTGGGTTCTGGTAACGCGTGCCTTCTCTCATCTTTTTGGCTTGGGGTGGTAAGAGCTCCTCTCCTATTAGGCCCATGCTGCTGCATTCCCTGTTCATAACTTTGTAAGTAGTTGTTTCATTAATTCCTCCTCTAATTAGCTTAATTGTATCTTTTGTTCCTGCTGGGACCTTGGCTCTCTACAGTTTCCTATTTCAAGGCATTTCCATGTCCTGTTCTTCTACCTGGAATGTGCTTTCCTGGATTCTTTGCATGGCTGGCACTTATTAGTTCTTTATTTTTAAAAAAAAAAATTTTAAAAGATTTTATTTATTTATTTGAGAGAGAGAGAGAGAGGGCAAGAAAGAGAGAGCACAAGTGGTGGGGAGAGGCAGAGGGAGAGGGAGAAGCAGACTCCTCGTGTAGCAGGGTGCCTGACACAGGGCTCCATCCCAGGACCCCAAGATCCCAGGACCCCAAAATCACAACCTGAGCTGAAGGCAGATGCTTAACCCACTGAGCCACCCAGGTGCCCCTATTTGTTCTTTAAATATCAGTGAAAGGGGCGCCTGGGTAGCTCAGATGATTAAGCATCTGCCTTCGGCTCAGGTCATGATCCCAGGGTCCTGGGATCGAGTCCCACATCGGGCTCCTGGCTCAGTGGGGAGTCTGCTTCTTCCTCTCCCTCTCCCTTTGCCTCTCCCCCTACTCATGCTCCCTCTCTCTGTATCTCTGTGTCTCAAATGAATAAATAAAATCTTAAAAAAAAAAAAATATCAGTGAAAGTTTCTTCTGAGGTGTTCTCTTTAACCAACCTAGATACAGTGGGCCCCCTACTGAAGTGTGAGAGCAGTGCATTGTTTTCTTTAGAGCATTTAGATTTGCATTTGTCTCTTTGACTTATTTATGTCTTGCTCTCAGGGAACTCTTAACTTCTTGAGAGCAGAGAACTTCTCTGCCTTGCTCTTGTTGTATGTATCCCCACTAAGTAGCATAGGACTTAACATGTAATAATGATAATGATGATAATGATGATAATGTCTAAAGCAGTTTTAAAATTTACTCCATGCCAAGAATCATCCTAAAGGCTTTATGTATGTGAACCCCTTCAATCTTTGCAATAACTGTATATATGGGAGTGTGTGTATGTGTGTGTGTGTGTGTGTGTGAGTGATGGTTATTTTTCACTTTTTACTTTTGAGGACTCTGAGATGCACCTGAAGTTAAGCTTCATCCAAGTTCACACCCTTCAAAGTGACTTCAGTGGGAGCTTCATATACAAAGATACATTCCCTTGTCTGGATAACATATTATAGCCTGTATTTTGAAGTATTATCTAAGGAAATATATACTTCAATAGTTTCCTCTACATGTGAAGACAAACCTTATAAATAACTTAGGGTATACTTTGAATGTTAACTAATTTTGTATACATTAAAGGTGACAATTGGCTTATTTAATGGCTGACTCTCATTTTATGATTTGAATAATTTCACAGTGATCACTAAACTGGGCTGTGTTGCCTTTTTCCAAATAAGCCTTCACTCTAAATAATATTATGACCCCAAACAAGAGCTTATAATCTAAAATCCTACTTCATCTGTCCTAGCTTTCCCTTTTTACAAAGATGTGGATTAAAGGGCCGATGAGCTTTTTTCATATTGGTCTACAGAAACTGTCAGGCAAAAAGTTAAGTCTTCATTGAAAGGATCTTCCATCAATTAGTTTCCATCAACTTGCAGAGAATAACTCAATTTCTACATGCATAAACCAAAGAACTCCTAGTTTGTGTTATGATTAAAAGAGTAGAGCTACTCTGTTTCATGATCTCTTACACACAACATCCTAGGAATAAAAAGTGTGTATGTCTGCCGTTGTAAATTTACCTGTTCAAGTTTTATCTGTTTCACAAATAGAATGGCATTTACCAAGTGTGTTCTGCACCACACTAATATCACAGAACAGACACTCACTGCAGTGGTTTTCTGATCAAGTAAGACGTGAAACTGCACAATGTGTTGCCTTTTAAATACACTAAATGTTTGAGTATGTCAAATCTTTTGAGAAAATCTGAAGTAAAAACAAAAACAAAAGCCTGTTAATTTAGTGCTTTCAAACTTAGTTGAGCAAGATCCATTTATCTCTAGAACACTTACTAACATCACAGAAAAATTCTATAGAACATACCTGGGGAAATACTCCTCGTCTTTTTAAAATCTGTGTATATTGGCACAAAATATTGTCTTGTAAATACCAGAACAGAAGTTGACCTTAAAATAACCTATGGGAAGGCCTGAAGAATTTCCTTTACTATTGTAGGAGGAGAAGTAAATTATTTACCTATAACTTTAGTCATTCTTGCAATTTGTGCCTCCCTGTAGTAGCTGTGAACTCTGGTTCCCGTGAAACATGGCAGTAAACCGTAATAAATGTCGCACACCTAATAGGAATATTCTCTCCTATAAAATATGGAAACAAATTGATTACAGGTGGTAAAGATGAAATGGTTTTGTGGGGTTTTTAAAAAACGTATTCTAAGCTAAGAAGTTCTGTTTTAAATTGTCAACAAAAGTAATCTTTGTTGACAAAGTACTTCGGTTGTCTTCATTTACTATTTGGAGTAATTTTGAGAGAGAGGGAAACTGAGAAGGGAGAGCCATCACTCTGAGCCATGGATCATTTTTAGACAGCAAACATCCTGCCAGTTATTGAATTAAGAATTAAAAGATTTTTTTTAAATGTAGAACTTAAACACAGCATGGGAAGAGCAACTATTTCTATCCATGCAACTGGGAGGTGATAACCCTTAATGCTCCTCCTTCTGGTCAATCAGTTACATATGTGTGGCTTCTCTACTTCTCTGTTCTTCGCTCTCCTAAACTCTTGCTCTGTCGCATACATTGTCTATATGACTATAACTATATATTCACATTGGCTCTCCATTTCTTTCTCCCTCTCCCCAAAGAAATACCTCTCCAAACCCTGGTACATGTGGGTTGGACAAAGGGCAATCTTTCTTATTATAGACAGTCCTTGGGACGCTCCTTATTTCTGTTTATGTTGTTTAGTTCTCAGTAGCTGCTACCTGTTCCTGATGAATCTTATTTCCAGAAAAAATGAACTGAGAGATGATTATGCTTCCGTACGTGGTTTCCGCCCGCCGCTGTATAACTGTTGCCACCTGTGAAAACCTGTGTGTAATAAGCTGGTGATTTGAGTTTGGGTAGTTAACTGAATATTGTAGCTTCTTGATTTGAATACATGTAGACTGGAGCATTGAGTTATTGGAAGAACAGTGGATGCCTTCTCTCGTGAGTTACATGACTTGTCCATTTAACTTTATGCTATTTTGCCAGCAGGAAAGCAGCTTTAATTGTTGGGTAAGAGGTCACAAAATCATCAGCAGGGGAAGGTGCTTGGCATGATTTTATTTGAGGGGTGAAATCCTCATTAAAGCAAGTAGTGTGGAAGGGAAGTATGCATCCTTCCGTGTGTAAGGCGCTTCTGGCATGAAACCAATTTGTTATCCTAATGGAATGAAATGTGGCTGAGGATTCACCATACATATAAATCATTAATGAATATATTCAACCATGTGCTCAAATGAATCTATTTTAAATCTTGGATAAATTATAACATTACCATGTGGGCATAATTCCCCAAGAAATGAAGTCCATTGTTAAGTTCAGTTTTTTTTTTTTTAAAGATTTTATTTATTTATTTGACAGAGAGAGCGAGAGAGCACAAGCAGGGGGAACGGCAGGCAGAGGGAGAGGGAGAAGCAGACTCCGCGCTGAGCAAGGAGCCTGATGTGGGGCTCGATCCCAGGACCCTGGGATCATGACCTGAGCCGAAGGCAGATGCTTAACCCACTGAGCCACCCAGGTGCTCCTTGAGTTCATTTTTGTAAATGAATTTTATTAACATGATAATCTATTCCAGGGTTATTTTGTAGCCTTTTGGTGAAAGTTGGTACGGACTTGCTGAATTCTGGAAGTAGGGGTGAATTGAAAAGAGTGTCTGATTCAGGCATCAGCACTTCTCCACCTCTACATTCATGAGTTGTTTTTCTGTTAATCCCTCATTCACGTGGATGGCAGTCAGTCCTTCCAGTCTCCCAAAGGAATCAGCCCATGCAGGTGTCACTGTTAGTGACAATGTATCTTCTAATAAAAATGGCACAAAGGAGATGGACAAGGGAATATATGTCACACGCCCCACAGCAACTATTGAGAAGAACACATGGTTCTTCCCCATCTCACCTCTGACACCTTTACCTTTTCCCTTCTTCAACAGTACTTGTGTTGGCTTGCTCCTATCCTGAAGAATTCCTCTCCCAACACTTCCAAATCCTTTTTTCTTTGATGACTAATTCCATAGAACACACCTAGGGAGATATTCCTATAGACATTTTAAAGTCTGTATTTATATATTGGTGTGAGTGAAGTATTGTCTTGTAAGAGAACAAGGTTCATCTCTATCCCAATTCATAGTTCCAATTTTATTTTCCTAATTCTTTTCCCAGCACTCGGACAAACTGAGAGTCTTCCCTTTTATTGAAGCCACATTCCTTAATAAAATGCTAAAAGTAGAAATGCAGAATTTATTTTGAAATAAACTTAATTTAATTTTGAAGTAGTACTATTACATGGCATAGGATATATACTCTGACCCTCAGAAATTTATTTGCAGGAATTCTAAGTTAACCCCCAATATAAGTTCATTGTTATACATGACTGGTAGCATTAGGGCTTAAAAGTTCATAGCTTTGTATTCCTAGATAACAGTAATTTAGGAAGAAACACCAATGAGCATTAGAAAACCAATTAACATTTGCCATTACCTTACCTTACTTTTGATTTTTGTTTATTTGAAGGCTACAACAGAATACTTGAGATTCTTGCATAATGGAAAAACTCGAAGTTACATTAAAAATAAGTGTTATTATTACATGAATGAGTTCAAATAGCTCAAACAATTATAAGCCATTATTAGCTTATTATGACAAGATAATAACTGAGGACACTATGAAAAATTTCAGGAAGATTTAGACTCATGCCTGGTAATGTTCCCACTGGTTCCCACAGTGTACCAAATAGATGCTTATATGCTGTGGTTTAGTGCTGACCATGTAACTCCAGCTGTGCACAAACAGTTTGTTTAGGAAGCAAGATTTTTCTACCGTATTTAAGTCATGAGCCCTTAGCAGAGATCAAGCTAAATTTATTTTAAAAATAACTGTTATGTAAGTTTTGATAGTGTTATTCTTACTTTGGAAATAGCTTCTCACTGTGTAGTTTGCTTTAGGGAAAGGAATTTCTTTTATTTTATTTCTAGAAGACAGCTACTTCCTGACAACAATTGCTTTTGAAGTCACTTGCTATTTCAGCATGCGCTTTCTTTAATTGAAATGAATTAAATTTCATGAATACAGTTAACTCCCTTTTGTTTTAATACTCTTAATATTTGCTTGACTTGCCAAAAAAATGAAATTATTGATTGACTGGACTGTTCTGATGATAGATATATAGTCTTGGTTCTGAATGATAACTAGCAAATTTATCAGGTTAGGGTTCATGAAGCATTTGTGCATTTAACAATTGCTGAATGATTACCGGTTTTGAATGGAGCACAGCTATAGCCACTGAAACCATAACAATAAATAAAACTAGCATAATGCCTACCGTTATAAAGCTTATATTTAAAAAATTTATTTATTTATTTTTAGAGAGAGAGAGAGGTAGCACATGCACAGGGTGGGGGGCAGAGGGAGAGGGAGAGAGAGAGAATCTCAAGCAGACTCCCTGCTGAGTGCAGAGTCTGACATGGGCTCGATTTCACAACCCTGAGATCACGACCCGAGCCAAAATCAAGAGTCGGACGCTTAACCGACTGAGCCACCCAGGTGCCCCAGAAAGCTTATATTTTAAATATGGATAAAATAGTCATGCGAAACAGTATCAGGTAGTAGTAAGTGATACGAAAGAAGTAAAGCAGACAAAGAAGAGAAGGGAAGAGAAGGGATGAAAGTTCTATGATTTCGAGGAGGGTAAAAGTGATTGCTTCCCTGGGGAGGTGCAAGACCTAAAAGAACTGAAAGGGTGAAGCATGTGCATATCTGGGGAAAGAGCTTCCCAGGCAGAGTGGATAGCAAGTGCAAAGGCCGTGTGGGGATGTGCTTGGTGAGTTCTTGGAAGAAACAGTGACTAGAGTATGGTGAGAAAGGGAACGAGTTATCAGATAATAGGTCAGAGAGGTATCCAGGGACTAGACCATGTCTAATTTTGTAGATCAAGTTTAAGGGTTTGGATTTTAAGTGTGCAGGGAAGCTGTGGAAGACTTTGTGCCTAGGAATCATATAATCTTACATAATTTTAAACATTTATTTGGATTGATTATTTAATCCCAATGCTCATTTATGACTTTATGTGACATATAAGCTGAAAGTGAATTAGAATCTACTACATTATTTCATGTGAAAATGGGTAAGGATTCAGAGTGGGGCAGTATTAGTAGAAAAGCCAAAATTGGTTCAGTTCTGCTTACATCTTGAAGAAAAAGATGACACAGTCTGCTCTTGGATTGTATGTTGGTAAGCAAGGAAGAGAGAAGTCAGGGATGATTCCAGGATTTTTGACCTGGGCACCTGGCAGAATATTCGTGCCATTTACTGGCACAGAGAAAATTTGGAGAGGAGAAGGTTTGAGAGGAAATAAAGAGCTTGATGTTGGATGTTAAGTGTGTTATGCCTATTAGACATCAAAGAGTCGATACCAAATTAACCTGTTGGATATACAAGGACAGAGCTCAGAGGAGAGGCTGGGGCCAGAGATAAAAATAATGTATTAGTGCAGAGGTTTTATTTAGAAACCCCAGGAATGGATGCGACCGCAAAAGGAGTAAGTGTAGAGAAGAGATGAGAGATGAAGGCTGAGAGCTAAGTTCTTGGAAAATCAAGGAGAACCATAAAGAATCAGCTAATAAGGTAAGAGGAGAATCAGGAGGGTGTGGTGTCTAGAAACTCATTTGAACAAAACTATTTCAAGTAGGAACAAGTGTGCTAAAAGCCCTGAGAGGGAGAGGAAGGTGGGGCAGATAAATATTCATGAACTTGGCAACATGGAGATCAGCAGGCATCTTGGTAAGTGCTTTTAGTGAAGTGGTAAAGATGAGAACCAACTTTGGACCAGGGGAGGAGAGGAAGTGCACCAAGCCATTATTATTCCTCACCAGAATTTTGCTGTATAGGAAGGAAGACAAATGAAGAAGCTAATAAGGGATAGAAAGTCAAGAATGTTTACTTATTTTTTTTAGATATACTATATTACAACATGTTTGTATAAAGATGGAAATAATTCCTTCGAGTGGAAAAGGTGATGTTGCAGAAGAAAGAGTGATCGATTGCAGAAGTGAAGTCCTTGATAAACAAACTAGGATTGGACCCATTGCTGAAGTGGAGGGCTTTTTTTTTTTTTTTGGAGATTTATTTATTTTTGAGAGAGAAAGAGTGAGAGGGAGCACGAGTGGAGGGGAAGGGGGAGAGAAAGGGGGAGAGAGAGAATCTCAAGCACACTCTGTCCTGAGCATGGAGCCCCACACAATCCTCCATCTCATGACTCCAAGATCATGACCTGAGTCAGAATCAAGAGCTGGATGCTCAACCAACTGAGCCACCCAGTTACCCCATGGAGAGCTTACTTTTAAACCTCTGTGACAGAAGTGAGAGCCAACTATGTGAGTGCAGTTGCTAGTAGGTTGTTAGTTTTAGAAATGGAAAGATCCGGAAGTTATCTTCCAATTTTTCATATTTCCTCATTGTAATATTAAAAAAAATGTCATGTGCTGACAGGGAGGAGGTTTTGGAAAATGACAGATCTAGGAGAAGGTAGTACATAAATGATCCACCCAGAGAGAGGCAGTGTAGATTGGCTGAGGAAAATAGTAAGATGGCAGGGCAAAATTAAGAGCCTACTCAATGTTCATGACTGTTAATTTAAAGTCAGAATGGTTGGGTGGTTTTGTTCTAGCCATATTCAGTTTCTCAGGAACAGGTCAAGGTAATCAGAGTTGGCTTTAATCTTAACTGGGGATTGTCCAAGTGGGTTTGAATTCTAAAAGAAGAGTAGGAGAATGGAGGGTGAATGAGAGTAGAAGGATGGACAGTGGGAAGCCTACTTGGGTAAAATGAGAACAATGGCGTAATTTGTATTTACCCAAGGTGTTATTGTATCACCTCTAATTTCTTTCCTTTTGTGTATGCTCTTTGGAAACAAAAGTAGTTACTAGTCTTACTAGCAAAGAGCCAGAGCCAAAACTCAGCTCAACATCCTCGTGTCCAGTGGACCTAGGATTCTGTGTTAACAGGGTCACTTAGGAAATAGAAATTGCCCTATTCAATACAATATACAAATCATGAGGATTTTTCATGAGACTAGATTGTTTTAGGAAGGACTAGGAATAAAATTTCTAGACTGAAAAATAAATTTTGATTTTTTTTTTAATCTTACCTCTCGAAGGCATCTTGAGCATGCTGCAGAAACGACCAACTCATGGAGATCAATCCGCTGGTTCTTTGGTGTCACATCTAAGCAGGGTGTTATTTCCTGGAGTTTGATTTTCTTTTGAGGAAGCAAAGAATGCTCCTGCTAGATAGAAGCCAGAGATGACAGCTTTAAAGTCTGTGGAGCTGTAAGAAGAAATAAAAACAGCAGGTTTTTGGGTGAGGAGATGTGGAGGATGAGGGACTTAAGTTGCAGTTAATTGCAATACACAGCTGGCCTAGTGACACCACATGCAGGCTTTGTGTTCCGGGCTAGTGTTCAGATATGGGAGGCTCTGTGGGTGTCAGGGCCCAGATACGGGCCTGCAGAGCGCTCCATGTGGCCTTTCTGAATGTCATAACAAATTGATACACTTTGTAACACAAATTGATTAAGTACATTTTCATTCTTTAAAGAAAGGACCACCTGCGGGGTGCTCTCTTAGAACTACACAAAACCAATTATATTTCGTTCCTCTATTTATTTGAAAAGAGCTGGTAATAAGGCATTCTGTCTTTCTCTTAGCTAGTGGCTTAGAGACAGGATGAAGGGGCAACCATTAAGTGTTTCATTATGTAGCTGAAGAAAATGTCTATTTTTAATGACATTTATTTTTAAAAGGATTTTTAGAAACTTATTAGTACCAAATGAAGTGTCTTAAATTCGTCTCGAATTAAAACAGTAGATACCTACTATATTCTGTATAATCTGTTTTTATATTGGAATCATTTATTAAGCCCTAAGAGCAACCACAAAATTATCCTCATATAAAGCAGCATGTTGTACCCATGGTGCTATCAACCATCAAAGATGCTTGTGGAGAATCACCCTCATAATAGAAAATAATAATTGCTTTATGAGATTCTCTGGTGAAAGAGTTCTCCACCTGTGGCCTCAGGAACCCTTAAAATTTTACGTATCATTTTGTGTATATGTGTATTTTCAGGAGAGAAAAACTACAGCTTTTATCAAGTTCTCATCAAAATCTCTGATCTCTTTAAAAATATTAATAATTATTAGAGTTGTAAAACTAAGACAATGATTTCTTTTGCAGATTGTTTGGATCTACATATCAGGAACGTTATTTTAAGAGACAACTACCACATTGCCTAATAGATGTTCAGTACATGTTAGTTAAATTTCCATTGGCAGGGCTAAGGCAAATGTTGCTAAAGATCATTTGGAAAAGAAGGAAGTATCAATACATTTGGAAATAAGAGAATAAAATGGAATTTTGAATAGACAGATGAGAGAAAGCAAAAAGGTGTACCTGCTGAAGGAAGTGATAATTGCTTCACGTATTCCTCCGTGGGGCCCAGGATCATGTCTATTTTTGGGTGTTCTCAGGACAGATTGCACCCCAGGACAAAGGTGATAGAAGAATGTTGTTAATAATAATGATTATTTTATAGGTCAATGACATACTTTATTTTTATTTTTTTAATTTTTTAAAATATTTTTAAAAGACATTTATTTATTTTAGAGAGAGAGCATGAGCAGGAGGAGCAGAGGGAGAGGGAGGAAGAATCGTAAGCAGATTCTGTGCTGAGGTCGGAGCCCAACACAGGGCTTAATCACGACCCTGAGATCTCGACCTGAGCTGAAACCAAGATTCAGACACTAAGCTGACTGTGCCACCCAGGTGCCCCAAACACATATTTTAAATAAAAATAATAAAACATAAAATAGTTAGAAAGAGAACAATTGCTTCTTCCCATTTTTAAATCCTGTTTCCAATTCTGAAACTTAATACTTAATGTGTTATTTATTGTTTATCAGTGGGTTTGCATTTTTCCAAATTAAGTTTTAAAGTTTTGATTATAGATGAGTTCAAAAGAAAGAGGCTAGATTGATACCTGGTTGGTTTTCATTAAAAAAAAAAACTATTTTCAAAGTATAGTAGAAAAAAGGATGATTTTCAATAAATAGTGCTGGATGGATTTCATACGGTGAAAAAAATATCTTCAATCCTATATCATACTGTGCACAATAAATCAACTCCACATGGCTTGCAATCTAAATGCAAAGGGCTAACCACTAATTCTTTTTTTAAACCACAGGAGAACATTGTCATGATCTTTGTAGGCAAGGATTTCTTAAACTGGACACACACAAAAAGTGCCCATGATGGAAGTAAGAATTTATACATTGGTCTATAGTAAAATTGAAGAATTTCTATTCATCAAAAGACAGCATGAAGGGATTGAAAAGGCAATGTCCAGAGTGGGAGAAGTATTCACAATACATTTATTTATAAAGTACTTATAGCCAAGGTTTTTCAAGAACTATTGTAAGTGAAAGAGAAAAAGGAGAGGGATCCAGGAGAAAAATTGGCAAAATACTTGAATAACAACAAACGCATGGTAAATTAACATATGAAAGGTGTCCTAACTCAGTTATCAAGGAAATGCCAATTAAACCCAATTCCATCACAGGACACAACTATCAGAATGGCTAAAATGAAAAACACAAAAAATACTGAGTATTGATAAGTATGTGAAGCAATTGGAATCCTCAAATATTTGAGTGAAAATTGGTACAACCAATTTGTAAAAGTAGTGTTAGTCACTAAATTTGAATATATTTATGAATATAAATTATATATAATGACCCATATATATATAAATATATATATACTTGAATATATATATTTGAAATTCAAATATATATATATGGGTATAAATTACATATTAACAACCCAGCAGTTTCACTCCTTGGCAGGTATTCAACAGAAACACGTAATTATTTTCACCAAAAAATGTATAAGAATGTTCATCAAAGTACAATTTGTAATAGTTCCAAACCTAAAGATACCCAAGTGTTTATCTATGGTATAATAAATAAATCATAATATATTTACACAATGGAATGCTGTTGTGTAGAATGAGACAAATGTTCTATAATAATGCACAACAATAGGGAAGAATGTCACAAATATAATGTTGAATGAGAGAAACCAGACACAACAAAGTGTGCCTTATATGATTCTATTTATATAAAGTATGAATACAACAAATCCACCCACAGTGACAGAAATCAGAACAGTGGTGAGCTTAGAGGTAATGATGGAAGGGGCATGAGGGGATCTTCTGGGTGCCAGTCATGGTCTGTTTCTTGATTTGGGCGTTGGTAACACAGATATGTGCCATTTGGAAAAGCTCATAGGTGCCCTATGTACTTTTGGAATATGTATATTTCAATAAAGAATAACGAATCAATTTAAAGTTGTTTGGAAATAAAACTTATAGTTTTGAAAGGTATAAATGGTTTGATAGATTCCAGTACTCTGTTATGAGTGAAGAAAAACTGCAGCATTGGGCAAAATATCCCTCTGCTTTATTACGACCTTCTTTTGCCCAGTGGACTAAGAGGCCACGATATGTCACCAGGGAAGTTTCCCAGGGAAGATTTCTGTAATGATGTGTGCTTCCGCAAACATATTATTTGCTGAAATAAACACTTCAGCTCCTCTCAGGATTTGGAGAAACTGTTCATTAAACTGCAAGGGAATGGCACAAGAATTCACTGAACAGAAAATTAATAGCCTGCTATGTAGCTTTTCTCTCGCAGATAGAGAACTTGGAGATTGATAAGATTATGTTGGTGAAAATTGTTCCATTCTTCCCAACCCAAACCAAATATAAACAAACTAATTGAAAAACATATCATCTCTGATGTATTTTAAAGGCCTTTTTTTTTTTTTTCCCATTTCTAGGAGGAAAGTCAGTTTAGATTCCTTTCAAAATGAATACGATATTGAACGCACTTAGAAAAACAATGTGGTGATGGGGTGAGTGGGGCGTAGTTATCCCAAGAAGTATTACTGGGTTTATTAATGAAACAACTTGAGGCTAATAGCTTCTAGGAAATGAACAATCAATGTGCTTCTTAAGCCCTTTCTTGGAAAGAGCTGTCTCCATGCACTTTTCCCATCTACATTTTTTGGTTTGGATGGATCGTTCTGCTTAGAATCACCACCCTGTGATTATTCAGACATAATTACTTTCCATGGAGCCTCTTGGGAAAACCTGACTTAATATCTTGCTTTGTATTTGCCTACGTGTTGATTGATGAGGTTTTGGCTACTACTGAAGGAAGATAATGAATATAATCAGTATCAACATTCAACACAAAAGGAACCAATTCATGAGAAGACTAAAGTGTAAGTTATAGATCCTGTTATTTAGGATAAAGTAGTACAGTTATCTATTCAGAGGGGTAAGTGTTAGGAAATGAAAGATAAAAGCATGTCTGAGAGTTCAGTTAAGAGTGTTGAGTTGATAGCCGACAGAAGTAGCATTCGGAAATTTTCGTTAAGATACTTGGGAAATACTGCATTTTGCTTCTCCCCAATTTGTATAGTATGAATTATTATGTATAATAACATTAAACTAATTTTCTAGAAGTTTTCTCTGAAAGCTGGGGAATGTTCCCCTTCTGCCTCTTCCCACATCACGGAATGATAAGCCATTGAAAATTTTAAGTAACTGCTGCCAATGTGGATAAAACCAGAGCCTGAAGAAGGAGGGTTCAGAAATAAAGAGATAAGCATAGGGAGAGATATGAGTGTGGACCAAAAACAGCTGTAGCAGCTGCTTGGACCCCACCCTGGCTCCCTGAGGAGAATGTTATCCTAAGGGATTGTGGAAGGTCAAGTAAGGGGAAGGTCTCCTTCATGGGGAACTGATCCGTAGAAGTTTCTTGAGACTGCTATAACAAATTATCAGAGACTGGGTGGCTTACAATTCTAGAGGCCAGGAGCCTGAATCAAGGTGTGGGCAGAGCCACACTCCCTTTTGATGCTCCGTTAGAGAAAACCTTTCTTACTTCTTCCATCCGCCTTGCTTTCTTTGTCTTGAGACCACATTACTTAAGTCTCTGTGTTCTTCTCATTGTCCCCTCCCCTTTTCTGTGTCTTTTCTCCAAACTCCCTCTGCCTCTATTTCTGTGATTGTATCTAAAGCCCAGGTGGACTATCCAGGATAAACACCTCCTCTCAAGATTTTTAACTGAATCACATCTGCAAAGGCCCTTTTTCCAACTAAGGTAATAGTCACAGGTTCTAAGGGTTAGGACATGGGTATATATCTTTTCAGTCCACCAGGCAGGTCCCATACATGATCACATTTTTTTTTTTTTAAATATATAGCTTCAGTAGTAGAATCCAATGAGAAAAGAAAGCCCTCTTTTTGTTTACATTATATCCAACTCTAGTCCTGTTTAGATACTTCTTCACATTATTCTTTAGTTTGGAATAGTGAGCCACAAGTTTACAGACTTGTAAAGGGACTCTCAGAGTCAAATTTGCCCACTCGACAGATGAGAAAGTCGCTGACCAGTTACATGGTCAGTGAGGAGGATAACAAGGTTCTCTGAAGAAATGGAGCCACAACCAAGGACCTTGGTCTATGGCACTTTCTATTTCATCAGATTGAATGACCACGACATTGCATACTACTTGAAGCAATTTGTTTTTCAAAACTGCTCTATAAAGTTTCTTTTTTAAATTTGTCAATAAAACTAACAAATTTGGTACTTTTTTGTGATGAACTTGATAATTACGTTAGTAATGGTTAAGTACACAAGTTATATACGTGCAATAATAAATGAAATTTTAGTCCCCTCTCCAAAATGGAGAATATACCAAGCAAACCTTTCAAAGGCACTCCTGTATTTGTCACTTCTCATTTTTAGTTTCCTTACCGATTCAAGCATTTGCAGTATAACTTCAAAAGATGCCATTACTCTGAAGAAATGAAGAAATACTTTGTTTTTGTTTTTACCTTTTGTAAGGTCTATTACTAGCCCACTAGGAATATTAATGTGAATTGCTTTATAAGAATGGCATTGCTCAGAGACATGATAAATATCAGATCAGAGCATATACTTTCATAATACTAAATTATGCTATCTATTTTCAGAATTTAGGAATGCATGGCTTTACATAAAAGTACATGTGGTTGTCTTTTCTCATCATGAAGAAGTTCTTTTGAAACCAGAGATAAAAAGTGGAAGTCAAAGTGAACCGTGTCTCTCCATGGGAGGATTCTGATGTCTCCAAGATAAAAACAAAGAATCCAATTAGAAAACTAATGAGAAAATATGCGTGTCTGTGAAGGAAAGGAAAAAGGAGGGAGGTAGACAAGGATTGAGAGAGAGAGAGAGACCCAGAGAGACAGAGGAACAGGAACATTATAAATTCAGAATCTCAGGGGAAGAGAAAGGGTTCTTTGACAAACCCATGACCTGGCTATGTAGCTTTTAATGTTAATGATCAGAAGTATTATTCGTGTGATACTTTGGTAAATAAAAGTCTAATTTGACTGAAAGGTAACTTAATGTGATACATTTTGTTGTGGATTTGGCAATATCCTTTGCACTTCCCACCCCATCTGAAAAACTTTGAGGTCAAGGAAGGAGATTCAGCTTTGAGAGTTAAAGTTTAATCAACACGACGGACATTAGGAAACAACACCTGAAAAAAAAAAAATACATATCTTCCAAGATGTCAGACTTGATATAATCTGTCCAAAGTAACCTTTTACAGATAGGATGTGTTGATGTGAAGTGGTTTTGGAGATGAGTCAGGTAAATATACACAGAAAAAAAAAGTTACAGAGACACCTATTTATTTATTTATTTATTTATTTATTTATTTTAACTCTCACGTTAGCGCCATCCAAGAAAAAGACTTGGGCCCACAGACAATAATTTCTCCAGTCTCTTGTTTAGTGGCTTCACTTAGTTACTTATATTGACGCGGGCAAATAAAATATAGCCTCTTTTAAAATAAAAAAAAATTTCATTGTTTGAATGTTCATCATAAATGTCTTGCTGAATAATTATGTGCATGGGGATGGCAACTAAAGATTCAAGTGCAAACTGGTCATTTAATGTCATAATGAAAGAATCTTTTAGATAAATGCTCAGTCTTAGAATTCTACCCTCTTCCCCATAGCTTTTCAAGTTGGCATCTGATCATATGGGAAAGGGAATGACACACATCCTCTTGGTGATGAAGGGCAGGACGGGTCTGGAATCTTGCTGAATCTAGCTGGTCTAGATTACGACCTAACTAATAACAACTAGTCTGTTTCTTTGTTGTGTCAAGGCATTTCCCAGATTTTTCACAGCTCATCTTGGCTCCTGGTAACACAATAAGCTCCTTAAACCAGTCTGTTAGATTCTTAGTTTTTGCCTTGGGATCTCTCTCTGTTTTGCTACTGGAGAGTGCGAGGGGCAGGCCCATAGTCCCAACTCAGCTATCTTCTGGGAACCCATTGGGTATTTGGGAACATCTAGGTTTTTGTATACCATGTCACATAGGAACTAAAGGAGGCCTGGTGTTTGCCTCATTGCTTAGTTTATTTGATAATGGCTTTTTCTAGATTTGCTTGAGTGTAGTTTAGAGGACAACTGACTTTACAATCCTCGAATTTTTTTCAAACTTTTTAACGTAACTCTTTTTTCTGTGATTTTGGCCATTAGGAAGGATATCAGGCATGTGTCTGAGTATCTGCTTCTCTAAGGACTGAAATCTTACCATATTCTGCTTGCTCTTTGGCCAACATCTTAAAATAAAGCTTCTGGTTCAAGGCCACCAAGCCTACATCCCAATTCCAAAATGGCAGATCAGGAATTTAGAACATTTTTTTTTCCTGTAACACAACTGGCCTTTCAAAACTATTGTCTTAGAACAGAAAGAAGTGGATTATCTCTTTTTTTTTTTAATTTTATTATGTTATGTTAATCACCATACATTACATCATTAGTTTTTGATGTAGTGTTCCATGATTCATTGCTTGCGTATAACACCCAGTGCTCCATGCAGAACGTGCCCTCTTTAATACCCATCACCAGGCTAACCCATCCCCCCACTTCCCTCCCCTCTAGAACCCTCAGTTTGTTTCTCAGATTCCATAGTCTCTCATGGTTCGTCTACCCCTCTGATTTCCCCCCCTTCATTTTACCCTTCCTGCTATCTTCTTCTTCTTCTTTTTTTAATTTTATTATGTTATGTTAATCACCATACATTACATCATTAGTTTTTTTTATTTTTTATTTATTTTTTATTTTTTTATTATGTTATGTTAATCACCATACATTACATCATTAGTTTTTGATGTAGTGTTCCATGATTCATTGTTTGCATATAACACCCAGTGCTCCATTCAGTACGTGCCCTCTTTAATACCCATCACCAGGCTAACCCATGCCCTCAGCCCCCTCCCCTCTAGAACCCTCAGTTTGTTTCTCAGAGTCCATAGTCTCTCATGGTTCGTCTCCGCCTCCAATTTCCCCCCCTTCATTTGTCCCTTCCTACTATCTTTTTTTTTTTTTTTAACATATAATGTATTATTTGTTTCAGAGGTGCAGGTCTGTGTATCTTCTTCTTTTTTTTAAACATATAATGGATTATCTCTTTTTTTTCTCTTTATATTCTTGCTGTAACAAGTTGTCAACCGTCTTTTCATTCCCATTTAGGTGGACAGAGGCTTTAGGCCAACTCTAGGCTTGTCACATGGTTAGGGATGCCAAAGAGAAAAACATTCAAGTAGTTCAAACAATAGTCCACATTTTACAACCTCCATTAAGATGACTGCAGTACATTATGAGAGGGTCAAGCGTGATTGGGGATACTTACCATGAGTTTCAGAAACAAGTGTGGGCGGGGATGTCTGGCTGGCTCAGTCGGTTGAGCATGGGACTCTGATTTTGGCTCAGGTCATGATCTCAGGGTTGTGAGGTCAAGCTCCGAGTCAGGCTCTACACTCAGCCCAGAGTCCACTTATCCCTCTCCCTCTGCTCTCCCCCTGCTCTCTCTCTTAAATAAATAAATAAATAAATAAATAAATAAATAAATAAATAAATAAGTTTTAAAAAAGAGACAAGTGAGGGAGAAATCTGTCATGTATTTTCCATCATTGATATAGTTTATATATAATTTCAGTGTAAATTTCATTTCTTCTGATAATCTTAAGGGTTTTGATATGCCTGCCCTGAGAAATATTTTCTAAGGTTGAAAGTTTTCCTAGACATGCAGTTGGGCTGGGTTTTAATGGTGTGTCTAATCCCGTCTATGTAGGAGTTGAGGTGATGGGAAGGCATTTTTGTGTGATAGTTTTTTTTTTTCTCTTCTTTTAACCATTAATTCCCTTATGTTATTTGAGATCATACACACAATTTTGGGAACATGCCTTTGAGCACGAATTACCTAATTTAATGTTTATATGACTTTGTTCCTGTACTTCCCCGAATCAATTTTTATTTTGTACTTCCTCCATATGGCCCTCTATTTTCTCTATCTTTCAAAGGTAATCAACTTGAGATAGACAGTGGAATACACTATTTGAGTGATGAAACCTGTCAAAGTCCCAGTGTGGTTTTTATTATCATTTACACTTTGCAAGTAAAGGGTAGGTCCTTGGCTCTCAGTTCAGTTTTTGCCTCGTTCCTAGCTTTGGCAGCCCAGAAGATTTGTGTGTATGGATTCCGAAAGTGAGAAGAAAGTAGAACCATGATCGGTAGGCCATGGCGTATTCTCTTGATGTTTTATAGCTTCCTAGTGTCCAGCAACCAAATTTAAGTATGACCTCCTCCTTCAGTCATGTTGGCTTCATTTGTGTTCTTTGGGACTTTACAATTCCATCTTCCTTCCCAGCAACCTGGCTATCTTGGGTTTGGCATGGTTCCTTCATCTTGCAATGAAATCTGTTCACATGGGCCTCGACTGACTTCTCTAACCAAGCTGTGCCTCTCCCCTGCCCACACTTCTTCCCGTCAGTCAGGTGGTATCAGATCATGGTTTTATTTCCACAGAACACTTCTCATTACTGTTTGCTAGCACCGCCCTAACAAAGTACCACAGAGTGGGTGGCTTAAACAATAGACATGTATTTTCTCAAAATTCTGGGGCCTATGAGTTCTGAGAACATTTCTTCTTGACTTGTAGATGGACTTCTTCTCACATATGGTTCCCTTTCTGTCTGCGTCCAGCTTTCTTCTTGTAAAGATTCCGGTCATATTGGATTAGGGCACATCTAACGATCTCATTTAATTGAATTACCTCTTAAAGACCCTACCTCCAAATACAGACCCTAGCTCACCCTCAGTGCCACGTTCTGAGGCACTGAGGGTGAGGATTCCTATGAATTTGGGGGGACACAATCAACTCTCTATAACAACTAATAACTATCATATGATTCTTTGTTTATTGATTTCTTTTTTTTCTTCTTTCTTTCTTTTTTCCTTCTCCCCTGGAAATGAAGCACCACAAAGTCAGGACTTTATCTGTTTTCCTTCACACTAACACCACGCCCTAGATTAGTGCCTGGCTCAGAGCACATGCTCAATGATCTTTATTTTTCATATAAATTATTTGTGGTATTAGGTAGAAATATGATATATGATTTTCCCCACATTCTAAAGACTTACTCATTACTGGCATTACTAAAATTCTCCTTGCTGCATCCTCTGATTTGCAAGAATAAAGAAATACAAGAAAATGATGCAAGGTTTAGGAGTTTCTTGTTCTAAGCTCATAATCTGAATAAGTGTTTGTTGTTCAGGTAATAGCTCCCTTTTCTTTCTGTTGCCACCCTTTCTGTATGACTATCTATTCTTAGGGATTTCTAGAGGCCAGCTCAGGTTTTCTTGCTACATCAGTAAAACATAAAGCTTATTTTCTCCTTATTTTAAGAGGGCATTTCCACTTCTGAAATGCCTTTAATACTAAAATGGCTTTGAAGTTGTCCCTTTAGGCTAAAACATCATTAGTATTATTTTTCTATACCACAAATGAATTCACTTCTCCCATTACATTCACTGGTGATATTGCTGAGGTCCTGCAGCACCACATGACCTAAAGGATTTTGTTGCTGCTGGTAATTGTGTGATGTGACAATGTTGAATTTGATCTGAGCTCCATAATCTTGAAGTACAGCGAGGATTAAGGGAGCCCCCTTACACACACCATTTTTATGTCTGTGGAATGGCTTACTGCAAGGAAACATCCTACCCCAGATGACTTAAGTCAGACTCAGGAATGCCCCTGTGACAAGGCCAGACATGTAATTAGTTAAACTGTTTTGTCCCCAAAGATTACTTCAAGCAAAATGCTTGTTCATCACACTTCATGTTTCCGTCCTTCTCCTAGGGCCTCAAACTTTGACCCCCTCTCAGCTCAAGCCAACGCACAGCCTTTCGTGAGAATTGGCTGACCACAAGGTAAAATATTGTCTTACCTACAGTCGGGTCATGCCACCTGCACTCATCCTACTTTGCCACATGTGATGGTTACTTGTACGTGTAAATAACTTGACAGGGCTAAGGGATGCCTGCAGTGCTGGTAAAACACTATTTCTGGATGTTTCTGGGACAGTGTCCCTGGAAGAGATTAGCATTTGAATCAGTAGACTGAATAAAGAAGACTGCCCTCACCAATGCCTGTGGCCATCATCCCATCCTGAGGGCCTGAATAGAACAAAAAAGCAGCATGAGGGTGAATTCAGTCTTTGAGCTCAGACATCCATGTTCTGCCCTTGGATGCAGGTGCTCCTGTTTCTTGGGCTTTGGACTCAGACCGGGACTTGCACCGTGGGCCCCTTGATTCTCAGGCCTCCTGACTCAGACTGAATAACCCCACTGCCTTTCCTGCTTCTCCAGCTTTTGCTCTTATACATCTATATACATCCTATTGTGTCTGTTTCTCTGGTTCTTTCTAGGATAATCTACTCTTCCCTTTCTGTTTAGCTTTTGAGAAGCTTGCACACCTTACATCAGAGCTTTCTCCCTATTGCAATTGTCTCCCTCCCCCATTGAAATAATATTTTCAAATAAAGCCTTTTCTTAGCTATGTCTGCATTTTTTTATTTTATAAATGTATCGTTGGAACTTTATTTTTATATAGTTTGAAGATAAGTGAATGCAATATGTGGATATGGCTTTCAATAATCTGTCTTGACCTTTCTATGAGCTCAAAATTAGAAAATAAAGGCCACTCAAAGGACAAGTTCACTTCATCTTATTTTTTTTTAAGATTTTATTTATTCATTTCAGAGAGAGAGCGAGAACATGAGCTGGGTGGGGTGGGGGAGGGTAGGGAAAGAGAGGGAGAAGCAGACTCCCGGCTGAACCGGGAGCCCCAACACAGGGCTCCATCCCAGGACCCCAGAATCTTGAACTCAGCCAAAAGGCAGACGCTAACGGACTGAGCCACCCAGGTGCCCCCATCCTATTTCTGATAAGCTTAAATCTGGTCTCAGTCACACCTACTTGGTTCTGCCATTCTAGCTCAGAAGCAGCCCTAGATAATACATAAAGAAATGAGCATCAGTGTCGCTTCCAATAAATTTTTATTTACAGAAACAAATAGAAGGCCAAATTGGCCCACAGGCTATAGTTTGTGAAGTCTTGGCATAGAGTCTGCACCAGAAAATTGAATGCTGGGAGTTCAGGATTGCATTCCACTGAGCAAATAGCCTTGCTTTATCTTTCTTTCTTTGCATGGAGACTAAAGATAAAATGCTGCAAGGAATTGCTTCTAACATGATGATGAACTGGTAAGCTTTAAAAAAATTTATACTTTTCTAATAAATTTGAAACTGTTACATAAATAATAAATAACAAACCTCATACTTATGCAAATAAATTTGTTTCCCTCTTTAAAAAATATCAAATTCATCTGAAATGAGGGCAAAAAGGGAATTATAACATTCCTAGATAAAAAGTCAGATTATTTATAGTAAAAGAGGATGGTGGAGTTTTTAATTAATTTGGCAAAATTGGTAATTATGTCACATGGTCTGTTTACTTCTTTGCAGATTCCTTGTTTTAATTTTCTTTCATGAGTTAGTAAAGGTTCCAGGCTCAGGGTAACACAAAGTTTTGAAAATAATCATTTTTTTCATTAGTATGTTGGGTTTTCACATCATAAACCATCAGAGAAAAACACAGCGCTTTGGTTTTCTTTTCTTTTCTTTTTTTTTTTTAATTTTTTAAAATTTATTTATTTATTTATTAGCGAGAGAGAGTGCACAGTGGGGGTGGAAGGAGGAGGTGCTGAAGGAGAGAGAATCTTTTTTTTTTTTTTAAAGATTTTATTTATTTATTTGACAGAGAGAGACACAGCGAGAGAGGGAACACTAGCAGGGGGAGTGGGAGAGGGAGAAGCAGGCTTCCCGCGGAGCGGGGAGCCTGATGTGGGGCTCGATCCCAGGACCCTGGGATCATGACCTGAGCCAAAGGCAGACGCTTAACGACTGAGCCACCCAGGCGCCCCTGGTTTTATTTTCTTAAGAGAACTAAGAAATCACGGTCTGAAGGGACTCAACTGTCTGCCCAGTCCAGACGATGCCAGCTCTGCTGGTGAGCAGCGGGTCTGAGAGACGCAGGCTGACAGGCAGAGCTCACAACTGTGACCCGAGAAAGATGGTCAGGGTTGGAATCCCTTCAGCTGCATTCAAAAATCAAGTCGTGACCTTGGGCATATTCTATTTCACTCTGAGTCTCATTTTTCTCTTTGGTAACAGTTAGATTGTTCTTACAGTTTTGTGAAAAGATGCAAATCTGGTGTTATCATTAAAAGTGCTTGGCACCTCATAGAAACTCAGTTATTATTTTAACTGAGATTGACAGAGTACTTACTGTGTAGTAGGCGTGATGCTGAAATGCCTTGCATACATTTCCTCGTTTAACCCCCAGAGCAACCCAGTGGGGCAGATGTGCTACTCCTACTTTACAGACGAGAAGCAAGTTCAGCCTGACTAGGGACTGAGGCGAGCCCATCAAACAAACGATTGGTAATCCAGCTGTTAGTTCGCTCTCCCCGAGTCCCCAGTTCACACTCCTGAGCGTTATCCCAGAGTAAAAGGCAGTCTGGAGTTGTGTCATGACCATAGTGCTTTGTTTTGTTGTTTTGTCTTCTAAAACTCATGAAAGTTCACATAAATGTTAAATTTCTGGATTATCTTATATACTCTGAACATACATAGCAGCAACTATCTAAAGCTGAGAAGTAGCTAGTTCCCCTTGGGTGAGGTGAATGCTTTCCAGTGTATTTCAGCTCCTTATTGCCTTATGCTGGGCAGTCTTTAATCATTCCCTTACCTACTCCTTGTAACACCATGCTGTATTCATGTTTCTTAGTTTGTTTCCATCAGAGAAGTTAAGGGACAACCTTAAAATAGTAAGTTATAAAACTGCAGATTAGGGAAGGCCCTCCAGTCATCTCATTTAATAGTCTCTAAATTTTTTGATTGCATGTCTCTATTAGAAGTGTTTTAGGGTGCCTGGATGGTTCAATTGGTTGAGCATCTGACTCTTGGTTTCAGCTCAGGTCATGATCTCAGGGTTGTGGGATGGAGCCCCGCCTCGGGCTCCATGCTCAGCACAGAGTCTGCTTAAGATTCCCTGGCGCCTGGGTGGCTCAGTCATTAAGCGTCTGCCTTCAGCTCATGCCGTGGTCCCAGGGTCCTGGGATTGAGCCCAGCATCGGGCTCCATGCTTGGCGGGAAGCCTGCTTCTCCCTCTCCCACTCCCCCTGCTTGTGTTCCTATTCTCGCTGTGTCTCTCTCTGTCAAATAAATAAATAAAATCTTTAAAAAAAAAAAAAAGATTCTCTCTCCTTCAGCACCTCCTCCCTCCACCCCCACTGTGCACTCTCTCTCGCTAAGAAATAAATAAATAAAAAATAAATCTTTATAAAAATTAAAAAAGAAATGCTATGAATTTCTGCTTATAATATATGTATATTTGATACATATAGTATTGTCAGTTCATATATTAAATACCAGAAACTTCATTTCTGTTAAGCCATATTTTATGAAAAATATTTTCTAGTATTTTTCTTCCTGTACTCAGTTGTTTTTGTACAGTTCTGGAGCTGTATACCCCCTGCTTTGGGATTCTCTAAGTGGTCTAATTATAAAAGACAGTGTCTTATCTGAAACTAGATCTGGCATTACTGATTTCTAATGTAATCTCTTTGGTTTTGCTCTGTAATTCCCTGTAGAATAGTAAAAACTTGATTTTGGAATCAAAGTTATGCTAGATGACAGAAATGTTCCAGCCAACACTGATTTTTAATTTTTTTTTTTGATGGAATAAGCTTATGCTTGTTTTGACAGGAATATAAAAAAAATCAGATGACATGTTATTACTAGTATGTTATTACCAAGTTGTCTTAGTTCTGTGGCTAAGTTTTGAAATAATTGTGTAAAGGTAAATCATGTTTCGAAATCTTAGTAACTTTTTAGTTTTAGGATACTATTAGAGATCTCTGGACAGTTTGAGATAATGAGAGAAGAAAGACAGCTTTTGAATACTTAACTTTTACTTTGAAAAATTGTGAAGGACAATTTTTTTTATTATATTTGCATTAAAATACTAATCATTAAGAAATAAACAGATGCCTTTTCAACTATCCAGAAAAAGAACGTAATGATCTACAACTGGAATGATCTTTTCCAAGATGTAACATTCTATCATTTCTCAATATTGGCTCAATGTGTCCCAAACAATTTTATCACCTGTAAAGGAATTCTTTAGTTGCTTTTGTTCTTTTAGCTTAAGAAATTTAACTTTTGGAAAAAGTTTTGGCCGCATGGCCCCTATTGAATAATACTTTGTTTTCCCATTTTTAATTAATCAATGGCATGAAAATTGAATACGGGATTTGATATTATCACAACAGAATCAGTTTTATCATGTTAAATTGATGATACGGTTAAAAACAAGGAAATATGCTCATTTATCAATTTGGTATTTTTTAACTTACATTTCTATTTTCTTTTTTTTGTAGTTGTTAGGCTTTGTGAATCACTAAAATACCTTCATGCTTTTAAAATTATTTTTGTGAGATACCCCTACACTCTGGGGATGGATGCCTCCTTGGGGTCCACAGTCCCGGGAATTGGTCTTACAGTTTCAGATTACCTCTATATAAGGAATCTTACACACTTATAGTTTATTTGATATTACTCATCTCTAGTGCTTGGTCTGAATTTTGCTGTAATGTTGTAATTTTTTACTAAGAGTTGTGAGGTTTAAAATACGTTTACAGATACGAGGTAGGGCGAACCAATGGTGTGTGATGACCAGCTACTGAACAGTGATGATTTCTTCCTCTCAATCTAATTAGGAAAGGCTTTGGGAAATTACCACAGAAGAATAGTAGTCTAAGGTGGACTGGACGCTACATAGTGTTTCCTACGCAAATGAATCTTTTGTATCTTGCACTGATTACAGGGTGCTCAGTGGCTTCTGTTTCATTCCTGTCTCCTATTCCCAGCTTAAGTCTCTATGTTGCCTGTCCATATCCTGATTTTCCTACAAGATCTAGTTCTGGAAATACTTCACAGTTACTCATTATATCACTGTCTTCCATTATTTCCTTATTTATTATAGAATTATTACCATCGTTAAGTGACAGTGTTTCTTTCCACAGGAGGTTCTAAAGTCCTATATGGAATGGATCATTAAACAAAAAAGATTTTTGGAGCTCCTAGCACTGTTCTTATTTTAAATTAAGTAAAGTCAAAAAATATATTTTAATATTAACTTGACTTAAAAATGAAATCTTAACTTAGTCTCTGTTTAGGTAATTTCTAGAGCACTAAGAATCTTGGTCACACCTTTTTCGTTGCATGCTTCCTTCTCTAATTGGGTTTGATTTTTGTTCTTTATCTGATTGTTTCCCCTGCTGATAAAGATCTATATATCCCTTCCTTTTCCCACACTGAGAGCATATTATTTTCTCCCCTCCACTCTCCCTCCTAACTTCAATCTTGGGAAGGTTGATTTTAATTCACTTTGTTATTTCCTAATTTGTCCATTTTGCAGTATTGTGTTCTTAGTTTGCTGTCTATAAATAATGTGTCTTCAGTTTATTTTGATACTACCAAAGTATTTTTAAATAACCCAATTAATCAAATGATGCGGCAGAAAATAGCAGAGGACATTCCGTTCTCCATTCTCCCCTTTTCCCCTATCATAGGAAGCCCACGTTTCAGCAGAAGCAGACAAATATCAGAATAAAATGAACATTTTTCTGTCTTCATTGCAGCCAGGAATGACTGTGTAACTAAATGTAAATATGTGGCGACCTCTGGGAATCCTAATGTATAATAGCCTGTTCTTTCCTCCATTTTTTTTTTTATCCCTCTTTATTCCTGCTGTCCAAAACATAGACCTGATTCCTGGGGTTCTAATGTCCCTTGTGAACCATGAAGATGGGGACTACACCCTTAAGATGATAAAGCAAAGAGTTAGAAGGGATCTTGGTTCCTAAAGACTCCATGGACTAGAGTTACCACTTTCCTCTAGCCTATTAAGCAATAAAATTCTCTCTTGCTTTAATCAGCATTATTTTAGTTCTCTGTTACTCTTAAGTGATTCTAATTTTAATTGATATCCACAGCATTCAATATATTAATGTTTAAAATACCTGAATTCTCACACAAGTCCTTTAGAGTTTCCCAGATAGGTCGCTTACTCAGTAGAATTGCCATATTCTTCCTAAAATAACCTCATGTGTGTGTATATTATATATATATATATATATATACACACATATACATTATATACATGAGAGATACATACTAATATATATATATTAGTAGTTTACTCAAATTTATCGAGAATTGTTTATTCATAATGAAATAAAAAATTCCTTATCTATAGAAATATGACTGGAATATGCCAATTATTTACAGTGACGGATCCTTTTAGGGCCACGTCTCCCCAATAACCTTGTTTTCAAGTTCTCCTTCGCAATCATGAACAGTGTTTTCACATCTGTCTCCCGTGTCCTTCTTTATAATACGCAAAATTTTAATTAATGCTTCAGTTACTTGAGTTGACTTGTATAATTTTTAAACTGCTTGACAGAGATGACTTGGCAGTTTTATAAACTGGTAATTGGAAATCAATGTGCTCTAAGCTTCAGGCAGAAAAAATAATGAACAGGCCACTCTATAGGGACAAAAGATTATATGTTAATACTATGAAAATGTCAGAACTATACTAATTAAATTAAACCTGTGAGGCATTCTCAGAACCACCTCTGAATTATAATGTTCCTTCAGAGAATATAGGGTTGGGCAAGTGACAGTTGTATGCCACTGAACTACTAGATATTGTGCATACATTTAAGTACAGTGTGGGCTAACGGTGCCTTTAAAAAAAACATAAGCAAATATAATTAAGTGAAACAAAATTTCTGTTAACAATAAGACAGGACACTACCCTTTAGAATAGTATTCAGATCTGCTAAGACTTGTGAAATAGAAATACACCCTATGTGTATAATTTAGATCAAAGTTCATTTCTGTAGGAAGGCTCCCTGTTGCTTGTACTTCCATAGCTGTTTTATTTTTACCTATTTTATAAAGCCTCACAAATTTTATCATAGTTAGTTGTATTTAGTAGTGTCCCTTCTGATCGAGTAAAATTGTTCTTTGTAGCGGGGTTACATTTTTTATATTCTTCAAAGATCAGTGTTAGGCACACAGTGGATAATCAGATAATGTTTGTTGAAAACATTGGATGAGTAAATACATGAGTGAGTGGCTTAAGAAATGACTGAATGAACTTGGAGAATAGTCCTTGTTTACCTCAAGCTTTGTGAAAGTTGGTGTGAATGAGGTGGATTTTTTCTGTTGTGTGTAAGAGCGTAGAAAAGTGCTTGGCTCGTAACAGTGTTATTTTGTGGAGTAAACATTTATCCAGCCAAAGTTATCTGGAACTTTGTTTTAGTTCATTTAATCATATCAACAGTTTTGTGAAGCAGATGATATTATTTCCCACACTCTTCATTTAGTATATGCACCACAGCTGCCTTTCTGGAAGGGTCCCTCAGTGGGCTGCTCTCAGTCTCCTCGGACAGCAAAAGCATCCATTTCTGTAGTCAGCCCCAGACGATTACCTAGACCACTGTTGTGACAGATTCTGAGGGCTTGCCTAGAAATGATACCCCTGTAAGTTTTCCTGTCAAGCATGGGCATGTGGGGAATGGGAGAAGGCATACCATACTTCATAGAAATGTATCTGGGCAATATATTCTGTAGTCTATTTTCATATAATTGAAAACCTCTCATTTTCTCATCTTCTCTGAGTGAGATTGGTATTTAGTTCTTGGGTTTCCTTGTTGATTTCTAAGTTAATAGAATTAAACATCAACCCTGACTCAATATTAACACTTACAGATAATGTAATCTTGAGTAAGTTATTCATAAACCTTAAAAACTCAATTTCTTCCTTTCAAAAATGAAGTTAATAATAGTACTTATCTCATAAGATTTTTGTGATGATTAAATTTAAAATATATAAAGCACTTTGTATTGTGCTTGGTTAATAGTAACCCCTCAATAAACACTAGCTATAATAATTTTATTCTCATGTTAGTGCTTAAAGGTTCTAAAACCAATAAGGAGGCTTTACTACTAAACAGGTTTCTGGCTTTTTTCTCCTCTGAGGGTAGCCATGCTTCTAAAAGTGAGCAATTTCATGTAGAGAATTGCTAGGAAAGAGAAGCTTGACTTTCTAAAAAATAAATTGGAAAACGCCTATGAGAGTTGAGCCTTCATGACAAGTATTTTGGAGAAGTGAAATAGAAGTTAAGAAATTCCAAAGTTTAAATTTGATAAATTCAAGCACCCGAATGAGTTTTGTAATATTTTAAAGATTAAAGTCGATGTCAGACCCAAGATATAGCTGTGTGCTTAGGCCAGATATGTAGCAAACAGCTAGACACTGAGATGGGCAATCCACCATTTCCTTATAGTCAAGTTAAAGAGGGTAGGCAGACAGTGTCCCTGGGTCTTTGACTATAAAATTGACATTCCAAATTGAAATAGATGAATAGGTCTTCCTGGGTGAGTACAGAATAATCTGATACAGTGTACGTTGGCCTTAGAATTTGTCTGGCTTGCATTCTTCAGTAAATGCCACGGGTATGTGCTCTGCTAAAGAAAAACTTTTACATCCAAACGTTCTTTTGAACGTGAGACTTGTTGGCCAGATAAACATGTATTTCTTCTAAAGGCTAATATCAGGAAATGTGCTTCAATATGTTTTGTCACTCACTTAATAAAATGTTATGAAGCCATGAAAATGATAATTATTTAGGTAGCACCATGGAAAAATTACAATGTTAAAATGTTAAATGAAATGTTAAATGAAAATATAGAGCAAAGCAATAAACATGAAATTTGAACATAATTACATAAAATATCTAGACAAATACTAGAAAGCAGTCTGCAAATATTAGCATTGGTATACTATTAAGGTGGGGAGAGATGTCATTGTTTTCCCCAAAACTTAAAGCAGTACAAATCAACAAAGCTATTATTTGATAATTTTTGTTTTAAAAAATTAAAAGACAAAACAAAATGAATTTTGTGGGGTGATCCAAAAACTTTCTGTTACAAGTATATGCTATATTAAAAATGCAACTCTTGAATTTTTCTCTAGTCTAACAACATTGCGTGCACTTTTATTTCCAAGTAGCCACGTACCTAAAGAGATGTTTTAAATCTTTCTCACATTACTAAAGCCCCAGTTGGGATGGAAAGACACCCAGGTAATCAAAGGAGAATCTGCACTGATTCTTGAGGATTGTCTTTTATAAAATTCCCAAGGTATCTGATAACATATAAAAGACACTTATGTTGTGCAAAGTTATGGAAAATAAGTTTTGCGATTAAATACTGTGCTTTTAGGGCGCCTGGGTGGCTCAGGCGGTTAAGCGTCTGCCTTCAGCTCAGGTCATGATCCCAGGGTCCTGGGATCGAGCCCCGCGTCGGGCTCCCTGCTCCGCGGGAAGCCTGCTTCTCCCTCTCCCACTCCCTTTGCTTCTGTTCCCTCTTTCGCTGTGTCTCTCTGTCAAATAAATAAATAAAATCTTAATAAATAAATAAATAAATAAATAAATAAATAAATACTGTGCTTTTATACTGCTATGAGATGCCCCCTCAAGAAATGTCATGAGGTTAAGGAGAGTGAGACAGGGTGAAAGTGTGAGGGAAGAGCTTATTACAAGGTAGGAACTGCCTTGATGCCATGTCATTCCCGCCAAAGATTCAGAAGATGTTGGTACAAAAGTTTTGAAGTTTTGTTATACGCTAGGCTCCTTAGTATCAGTTAGCACTCTTTAGTAAATCTGACCCAATCCAGTTTAAAGAAATAAAATAAATAGTTTGATAGAGGATTCAAAGACCTGACCAAAACACATTTCTATGCTCTACCTCCTTGGTGTTGACTTGATTTTCAGATTGACTCTCTCCCTGTGACCTCAAAGTTGCCTACAAAAGTCCCAGGGGCTGGATAAATTACACATTTAGAACCAGCAGAGAAAAAGACATTCATCTTGATACTCCTGATTAAAAAAAGAAAGGGAAAAATTTTAATCCACAGTAAATGTTTCTCCAAATCTAATTGATTGTGAATGACACATTCCCATTCTTGTGCCAATCACTGTGGTCAGGAAAATGGAAAGATAAGTCTAACCTAAAGTAAACAGAATTTTCTACTGGAGCAGGGAGTTGAATTAATGCTTCTAAATAGGATGTGATAAAAGTATATTTTCTGATGCAATTCAAAATTCTTTGGGTAGAAGAAAAGATAAAAGGATACTGAAAAGACAGCCTACAATAGTTTATTACAAATGACATAATGACCATATCCACTTTGGTAAAAAAACAAAAGTTCTTTCACTGTTTAAAAATAATGATGACTATCATAAAACATTGTCTTAATGTGGTTATACTTTAATTCATAGAGTAGAAGACTTTATTAATTAAATAGTAGGAGACTTTAATACCTCACTTACATAGATGGGTGGATCGTCCAGACAGAAAATGAATAAGCAAATATTGACCTTAAGTAACATGTTAGACCAGATGGACTAAACAGTTATATACAGAACATTCTACCCCCCAAAAAACAAAATATGCATTCTTCTCAGTTCACATGGCAATTTTTCAGGATAGATTATATGTTAGGCCACAAAACAAGTCTTAATAAATTTGGGAGGAATGAAATCATATGAAACATCTTTTCCAACCACAGTGGTATGAAACCAAAAATTAATTCCATGAAGAAAGCTGGAAAATTCACAAAATATGGAGAGGCCAACCAAATGCTACTGAAAAATTAATGGGTCGAAGGAGAAATTTAAAAATACCTTGAAATAAACAAAAATGGAAATATACCAAAAATTGTGGAATGTAGCAAAAGCAGTTTTGAGAGGGAAGCTTATAGCTGTTAATGCCTATTTCAACAAACAAGAAAAGTCTCCAATAAACAACTTAACTTTACACCTTAAAGAACTAGAAAAGGAAGAACAAACAAAGCCCAAAGTTAGTAGAAGGAAGAAAATGACAAAGATTAGAGTAGAAATAAATGAAATGGAAACTAAAAAGACAATAGAAAATATGAATGAAACTAAAAGGTGGTTTTTTGAAAAAAATGAACAAAATTGACAATCCTTTGGGTAGACTCACCAAGAAAAACAAAGAGAAAACTTAAATAAATAAAATTAGAAATGAAAGAGATATTACAACCGATGCCACGGAAGTACAAAGGATCATAAAACCACTATGAACAATTATGCACCAACAAAATGGACAACCAAAAAATGGATAAGTTCCTGGGAACATACGACCTTCCTAGACTGAATCATGATGGAATAGAAAATCCGAACAGACCAATTACTATTAGGAGATAGAATCACTAATCAAAAACTTCCTAACTAACTGAAGTCCTGGACCAGACAGCTTCACTGTTGAATTCTACCAAACATTCGAAGAAGAATTAATACCAATCCTTCTCAAACTCTTGCAAAAAAGAGTGAAGTAGAGAACTCTTCCAAACTCAATTTATGAGGCCAGCATTATCCTAATACAAAAACCAGATAAGAATGTCATAAGAAAAGAAAATCACAGGCTCTTATCTCTGATGAACATAGAAGCAAAAATCCTCAACAAAATATTAGCAAACCAAATTCAACAATATTTTAAAAGAATCATACACCATGATCATGTGAGATTTATTCCAGCCATGCAAGGGTATTTCAACATCTGCAAATCAATCAATATGATGTACCATGTTAACAAAATGAAGGATAAAAATCATATCATCTCAGTAGATGCAGAAAAAGCCCTTGACAAAATTCAACATTGATTTATTTTTTCAAAATTGATTTATGATAAAAACTATCAGAAAAGAGGGAATAGAGGGAACATATTTCGAGATAATAAAGGCGAAGTTGCCCACTCTCACCACTTCTATTTAACATAGTATTGGAAGTTCTAGTTAGAGCAATTATGTAAGAAAAAGAAATAAGAGCATCCAAATTGGAAAGGAAAAAGTAAAATTGTCACTATTTGCAGATAACATGATGATGGTATAAAAATAGGGGTGCCTTGAGTGGCTCAGTCAGTTGAGCATCTGCCTTTGGCTCAGGTCATGCTCCCAGGCTCTTGGGATTGAGCCCCGCATCTGACTCCTTGCTCAGCAGGGAGTCTGCTTCTCCCTCCCCCTCTCCTTCTGCCTGCCTCCCCCCCACCCCACCATTTGTGCTCAATGGACACTTACAAAGGAGCCAACAATATACAGTGGGGATAGGATCATCTCTTTAATAAATGATGTTCGGACAACTAGATAGTCACATTCAAAAGAATGAAACTGAACTACTATTTTACACCATAAACAAAAATTAACTCAAAATGTGTTAAAGACTTGAATGTAAGACCTGAAACCATAAAATTCCTAGAAGAAAACATAGGTTTTAGCAATTATTTTTTTAATCTCACATCAAAACCAAAAGCAACAAAAGTAAAAATAAACAAGTGACTACATCAAACTAAAAGCTTCTGCATAGCTAAGGAAACAATCAATAAAATTTTTGAAAAGGCAACCTATGAAATAGGAGGAAATATCTGCTAAATATATGATATGATATAAATCATATATTTAATAAGGGGCTAATAGGTAAAATATATAAATAACTCATACAACTCAATAGCTAAAAAAGAAACAATCCAATTAAAAACTGGGCAGAAGATCCCAATAGACATTTTTCCAAAAGAAAACCTACAGATGGCCAACAGATACGTAAAAAGATGATCATCAGGGAAATGCAAATCAAAACCACAATGAGATATCACGTCACATTTGTGAGAATGGCTATTCTTAAAAAGACAAGAAATATCAAGTGTTAGGGAGGATGTGGAGAAAAGGAACCCTTGTGCACTCTTGATGGCAGTGTAAATTGGTGCAACCACCATGGAAAAGAGTATGGAGCTTCCTCAGAAAGAATAGAAATGAAACAGCATGATCTAGCACTTCTGGGTATTTACCCAAAGAAAACACTACACACTAATTTGAAAAGATATCTGCATCCCCATGTTCATAGCAGCATTGTTTACACTACCAAGATAAGGAAACAATGTAAGTGTCCATCGAAGGATGAGTAGACAAAGAAAGTGTGGAGTGTATATACAATGGACTGTTATGCAGCCTATGGAAGAATGAATCTTGCCATTTGTGATAACAAGGATGGATCTTGAGGGTATTATACTAAGAGAAATAAGTCAGACAGAAAAGACAAATACCAAGGGATATCTCCTATATATGGTATCTAAAAAAAGAAAAACAAAACAAAACTCATAGGTTGGTGATTGCCAGAGGTAGGGGGTGGTGGGTGAAAGATGGGTGATGGGGGTAAAATAAATAGAAAAAGAAAAAAATTTTAAATTAATAAAGTGAAAATAGTAATGACTATCAAAAAACATTGTGTTAATGTGGTTACACTTTAATTCACATAGACAAGAAAGTATGAACATGGCTTTGTTGGATAAACTTAATAATTATTTTTACTTCCTTTTAATTAAGAAAAATTCCTATGGATTATAGGCAGTTCCTACATTAGTAAAAGGGTATTGTTATTTGTTCCTGACATGGACTGTTATTAAATGTTCCCCATACATATCCTGATTTAAAAAAATCCCTTATATATAAATTTTGATCTCAGAATTTATTGTGATATAACATTTTTAGCTTATTTATTATTAATTATTTTTTTCTAGTTCTCATTGTAATGTAAGCTCCATGAGGGCAAAGCAGGAACTATATCTTTTTTACCTCTATAGCCCTACCATCTAGCCTAGTGCTAGCTTGTAGTAGATTTGTAATAGTGTTGAATGATGAATGAATGAAATAGATTTCAAAAATACATTTGGTGTTATGTTAGATTGAAACTTGATATAATATCTATGCCATTTTTCATTGCTAACACTACCATGAATAAAAATAAAAGTCTCCATCCACATTGTCACTCATTTTATTCTCCCAGAGTTTAAAAATTCTTTGATGTTTGCTTTTAGAAAAAAAAAAAAAAAATGAATTCCTGGTTTAGTTTCTACTATGGTAAATTACCAGTCTCTCAGTTTTCTAGTGTAGTTCTTAGCACAACATGTAATTGAAAATCAATTAAAAGGGTCATTCATAATAAAAAAATACATGAATTTCTTTCTGTGCCTATTAGAGGCAGATTTGAAGCTGCTTGTCTCTGTTCTCAACATTCTTTACTTTCAGATCAATTTTAATTGTTTTATATTTGTATACACATATTTTGAAGAACTTATCAAGTTAGGTGAGAAAATAGCTAGTTGTCAAACATCCCAGTTAGGTAGTCAGCATTTTTTTTTTCATACTGTAAGATTAGAAAACAGATTGATTTACTAGTAGAATGTGATTAAGTGACATAAAAATCAATGGCAAAGATTAAAATAGGTCCTAAAGTCCTTGCTTCCATTTCACTTTCTTCTTTATGTATATTTTTGAAATATCACTGGCATTAGATTTCTGATGATAGTAGACTTTAAACAACCTGTGTTTTGCAAAATTTATTTACTAAATAATTTTTGCATAAATTTAATATTGTAAGTTCACTTAGGGAATTTCTCTCTTAAGAAAGTCTTTGATAAATTTACTGAAAACAATCTTTTATAATATAAGCAATATTGCCTTAACTTAGTTATTTTGTAAAGAGTGCAGAGATAGGGAAAGAGTGAGATTTGAGGTGGAAATCCTTTGAGTTTAAATGCTGTTCTATTATTTACCAGTTGTTTCGCTCAAGATAAATTGACCAAACCTTTTGCCTTCTAGTTTCTTTTTTTTTTGTAATTTCTTCATCTATAAGATATAATGATAATAATCCCTGCCTTTGACTGTGCTTGTGAAGATTAAGTTAAATAATGTTTGTAAGCTGCCTGACATATATGGGGACTCAACTGTAAAATTCCCTTTTTTAAAAATATTTTATTTATTTATTTGAGAGAGAGAGAGAGCACAAGCAGGGGGAGCGGCAGGCAGAGGGAGAGGAAGAAGCAGGCTTCCCAACATGGGGCTCGATCCCAGGACCCTGGGATCATGACGTGAGCTGAAGGCAGATGCTTCACTGACTGAGCCACCCAGGTGCACCATAAATTCCCTTTCTTCTTTCTAGAATTTTAATAAATATATTTTCTTATATTTTTTTGCTATATCAAAAATAAAATTAAATAGGAAGATTGTGGATTATGTGGACCACCACGTTACAAGAGAAAGAAGAAAGAGGAGTACAGAAGAAATCAGGAAAAAAAAACCTAGATCCATTTTTCTTTTCCTAATGTGTTTCTTCGGCACCAAGTTACTTCCATGATTCATGAGATCAGGCTTTTTTTTTTTTTTTAAATTTTTTTATTGTTATGTTAATCCCCATACATAAAATCATTAGTTTTAGATATAGTGTTCCATGATTCATTGTTTGTGCATAACACCCAGTGCTCCATGCAGAACGTGCCCTCCTCAATACCCATCACCAGGCTAACCCATTCTCCCACCCCCCTCCCCTCTAGAACCCTCAGTTTGTTTTTCAGAGTCCATCGTCTCTCATGGTTCCTCTCCCCCTCCGATTCCCCCCCCTACATTCTTCCCGAGATCAGGCTTTTAAATGGTAAGATCTTTCAAGATTTTGAGGTCTGCAATCTCTTTTGCTGGTTGTGGAAAAGGTGTATGTGTTTCAAACTTTTTAAGTATTCGTATGTTCAGTACACTTTATTTAGTACCTACTGTGTACCAGCACTGAACTTAACATTGGAGGTGCAAAAATCAAACTTTATTACCCCTGCTCTTAAGGAACTCAGTCTATTGTCCTGGAAAGAGTATACCTCCAATAGCAAATGGCGTGTTGTTTGCACACCAGGCCTTTGTAGTTCTGAATCCCTGATTGAACTAAGAGGCACTCCTGATTCCTGAGTTTAGCTTCTGATGCCCGCTTTCTGACACAGATTTTCTGGTACTTTCAGACATTTACATCTTAACTCAAACCAAATGCAGTGTGGCTAGATGGAAGATCGGAATATAAAATGACTGCTGTGATTGATTATATATGGTTTTCCGTAGAAGTAAAGTCATAAAATGACCGAGCACAAACCTTGGGTACTAAAGAGCCAGAAATTGGAAAATATTCATGGAGAAATCTGGATTTATAGAGTCATAAAAAAATCTTATTCCTATTTACTCAGTATAACTGAAAGCCAGCACTATCCCTCAAAATTTCAGAATTTTTGCCAGTCTCATCAAATAATAGTTTATCCCAGGTAACAGATTATTATAGTTGCATCCTATAACTTGGGTGAGTTAAACTTTGGGTTTTATTTGAATTCACCTAAAATGTCATTCTGTCATTGTATTCTGGTGTTGAAGGATATAACACTTTCCTTTCCTCTTCTTTTCTTTTTCCTTCTTTCCTTCCTTTTTATCTTTTAGGAAAACTAATACTTCATTATTACTTTAGGAAAACATATTTTGGGAAAAGTATATCCAATTTTCAGATTTTTTCTTTTAGTCTTAGTTCTAGGACTGAGTGCTACCTCCTCCAAGAGAATGTGAGAATAATTATAGCAAATAGTATTCTCTGTGTATATTTGTGATAGTTTTAAGGGCCTTAAATAGTCATGGGTATTAGTTTCCACTACATGTGGTATTATTACGTATATAACCTAAGCAAATTTTTTCAAAAGAACTTACAAACCAATATTATTTGGCAGTTCAGGGAAATTTAATTATTTTTAGAGCATCATTTAAATCCCAAATATTAGAAACGTATGTGCAAATATAGTGCAGATATGTAGAAGTAAACTATTCTCTTCAGAGAGGTTTTTAGAGAATTACTATTTTAATTTAAAGTGTGTGTACTTTCTCATTGTACTGTCCCGGTGGCTTGGAATATGGGCATTTTCTTTCCCTGTATGTTGATGCAGATCTGAGAGCTGATTAATGATGGAAATTCTTTGACGTAGCAATTAAGGGAGAATCCTCAGAACTATGACACACAGATAAGTGGCTTACACTATTGACAATTATCGCCATTCATTTTGAGGAGAGAGGCAAGGCAAGGAACATGACAGAGCTTTGTTCTTCTGTCTGTGAACTTCCACGGGCATGTTCATGGATCTGTTCGACAGGATTATTAAAATTGCTCCTCATAGCTTTATGCAAATTCCTTTCTGGGCACACAGATCTGTAAATTCTCTTGGCTTACTCATGCTTGGTCGTTTTGGGGTCTCTGAACTGCCACTTCAGATCAACATAAAATTAAAAGCCACCTTGGGACATCTGGGTGGCTCAGTCGGTTAAGCGTCTGCCTTCGGCTCAGGTCATGATCCCAGAGTCATGGGATCGAGCCCCGCATCGGGCTCCCTGCTTATCCAGTAGCCTGCTTCTCCCCCTGCCTGCAGCTTCCCCTGCTTGTGCTTTCTCTCTCTCTCGACAAATAAATAAATAAAATTTTTTAAAAAAATTGAAAGCCACCTTAGCTAGTATAGCCACCTGTTTGAAGTTTTGATTTTACCCCCAGCATTTTCTTTTTTTCCCCCTATTTTATTTTATTTTTATTTTTTAAATTTTATTTTATTATGTTTTGTTAGTCACCATACATTACATCATTAGTTTTTGACGTAGTGTTCCATGATTCATTGTTTGTGCGTAACACCCAGTGCTCCAATGCAGTACGTGCCCTCTTTAATACCCATCACCAGGATAACACATTCCCCCACCCCCCTCCCCTCTAGAACCCTCAGATTGTTTCTCAGAGTCCATAGTCTCTCATGGTTCGTCTCCCCCTCCGATTTCCCCCCCTTCATTTTCCCCTTCCTACTATCTTCTTCTTCTTTTTTTTTTTTTTTTAACATATAATGTATTATTTGTTTCAGAGGTACAGGTCTGTGATTCATCAGTCTTATACAATTCACAGTGCTCACCATAGCACATACCCTCCCCAGTGTCCATCACCCCCCCCATCCCTCCCACCCCCCACCACCCCAGCAACCCTCAGTTTGTTTCCTGAGATTAAGAATTCCTCATATCAGTGAGGTCATGATACTTGTCTTTCTCTGATTGACTTATTTTGCTTAGCATAATACCCTCTAGTTCTATCCACATCAGTTTCAAATGGCAAGATTTCATTCCTTTTGATGGCTGCATAATATTCCATTGTATATATACACCACATCTTCTTTATCCATTCATCTGTCAGTGGACATCTTGGCTCTTTCCATAGTTTGGCTATTGTGGACATTGTTGCTATAAACATAGGGGTGCACGTACCCCTTTGGATCCCTACATTTGTATCTTTGGGGTAAATACCAAGTAGTGCAATTGCTGGGTCATATGGTAGCTCTATTTTCAACTTTTTGAGGAACCTCCATACTGTTTTCCAGAGTGGCTGCACCAGCTTGCATTCCCACCAACAGTGTAGGAGGGTTGCCCTTTCTCCGCATCCTCACCAACATCTGTCATTTCCTGACTTGTTAATTTTAGCCATTCTGACTGGTGTGAGGTGATATCTCATTGAGGTTTTGATTTGGATTTCCCTGATGCTGAGTGATGTTGAGCACTTTTTCACGTGTCTGTTGGCCATTTGGGTGTCTTCTTTGCAGAAATGTCTGTTCATGTCTTCTGCCCATTTCTTGATTGGATTCTTTGTTCTTTGGGTGTTGAGTTTGATAAGTTCTTTATAGATTTTGGATACTAGCCCTTCATCTGATAGGTCATTTGCAAATATCTTCTCCCATTCTGTCAGTTGTCTTTTGGTTTTGTTGACTGTTTCCTTTGCTGTGCAAGAGCTTTTTATCTTGTTGAAGTCCCGATAGTTCATTTTTGCCCTTGCTTCCCTTGCCTTTGGTGATGTGTCTAGGAAGAAGTTGCTGTGGCTGAGGTCGAAGAGGTTGTTGCCTGTGTTCTCCTCTAGGATTTTGATGGATTCCTGTCTCACATTTAGGTCTTTCATCCATTTGGAGTCTATTTTTGTGTGTGGTGTAAGGAAATGGTCCAGTTTCATTCTTCTGCATGTGGCTGTCCAATTTTCCCAACACCATTTGTATACCCCCAGCATTTTCTTCTCAGGATCAATTCCTGTCCTGGAAGGAAGTCTTTCTGGTCAGTTTTGAATTTCCCATAGGTACACAGCTTTAGCTTTTTTCAGTAATCCAGTAACACTCTTGTACTACTGACCCATTAGGGGAGTGAGATGTACAGGGCAAGATATGGAGAATAATGAATCGTGATACTGGAAAAGAAGGGAAAAGCCTTGAATGACATATTTTTTAAAAAAAATCTGGATTTTTTGGAGGGCTTTAAAGGTTTTTAGCATAAAAATACAAGGGTAAGTTTTTGTTAAAAAAAGAATGAACAAAGATTGGTCCAGGGTGGTTCAGCTAAAGACAAAAAATAATTAAAAGTAAAGATCTAACATCTGACATTTTACTTTCCATGTCTGCAAATGCAACATGGAATTTCTTTGTATATCATTCAGTTATGAATACATATAATATTAGTAAATGGATATCTACAATAATCATTCACTACAGCAATGTCCCTTTTTAGTTGTATGGATTGTGCTTTTGAGGTCTTACCTAAAATCACTTTACTTAACTGGAGACTACAAGGATTGTCTCCCAATTTTTCATCTAGATGTTTATAGCTCTAGATTTTACATTTAACTCTAAGGCCCATGTCCATTCTGAGCTAATTTTTGAAGATGGTACAAAGTAAAGGTCAAGGTCTGTTTTGTTTGTACATGTTTGTGGTTGTCCACTGCCATTTGTTGCAAGGAATATCCTTTGCACTGCACAATTTGTAGAAAATCAATTGATGGTGTGTGTAGGGATCTGTTTATGGAGTATAAATTCTACTCCATTAATCTGTATGTTCATTTTTTCCTCCAGCACCATACTGTATTGATTACTGTGGCTTTATGCTAAGTTTTGAAATGTGGTGGTATAAATACCTAATCTTTGTTGCTCTTCTTCAGAAGTGTTTTGGCTATATTACTTCTTTTGCTTCACGAACATCTAATTTTGGAAACAGCTTGTCAATTTCCCTAAGAAATGCTGCCGAGATTTTAACTGGGATTATTAAATCTATAGAATAGTTTCCAGAGAATTGACATTTTAATAATATTAAGTTATATAATGCATGATCATAATATATTTGCTTATACATTGTTTCCTTAGACTTTAAAAAAATTTTTTTGTCAGTTCTGTAATGTTTAGTATGCATATCTCATGCTTTTGTTTTTAGATTTTAACTAAGTATTTAATGTTTCCTGTACCTTTTAATTCCAATTCATAATTGTTCATTGCTAGCCTACAAAGCCACAGTTGAGTTTTGAATACTGACTTTGTCTTCGGCAAACCTGCTAAAGTAATCATTTTAGTAGCTTCTTTGGTAGACCCTTTGAATTCTTCCACACAGAAAAGCATGTTGTCACCAAGTAGAGACACTTTTTTCTTCTTTTCCAATCCATATGCCTTTTTTTCCTTCTTCTTCATTGCACTGACTAGAACCTCTATAATGATGTTGAATAGGAATGACAACGAACATCCTTGTCATGTTCCTGATTTGGGGGAGAAAGCATTCAGTCTTTCGCTATTAATTATAATGTTAGCTATAGGATTTGGGAGAAAATTCCCTTATCTTCTCAGTTTGATGAGAAATTTTAACATGAATACGTGTTGAACTGTGTCACTTTTCTGTACCTGTTATGATTTTTTTCTTTAGTCTGTTGATATTGTGAATTACACTGATAAATTTCTGTATATTGGACCAATCCCCCTCCCACTAGATTATAAGCTCCACAAAGACAGACAGTGTTGTACTTGAGCTGGTTCACAGTGGCTTGTGAGAACTGTTAATATGGAATTTTGAAGAATCGGTTGTTAAAACTTTAGTAGATGGAAGTCAGCCATTGTGGGAGTATTCACACAATAGAAATCAGCAAATATTACCAATCAGGCTTTGCTATCTCTTGTTTTTCTGGTTATTTAATACTGCGTACCCAACCATCCCGAAGCTTAATGACTAAGCAGCATTTATTCTGGTTAGAGATATGCCATGTGACAGGGGTTAGTGCCCACCAGAGTCTTTGTCCACGGGTTCCATTCAGTGTCAGTTTGGCAAGATGAAGTCTCAGGGCTGGATTCATCTAAAGCTTTTATCAGTCACATGTTTGGGGCCTTAGATGGGAAGACCTGTGTGTGTGTGTGTGTGTGTGTGTACACGTGTGTATGTCTGTGTAGAAACATTTTATAAGGATTCAAGGTGGAGGAGGAAAATTGTGTGTATGGCTCCATGGAGATTCTCCAGGTTCTCAGGCTGATGTTCCTGCTGCTGCTTGCCAACCTATCTCATCTGTGTTCCTTGTAAATATCATCACTAGTGGGTGCTCATGGAGGTATAAGGGGCAGGAACTGGTCTTGTTTAGATAGGGAAGCATGTGGTGGGACTTGAGGCTTGAACAGCTGAGATTATTTAGGCATGTCTATTTCAATGTAGCCACTCCACATGATCTGTCTGGTGTGACAGCCTTAGGGTAGCCAGACTTTTCAGATGTTGACTCAGAATTCCTTACATGTGTATTTCAAGAGAGATAAAATCAGTCAGAAGCCGTATCATCATTTATAACCTAACCCCAAAAGTCACAAAACATCCCTTCTACTGAAATCAGAGACCCTAGACTCTTTTTTTTTTAATTTTTTATTATTATGTTAATCCCCATACATTAAATCATTAGTTTTAGATATAGTGTTCCATGATTCATTGTTTGTGCATAACACCCAGTGCTCCATGCAGAACGTGCCCTCCTCAATACCCATCACCAGGCTAACCCATTCTCCCACCCCCCTCCCCTCTAGAACCCTCAGTTTGTTTTTCAGAGTCCATCGTCTCTCATGGTTCTTCTCCCCCTCCGATTTCCCCCCCTTCATTCTTCCCCTCCTGCTACATTCTTCTTCTTCTTCTTTTCTTTCTTAACATATATTGCATTATTTGTTTCAGAGGTACAGATCTGTGATTCAACAGTCTTGCACAATTCACAGCGCTTACCAGAGCACATACCCTCCCCAGTGTCCATCACCCAGTCACCCCATCCCTCCCACCCCACCCCCCACTCCAGCAACCCTCAGTTTGTTTTCTGAGATTAAGAATTCCTCATATCAGTGAGAGACCCTAGACTCTTGATAGAGGGGTTCATCCTCACATCACAAGAAAACATATGTGTTGGATTTATAGATGCAGAAATATTTGGAAAATACAATCTGCCGATTCACTAATGTATCCTAAATGTCTATGTCAATGCTTTGTACAAAGGAAGGACTCAATCAATATTTGTGGAATAAATAAATAAATCATTCATTCATTGTGCTCAGCTGAAATTAAATGGAAATGAATGTGTCATTCTGCCTGGAAAGATCATAGTCTGGAAAAACACAGAGGCTCATTCCTGTTCCCCTAAGTAGACTGATTTAGTTTTATGGTAACCCAGGCTATTCATTGCTGAGATTTCTTATTCTTTTTACTACTGTCATAGTCTATTGGCTCCACTCACAGATAGGAATAAACAGGGAGTAAAAAAAGTACTATGTAATTTTATTCTTTCTTGAGAAGTAACTGGAAAGGAAATGAAAAACCCTTCTCAGTGAAACATAATAAAGTTAAAAGTTTTATAACATTTTTATCTCACTTTAGTCAAGGGAAAAGTTCTTTTTCCTCCACATAATCACCCCCCCTTTCAAGAGTCCACATTGTTCAAGCACTTGGCCTCTGGATAACATGTTCTATACACTGAGGGTGGGTTTGATGGAGCACATGGAGGGACTGAGTAGAGTCCTAGCTAACTAAGTCATCAACTGATGAGCTAGGCATGGCTGTTGGCAACCCGTCATACCAGAAGGTTATGTATTTAATAACACAGCATGAATCCTGCTTGGATTCCTGCCCTCGATATGGTTGGTGCTATTGTGGTTTCTGTCTCTTGCTGTTTTATCTGTGTGATTTCTCTCTCCTTAATTTTCTCAGTAATTGGCATCTTTTTAAAATCTTGGCTCCAAAATTAGGAAGAGAGAACATTTGCTGTGTGCCACTTTGAATCTTCTAGTTCCCATACTTAAACTTATAATTTTTTAGTTTTGTAGTAGAGTGTTTGTAGTCTTCGTTTTTGGTTTTAGAGTCTTTTGTAGTTCTATAAGCTGAGGAGGTTGGAATGGGGAAGTCAGTGAGGTGGGGGTTTGGGGGTATAGGGACCCTGGTAAAAACAAGGAATTCCCGGACCAGTAATTAGAGATAAATTCCCAGTGAGTGCATGCGTGTGTGTACACACATACTCCTACTCACATATACACATAGTATCAAGATATAGGAATGTTTTCTTTCTGTGCCCAACCCATAGGATTACCAATTAACTTATCTTCTAAACCAGAGCATGTCTGAGAGTTAAATAAGGAACTACTGGTAATTATCTGCTGATGACAAGCATAAACCAGTGCTGTATTGGACCAACTGGGACTATGGTCCCCCTAACAGTAACCCACTCATCTGATTCACAACTTCAAGTAGAAATGACTTCCAGAACCAAAAGGTTTTTTTTTTAAATATTAAAATCCTTCATGGATGGTCATCTTTTATCAATTTTATATTAAATGTCCTGCAAGAATCATATTGGCTAGATGAGCAGTGATTCAGATGTTGCTAGGCAATTTATAGTTGAATAAAGTTTTTTAGTTTTTTTTTAAGATTTATTTATTATTTGAGAGAGAGACAGAGAGAGAGAGAGAGAGTGCAAGTCGGGGGTGGGGGTGCAGGGGGAGCGGTAGAGAGAGAATCTGAAGCTGACTTCACGCTGAGCTGCGGAGCCCAACCCTGGGCTCATCTCACCACCCCAAAATCACAACTGGAGTGGAAACCAAGAGGCAGACGCTCAACCTACGGGGACATCCAGGTGCCCCTGAATAAAGTTTTTTAAAATAAATACCTTCGGGAATGCATTTGCTTCTCAGGAATCGTACAGAAACTATGGCAACAATATGACATTCTTTGAAATCATCTTGAACCAAAACAAAATAGCAGAAAGTCGTCTTTACGTGATTTCTGTATTTCTAAGATATTTTCAACGTACTGGCCAGGACTGCTATCTCTGGACACAGATGCTTGCAGTGCACCTAAGGCCCCGACACCTGTTAGTTGTGTGGTCTTGGGCAAGTTATTTGGCTTTCCATGTCTTCGTTGCTGCAACAGTAAAGTTGGGATAATTCTAGTACTTGCTTCCTATGGTTGTTGTGAAGATTAAATTGCTCGATATGTAAAACAAGTACAATACTTGGCACAGAGTAAGTGCTTGATTTAGCATTGACTGTGAGATCCCTTGCTTCCGTGAATGGCGTTACCGTCCATAGTGCTCTGGCACCTGGAAATCATTAACATAGTCTCCTTTTATCACTCATCACTAGATGTCCAGATAATTGCCAATTATTAGTGTACCAATCAATGAGATTTCCTCACTCCCATATTGCTCGTCATCCACATGATATCCATAGGCTAGCCCGCGTGACTTTTATAATGCATAATATAAGAAACCACTTTTCACTTTTCGATAAATCCTTCCAGTAGCTTCTCATCCTTGGCTCAGCATTATTGCGACCTTCAAAATTTGGCTTCTGCATACTTAATTCCCCAGCCTTATTTCTTGCCACATTTTCCTCCTACTAACAGACCTGCCAGACAAACCTTCTTTTAAAGCTCCATGAAAAAAACTGCCTCATTTGAACCTGCCTTTCATGTTTGGTTTTTCTCCTCTCTTCCCTTACTTTGGCTTTAAAAGGTCTTTTTATTCTTCGGGCCTCAGCTTAGCTGTTATGACTTAAAGAGCTATTTGGCCCACTTAAGTGAGGTTAGGAGCCTTCTTGCTGCCTCCCCACATGGCCTGTGCATCTCTTTCTCAGAGCACCTTCTAATATGAATACAGACAGTGCACGGTCTGATGCTTCGGATAGAATATAAACTTCCGGAGAGAGGCTGGCATGCAACCAAAGAGGAGAGGCCTCTTTGTTGTATTTATGCTCCGTGCACAACATACGGCATGTAATGTCTATTTGAAAGATGACGGTTGAATGAATGAATGACTACAAAACTGTGGTTTTGCTTAATGAATTATAGGAAGAGATTTTTGCGTTGGTTTTTGGCTTCTTAAAATAAAAATGCTACTATCATTTTCCTATCAAGTTCGAGGCTTTCCTAAAATGACCTTTTTAAAAAGTAGGGGTTTTCTACTTAGAAAATCCTTACGATGAAATCAATTCTCATTAAATTTGTAGAGTTGTTTAGAGATAAGGAGACGGGAGCATAAAAAGTTAATTAAGGAAACAAGAATTTGGGGAAATGTTGTGTCATCCCTGAAATTGCAAAGAGAATTGAAAATACACTAATTCTTATGCCTTGTTGTTGTATATTCTTTTGCTGCATGTACTATTCCATTAACCTGTCTTCCCTTGTCCCAGAGCCGTATTTCCATAGAGAAGCCCGAGACAGCTTTATGTGGCACATCCAGCCAGATGGATGCCTAGAAAGAGAGAACTCAGATTTTCATCTGGCAGCAGTAAGAATTCAAAACTATAGCTCGTGATTACTGGACAACTGAGGACTTGTTTTTGGTGAGATTAAAATCCTTTTATTTCAGGATATTGATAAGCATGAAATTTTGTCTTGTTTTCTTTAAGGAATACCTTCTCATTATGGAAATAATTCTTTTAGGACATTGATAACAAATATCCATTCCTCTAAGGCTGTGCTGTCATATGTCAGCTGCTAGCCTCAGGAGGCTCCTGAGCACTTGACATGGGGCCAGCCCAAACTGAGAGGCACTCTAAGCATAAAATGTCAAAGACTTTGTTAAAAAATGTAAATTATCACAATTTTTAAATATATCTTAATATATTTTATATTTAGTTATATTTTACATATAACTGGTATGTTTATGAAATAATATTTTGGATATCTGGGTCAAAAGAAATATCTTATTAAAATTAATTTCACCTGGGAGGCCTGGGGGGCTCAGTAGGTTAAGCGTCTGCCTTCGGCTCAGGTCATGATCCTGGGGTACTGGGATTGGTCCCGCATCTGCATCTGGAGGCTCCCTGCTCAGTGGGGAGCCTGCTTCTCCCTCTCCTTCTGCCTCTCCCCCTGCTCGTGCATGCACTCTCTCTCTCTGGAATAAATAATTAAAAAATTAAAATAAAAGTAAAAAAAGAAAATCTTTAAAATTAATTTCACCTCTACATTTTTATTTTTTAAGTGTAGATACTAGAAAATTTGAAATTATGTATGTGGCTCACATATTTTTATCAGAGAGCTTTGCTCTAAATGGATCAATTTTATAGCTTGTTTTGTGTGCATGGGGTCCTGAAAAAGTTTGAGATAAAAGGGCTTCAGGCCAAGCACCACTGACAAAGTTAGTGAAAAATTTATGTCATTGTGTACCATAATTAATTTGTACTGTAGATTAATGCACATGGGTAGAATTTTTTTTCTTCTCTAAGAATACTTATTTTTTTTTAAAAATATATAAATAGTATATATATATATATATATATATAAAGATTTTTTTAAAGTTATCTCTATACCAGGGAGCTCAAACTCATGACCCTGAGATCAACAGACTTATGCTCTACCAACTGAGCCAGCCAGGCACCCTTAAGGATATTTGAAACATGTCAGTCGTCAGTCATATGACCTATTCTTGTGAATAGTTATAGTCTACTGTTTGTATCTTGGTCAGAGATTTTATGTTTCTTTAAATCTTTTGATATAAAAATCACACTTCTGAATCTTCAACTGAATTCATACTTATTTATGTTATTTACTCTAAAATCTCTGAAGGAAGTTGGGAAATTGTAACTTCTATTGCACTAACATTGGCCCTTCACTGTCAATTTCCCTCCTGTCCTTGGGAACAGGGAATCCGGCTTGGGGACGCCCACCAGGGAACTTGTGGGTTGGCAGGGACTTGCCTCCGAGGGGCAATGTGTGAAGCAAGGCAGTCTGGGGGTTCTGCCAGGGGAAGCTGAAACCAAAGCCCAGCAGACAGCCCAACTGTGCTGTTAGTAAAAAGAGTGACAGATTCGGCCGAGGTTGCAACAGTTGGGAACTATGGAAACTACACTAGACTGAGGGTAAACAAGGGTGGCAGACCGGCCTGGAAAATCCCTTGAGTTTGTGGGACCAGAGCAGATGGTGTTTTTATGGGGCATCAGTGGCACTGAGCTACGTGCAGAGGGGTGGGAAGGTCTTTAGACACCAGCCCATTTCAGACAACCAAGTACTATTTGTATAAGTTTAATTGTATCTGAAAATAAAATTTGTATTTGATACAGAAATAGTGAGTTTAGTTTGTGAATGGTGTCAAGCACTTTTTCTGCATTCTCAAATTGAACTAGTGGTTGTATGTAATAAAAAGTTATGGTGTGCCTCACGTAAGAGTGAAATCAAATACGATCTTTTGCTTCAAAATTCTTAACTGAGCTCTCTTGTATTTGCTTTTCATTTTGGCACCATCGTTACGTGTCAGCCCTCTGAGTTCATTTACACACAATACATGGTTTTCTGAAATAGACGATAAACCACTGGTTTGGGAGCTTTTCAGTAATGTACTTCCACAGCTATGGAAAACAACTACAACAGTAATTTGTGTGTGTTTGTACAATTTTAAGTCTATTTACTGAAACTAATGATGTAATGTATGGGGATTAACATAACAATAAAAAATAAAAGTAAGTCTATTTAAATTCACTCTTCTCAGATACGGCTTTAGTATAATCAATTTGTGCTTACTAATATTTTGGTGTCTTAACCAGTTCTTTGGTAATTACCCTGAGAATGATGTCAATTACCTATCCTGGGGATCTCTAGAGGGATAAAGTGATTGAAAGCAAGTGACTCATTGAGTGTTGTAAGGAGAATACAGTCGAGCTGGAGTATGCTTTGGGAAGGGTTTCCCATCAGGGAGTTGCATTTTAATTTGGGGTAGAGTTGCTGAGAAGATAAATTTTTATCCTTTACAAATGGAGAAATTCTTTCTTTATTGATGATACCTCTATGAGGTCATGGAATCACATTCACAGAGACGCTTTCCTCCTTAAAACTTTTGGGCAAAGAATGAGGAATTAAATACTCTCTGGCTCCCAGAATCAGATGAAGGCTGAGGAGTTATCAGTTATAAGACTTCTTCATTTACTCATCAGCATGATGAGGCCAAAGCAGAAGTCAGAAGTTCTAGAACCATCTCTGTTGCCAATCTTGTCTCTATTTTTCCCACATCACAGAATCCTTACCTCTCCAAGTCCCTTTGGGCCTCTGGTTTCCCACTCCAATGTCTTTACTTTCACTTCTCAGCATTGAGGCCACAGCGTTGAGGTTACACTATGGTGATCCAATTCAAGACTGACTACAGATCGGTTTTGTTCACTGTCTGTGACTAAAGGCCAGGAGGAAGGGTAGAGAGGTGCTGTCGCTCGGTTGAGAGAGCATGGATTCTAGAATCACACAATGATTTAGTTAGAACATATGCTCCAATACTTCCTAGTTAGGTAAATTTCTTAACTTCTTTATGTCTGTTTCCCTGTGAAAATGGAATTAAAAATAGCACTTTTCTTAGCGGGCTGCCGTGAGGATGAGTGAAGATTAAATGAGAAGTGGTGAGCCAGTTCCTTGCATGTGATAATTACTAGAAAATGCTAGTTAGTGTTGTTATTGAAGAAAAAGACTACCTCAGCTCACTGTCACATCTTCTCTGAGCTCCTTCTGGGTACTTCAATAGGTGGACAGGGTTATAAAGAAGGTTGGACAGTATGCAGCGTACTGACAGTGGGTAGTTGCTGGACAAATATAATCTGAGGCTGTCTTCAGAGAACCCTCTGTCTCACATACTAATGCATACCATAATAAAAGCCTGTAATTATCATTAGATTTTTGTATATGCAGAAACCCCATGGAACTCAGTTATTTTTAATGAAATCCCCACTTTCTCAAAACATAAATCATGAACAAGTTTAAACATAAAAGCTGCCTTAGAGACCATCAAAATGTGACTCTGCACTGACTTAGATTTTTCAGTTCTATGTATTCATCTTTTTCTCTTTTAATTAAAAGCTGGTGGATAGTTAATCATGCCATGAATTGTACTCTATCACTTCTATCAGAGCCTTTGATACAAGACACAGAAACAATTTCCTGATTGGAGACTTTTTTTCTTTGTGTTGGCATGATTTCTGTTTATCAGATTAAATACTACGAAGAGGAGAGTATGTGATGGATTGAATGTCATCTTCAAACTTGATGAATCACAGCATAGCAGAAAAATAAAACCTCAGGAATTAACAAGAACACCTGATGAAGGAGTCAAATGAAATGACCCCATTTGTTTAAACATTCCAGAAAAAGTACTAGTGTACTTTGTGTTACTAAAATCATAAATCTTTCAAAATGGAGGTTGTATGAATTTTACAAATCTGCTATCATCTCTTATCATTAAAAAGGATTTTTTAGACCAATTAGCTCCAGAGATTTGCAACTTTTCATTGAATATTTGATGACTAAAGAATGGTAAACTGTTTTTCTGTTTTCCGTTTTTAGAGATATGAGCCAGATGTCCCCATAGAAATAAGACTCCATTTCTGAAAGAGTAATAGATAGTAAGGCATGGTAGATAAAAACAAAGCCTTTGAGTCAGACATTTATGGTTAGAAAATATTGTGTGCCCTTAAGCAAGTTTATTAGCCTTTGAGCTTCACATTTCTTGTTTATAAAATAGTTTTGATAATAGAATGTACCTTATCGGGATTTTGTCTGATCTTAATGAATCCATCCATGGAAAGGCCTTAGAAAAATTTGTCTCATAGGAAGCATCCTGCCAATTAATATTATCATTATTGTTAATATTAATATTGCTATTATTGTTATTCCATATAAAGGAACTTTTTGAACTTTTAGAAACTAATTCTTATCTATTCAAGACTTACTTTAGGATTCAGTTCTTAGTTGTTTGTTCTAAAATAACAGGGTAAAAAAATGAGATGAGGATATAACAAACCAGAGGCTGCTTCTCACCATCCAAATAAACCAACACTAAAATTCTAATAACCAATAATAATTTTGGATAAATATGCATTATCCTTACATTATTTAAATTGGTGACATAATGTTACATGTCTTGGGTTATGAGAGAAGTTAGGGATTAATATTGCTTAATTTCTCTTCCTATATGCCTTCCAAAAACACTCTGGCCCTAAGTGGTTTTTGTTTATCTATTTGAATATTTATCGTGCCCCTTCTGGTCCCAAATTCTACAATTCTGCATATAATAATGGAATTATTGGGCAGCTGGGTGGCTCAGTTGGTTAAGCATCTGACTCTTGATTTCAGCTCAGGTCATGATATCAGGGTTGTGAGACTGAGCCCCACGTTGGGCTCCATGTTGGGTGTGGAGCCTGCTTGAGATTCTCTCCCCCTCTCTCCATCTGTCCCTCTTCTCTTTCTCTCCTTCTCTCCCTCTTGAAAGAAAGAAAGAAAGAAAGAAAGAAAGAAAGAAAGGGGCCTTATTGTATGGACTTTAATTCACAGTAATAAATTAACATTGTATAATTAACTCTAAGCCAAACTCAATAAAAAGCATAAAGCCTTCAATTATGCAAAAAAATAAGATTTATGCTATAGGGAATTTTATTTATGATAAAAATCTGTAGTATATAAATTTTTAAAGAGGTTCTCTGTTAAGTATTTAAATTCGACTTTCACATGGTGTGCACAGGGGAGGGAGGTTGTTCAAACATATACCTACTTAATTTTTAAGTATATATTCTATTTCCTTAGTTATGTTGTATATATCTCAAAATTAGGAAGCTCGCGGTATATATAACCTAACTGGAAAAATGGAATGTATACTTACAAGCTATATATAGATAGTTTTATTCAATAAGTGGCTAATGTTCTTTAAAAAAAAAAGGTATCTCCAAAGTGGTGTAAATATTGTATAACCTCAAACGTGTATTATTCCACTTAGATACATTTGTTCAGGGAAGCATATATTGCAGGCAAGGGAAATGATGAGAGCTGAGGCTTGATAGTAGAGATATATTTGCTTTGTGTGGGAGTAGTGTGTAGACTGGTGTGGATGGAGCAGAAGGTTTGGGGGAGTGGACGGAGAGCTTCAAAGTAGGATGGGGAACATATTGCTGAGTGCCTTGAATACTCGGTAGGGATATATAGCATAATTCTGCAGAAAAAGTGGAACGATTACAATTTTTTGAGAAAGAGCATAACATATGCAAAGTGTTTTTGCTGAGAATAATCTGGCAGTAATTTTTAGGATCAATTGGATAGGAGAGAGAGTGGAGTCAAGAAAGCTGGTTGAGCTTGGTTTAGCAATAGTGAAAATATAGACGAAGGAATAAATGCAAGTGTTGTGAGTTCATGAAGTGCAAGTATGGCCGTAGTCGTCTTTGTACTCTACACACACAGTATAGAATAAGTGCTTAACTTTTTAAATATAAAAACTTGATTATTGACTAGGTGTGTTGGGAGCTTAAGAGAGAGGTAAGTCAAAGTAATTCCAGATTTTCAAGTCTGGGTGGTTGAAAATAATACTGGCAAATGGATTTGCTTTTGGGGTTAGCTGATTTGGGGAATGATAGCAAATTCAGTTTTATAAATTTTGAGTTTTAGCTTAAAAGATGTCAGTGAGTAATCTATACTGAATTGGAGAGTATGTCAACATAGCCACTCAGATAATGGAGGAAGATTTTTAAAAAATACTCACAAAACTAGTTACTCTATTTAGAATTGGAATTAAAATTTCAGTTAGAGGGGCGTCTGGGTCTGGGTGGCTCAGTCAGTTAAGCATCTGCCTTTGGCTCAGGTCATGATCTCAGGGTCCTGGGATGGAGCCCTGTGTTGGGCTCCCTGCTCAGTGGGGAGCCTGCTTCTCTCTCTCCCTCTGCCCTCCCCCCGCACCCCCGGCTTGTGCGCTCTCTTTCAAATAAATAAATAAAATCTTTTAAAACAAATTCCAGTTAGAAAGAAGGTCACTTAACTCAATTGTCAGTAGTCACTGACTATGTATCACTCGTGTGCTTCTTGTCTTGGCTTGATAAAAGATTTATTTAAGTACTTAGAGTAGTTATAATGATCCAAGATGCCAATATTATTATGCATGTTTGATAAAAGTTGGAGATTTAAAGGTATATAGTGGACAGGACCACTTTATTAACTATGAGTCAATAGGCTGATGACACAACTGACGTTTTATTTGTATACTATATGCCACATCTTCTTTATCCATTCAGCTAGCGATGGACACTTAAGTTGCTTCCATATCTTAGCTATTGTAAATAATGTTGTGTGAACATAAGGGTACATCTATCTCTTTGAATTGGTGTTTATGTTTTCTTCAGGTAAATACCCAGAAGTGGAATGGCTGGATCATATGGTAGTTCTATTTTTAATTTTTTTGAGGAAACACCATGCTGTTTTCCACAGTGGCTGCACAAATTTACATTCACACCAACAGTGTATGACGGTTGCCTTTTCTCCATATCCTCACCAACAGTGGCTGGCTGGTACTGGAATGGGCACTGGCTAGGGAGTCCTGGAGTGCACCATTCTGGGACTGGCTTGGCACAATGCCAGGAGCTGGAGCTGGTGGGGGCCACGGTGGCAGAAACAGCTGGCTCAGGCATGGGCTGAGACGTCCTGGTGTGCCCTGCACTGTGCCACCTTGAGAGGCAGCAGGAGCTGGAGCAGGAACGTGGGGGGCATCTGCCTTGGGAAGACAGCTGCAGCTGGTATGGCCAGGGGCAGGGGGTCTGGCTAGAGCCCCTGGACCTTGCTTCTGTATATGTTATTAAGGTGGAAGGGGTATTTAAAAAATAGTGCTTGCCAGCATCTCCGACTCCAGAGAGAGTTCTAGTAGTTCCCTCATCTATTTGGGGGATGATCTAGGATTAGAAGGGGGGAAATCAGAGGGGGAGACAAACCATGAGAGACGATGGACTCTGAAAAACAAACTGAGGGTTCTAGAGGGGAGGGGTGGGGGGATAGGTTAGCCTGGTGATGGGTATTGAAGAGGGCACGTTCTGCACGGAGCACTGGGTGTTATGCACAAACAATGAATCATGGAACACTACATCAAAAACTAATGATGTAATGTATGGTGATAAACATAACATAAAAAAAAAAAGAAAATGTATTTCCTTTACTTAAGAGTGTAGTTTCCCTTTAAACCACTGTTTTGTTTTGGTTTTTTTTTTGGTGTGTTTTTTGTTTTTGTTTTTGTTTTTTTTGTTTGTTTTGTTTTGGTTTTGGTTTTGGTTTTTTTTTTGCTGTGCAAGCTTGCTGTGGGCAAGTCTGTGTACGGATCTCTCAGTGATATTCTTTCTATGGTGGGTTGTAACATTAGGGATGGGATTCCTGTCATTACTGTGTCTCCATGTCTCTACCCTTCTCTTTGTGGTCCCTGTATTATTTACTGTGCGGAAGCTGTTCAGTTGGCCCTTAGTTCTTCTTGGAATTGTTTTATATATAGGTGTAGATTCAGTATGTCCACGGGAGGAGGTGAGTTCAGGTCTTCCTACTCCACCATGTTGGACCACCTCCCCCACAACTGGCAGTTTAGGAAATAAGAAAGATAGAAAACGGATGTTCAGCAGTAAAGCATTACCATTCACACACAATTTCTAAATAAATACACATTACCAGAATAAATGACTTAGGCAAAAAAACTATGTTTTGGGACATACTTTCACAGTTATCTGTTACCTGACACAACCCAGCTCTAATTGCTCTTCTCTCATGAGGAAGAGAGGGAGTGATTAAGAGTCATTGCAGAGTCATTCCATTCTCCTGGAAGAGGTCTCTCAGGGCCTAATTCACAGAGATGGTAATTCAGTTACTTTCTTCATTAAGTCATTTATAATATCAAATAGTGATTCTCTCTGCCATACAATATTCTTTTCAAAAATATCAATATTAATATAGTCTTCAAATTTCCAAGCTGGCTGAAATGACTTGTAACAAAAGTAAAGAAATTTGCAACACTTTTGCGTCCAGTTTAAGAAGACTGAAGCTTCAGGGGTGCCTGGGTGGCCTAGTTGTTTAAGTGGCCAGCTCTTGATTTTGACTCAGGTCGTGATCTCAGGGTGGTGAGATCGAGCCCCTGTCAGGCTCTGCACTGGGCATGGAGCCTGTGTAAGATTCTCTCTCTACCTCCCTCTTTACCTCTCCCCACCCCCCATGTGTGCATGTGTACATGTTCTCTCTTAAAAAAAAAAAAAGAAGATGAAGAAGAAGATTGAAGCTTCAAATACTGGGTTATCTGACTAACAGTAAGTTTATTATATGGTATCGCTATCTCATTATACTCATCTTCTTAATGAATACACATTTTACTTTTTTAAAAGAAAGAGTTATGTAAGCCCATGGAAAGGGTAAAACTGTTTTATTTCAGCAGTAATTACATCATTTTCATGTACTCTAAGTTGTGTTCTATGGTGATAGGTCTACTTAAATCAAGGGAGGAAGTGGCTTTCAATATCATCTATTTTTTAAAAAGATTTTATTTATTTATTTATTTATTTATTTATTTGAGAGAGAGAGAGACAGAGAGTGTGCGGGAGAGAGAGCGTAGGAGGGGAGGTGCAGGGGGAGGGTAGAGGGAGAGGGAGAAGCAGGCTCCTCGCTGAGCAAGGAGCCTGGTGTGACTAGGGGCCAATCCCAGGACCCCAGGATCATGACCTGAGCCAAAAGCAGACACTTCACCTACTGAGCAGCCCAGGTGCCCCTCAATATCATCTTTTTTATGAAGGTAGCAAATTTATACTTCTAGCTTTAATCCTCTGTCCTGAACTCCACACTCGTATATTTAACAATGTAAGTTCTATCTCCTCTTGAGTGTCTAAAAGATGGATCAAGGTTATATTTAAAACAGAACTCTCCGTGTTCCCTTACAACACTGTTCCTCTACCTCTTGTCTGTAGCTCTGTAAATGGTTCTTATATACACCGTGTTGTTGAGTGTAAAATTTTTGAGATATCCTTACTTTCTATAATCCCCTCAAATATTCTATCATTGCATAGATTTAGCAAATTCTGTGGCTGTTCTTTACAACTGTGACTTGAATCTGAGCAGATTTCACGATTTTACTTCTACCATAGTAACACCATATGTCAGTTGAGATAAAGATATTGTGTTTATTTTCCTGGAAACTGTTTACCTATTCTCTTCTCCCAATCAGATCTTTCAACCGTATGATATGGGTGGGATTAACGCCACTCACACACCTAAGCAAACCAGGGAATGGGATCACATTCTCCTGATGTCCACATTCAAAGGTTGACAAGGGAATTGGTTGGTTCAAAGAAAAGAAACCCCGAGACTTAGTGCAGGAAGAGAATATATTCCTGCCCCCCTATATTAAGGATAAAGAAACATAACTCTTGCTGAAGCCAGTAACTAATTTGAGAGCACAAGGATTTGGGGATTTAAGTAAAATTCACATGGTGGAAAAGAGTGGAGATTTGTAATGAAATTGGAAGCTTATTAACATGGAACAACTACATCTTTAATTTTTCAGTTACCTGAGACCCTAAATGCCTTGTTTTCCAATACATTCAATGGAAGGCAATTTAATCAAATAGAGATTAAATTTTCTGCTTCTTCCTTATGAGGAATAATTTTTGAACATGTATATATTTAAACAGATTAGAGCCAGATTTCTTATTTATTAGTCATCTGTTACCTTCCTCCTCCTGTGTTAGAAATGAAACTTCGTAATTTAACAGGATAAGTGGAAATAATCTGGAAATGATAAATAATTTTATGGTTAGAATAAGGTATCAGATTGGCATTTCCTATGAATATAGTGGCAATTTTAATGAATAATGGTGATTTTATTTTCATAGCAAAACGCAAGGACTGTTCTATTCCTTGATTGAGTTAACATTCAGTGTTACCAAGTTCGATTTGTGTGCCGAAACAGCCCTGTGTCAGAGGGCATAACTGTTGGGAGCAGCTCAAAAATGGTGATTTGCAGCATGCTAAATATTCAAATTCAATTTGACTTTTCAAATCAATTTATATATGTAAATATTGGAAATATTACCTCAAACTTTCTAACTGTACTGCTAAGGAAGTATTTTTTTTTTTTTTTACACAATGTAAAAAAAAGAAATCACTTTATATATTCTTTTACTGACTACCTATTGTCACCATATATATTAATATATATATATATGTATGCTTATTTATATAATCATTCTCTTTATACATACGTATAAAATATACATGCACACAGTACACAATATTTCTCAATAAAAGTATATTTACCTGGATGTAAGCTATTTTCTAAACAGTCTCCTTATACAAATACACATAAATTGTTTTTATACAATTATTCTCCTTATGTAAATACACATAAATCTGATTTAGAGACATCTTATTTGAATAATGGGGCACTGACTCTCTAGTACAGGAATATTATCAAGTTACAGTACAGTTACAAGGAAAATTGTTCAATAAAACATTTGATAATTTTTGGGGAATCAGTTAGAATAAAATATATTGTAGAAAATAGATATGTGCATGCAGGTACTTAGTAAATCTGTGGATAGTTGTGGACAAGACAGAAAAATTACAATAAGAATAAAGATAATGTTGAAAGAAAAATTTGTTCAATGAGTGTTAAGGTAGAGAAATTATGGGAGATTTTTTTTTTCAAAATGTTTTCTGTAATACTGTTTTCACCTCAAGTTTTCAACTAAAATAATGGATAGCTATAATAAAATTTCTGAAAATATTACAAATAAGCTTCATTTTTATTCCCAAAAAATATTTTACAAAGAGGTAGCATTATCACACTTCTCAGAAGATTATGAGTCACTATTTTTGGAAGGCAATGATTTCATCCTCTGATATTATTTGGTCATTTCCCTGTGATATTCAAGATAGTTAAGCTGCTGGAGAGATGCTCAGCATTACTCATCATCAGGGAAATTCAAATCAAAACCACAATGAGGTATCATCTTACACCTGTCAGAATGGCTAAAATCAACAACAACACAAAAAACAAGTGTCGGCAAGTGTGTGAAGAAGAAGGAACTGCACTGTTGCTGGGAATGCAAACTGGTGCAGCCACTGGGGAGAACAGTACGGAGATTCCTCAAAAAATTAAAAATAAAATTACAATTTGATCCAGTAATTCCACCACTGGATATTTATCCAAAGAAAATGAAAACACTAATTTGAAAAGATATATGCATTCCTATGTTAATTGCAGCATTATTTACAATAGCCAAGATATGGAAACAACCCAAGTGTCCATTGATAGATGAATGGATAAAGATGTGGTATGTATATATTATATATACATATATTACTCAGCCATAAAAAAAGAAAAAAAAAATTGCCACTTGCAACAGCCTAGAGGGTATAATGCTAGGTGAAATGAGTCAGAGCAAGACAAATACCATATGATTTCACTCAAATATAGAATTTAAGAAACAAAACAAATGAACAAAGGAAAAAAGAGATAAAAAAAAAACCCTCCACTTTTAAATATAGAAAACAAATTGAAAACAAATTGATGGTTGCCAGAAAGGAGGAGGCTGGGGGAATGAGTGAAATAGGTGAAGAGGATTGAGTACACTTTTCATGATGAGCATTGAGTGATATATAGAATTATTGAATCAATATATTGTATAACAAACTAGTACAACACTGCATATTGTACTGAAATTAAAAATAATTAAGAAAGAAGGTAGATAGGTTGCATGGATTTGATATCCACTGACGGCAAACTAGGCTTACCATGAATGTAGTGACTCCTCTAGTAAGCTGAGCTGTGCTGGTTTCTCAATGGTTCTACTGCTCTATTCCCCTTTTGATATTTTTGGGTCTCAGAAAAGATAATAATATTGCTAGTCCCTAAAAATAAATACTAATTTCGAGTCATTAAATATGATTGAAAACAGCTCAAAGCTATTTTCAAAGCTATCTTTTACATAAGTAATAAAATAATCTTCCCCTAATGATAAAATGATTAATGAAGTAATCTGCCCCCAACCAAAAAATAATTCACAGATCAAAACAACAATCTAAGCCTTCTAGAAATTTTCAGTCTGGGATAGCTGATGTTTCCCTAATTTTAAGGAAAAACATAAACACTGACTTAAAAAAAAATACATACATCCTTTCAGATTTTTAAAATTTTAATTGTTAAATTTATCTTTTTATTCAAAAAACAATATATGCAATTTTAAACAATTAATACATTATTTGGTAACTATGGACTACTACTCCAGTGTCCTAATTTCAATTACCCAGAGGTGATCGGAGTTACTGGTTTCTTATGTATCCTTCTATAAATATTCTATATCCATCTTTAAATGTCTTTCTTCAGATGTGTAAGTCTATTAGATAAATTTGGGATGCCTGGGTGGCTCACTCAGTTAAGCATCTGCCTTTGGCTCAGGTCATGATCCCAGAGTCCTGGAATCAAGTCCCCCATTGGGCTCGCTGCTCGGCAGGGAGCCTGCTTCTCCCTCTGCCTGCCGCTCCCCCTGTTTGTGCTCTCTCTATGTCTCTGAAAAATAAATAAAATCTTAAAAAAAAATCTATTAGATAAATTTTACAGTGAAATTTCTAGGTCAAAGAATGTTTATGTCAGGGATGACTAGGTTATAGTAACCATCAGTCCCAAAGTTTAAAAGACTGAAAGCATAAGAGTTTAATTCTGACTCATGCTTCATGTTCATCCACGGTCATTTGGGGTCCCTATACTGCCCAGAGTAATGAAACAGCCAGTATTGGGACATCACCAGTCAAGACTAAGGTATGGAGTTGATCCTCATTTGTGGAGTCTTTGTTTGCAAATTCACCTTCTTGCTAAAGTGTACCTGGAGCTGCCAGGCCAGTGCTCACCATGCTGCTGTGGTCTTTCACGGATGTGCACAGAATGGGGAAACATTTCCGTTATCCAATGTACATTTTTCTAGCTGAGGTCAAACAAGGTAACCCTCTGCCTTCTTGTTTCAGTTCCCAGACTGTCAACAAGTGGCTCTTGTTGTGGCCTCTTTAGTGACACTTTTTCACATTTTTCCTGTTTCTTTTTTTTTTTTTTTAAGATTTTATTTATTTATGTATTAGAGAGCGAGCAAGAGAGAAACAGCATGAGAGGGGAGAAGGTCAGAGGGAGAAGCAGGCTCGCTGCTGAGCTGGGAGCCCAATGTGGGACTCGATCCCGGGACTCCAGGATCATGACCCGAGCCGAAGGCAGTCGCTTAACCAACCGAGCCACCCAGGCGCCCCTTTTTCCTGTTTTCTTAGTGGTTTTTCTGTTTAAAATCTCCTCAAGCATGGTGCTGAAGTGCTTTCTCCTCTTCTGAATGAAGCACAGGAAGGCTGTGATGTGCCTTACAGAGAAAATAACGTGTGTTAGAGAAGCTTTATTGAGGCATGAGTTATAAGGCTGTTGGCTATGAGCTCAATGTTCATAAATCAGTAATACAGTACATCTAGGAAAAGGAGGAGGAAATTTGCCCGTCTGTACCCGAGGCTGCTCCGGAAGGTGCTCAGGTAACAGCTGCAGTGTAAATATCCAAGCTATACAGTCATCTCCAAAGTTATGGAAAGTATGGTTAAATTTGTGGATTCCTGAGATGTTGACCAACAGTTGTATTGACAGGTTGACAAAAATGTGACCAGAGGCTCATAGGAACGTAACCCTGTATTTCTCTTAGGAACTATAACTTAGTATTTGCTACTTCATTATGTGTAGACTTTACAGAACATAACTAATTTGAATCATGAGAACTGACTATAGCTTGCTTTTGCTCTTAAGGCTCAAAAATGGCCCATGTGTCATTTCTGCTCATGTTTCATGGTCCAAAGCAAGTCACATGACCGTTACTGACCTCAAGGGCATGAGGAGGAATAATTTTCCTCCAAGAAAAAGAAGTGGATAATAGTAAATAGTAATGCATCTACCAAAAAGGGTATGGAATAGCCACAGCTCCTCCAAGCAGGCTGTATTCCTAACAGTGGTTGAGAGTACCTGTTTCCCTAGATGCTCACTACTGATACTGGTGGGATGTCAGAAGTTGGTCAAATATTGCCTGTCTCCACATGCTGTGTAACTTCCTGTAAATGCATAACTAACCAAGGACAAATACTACTCTTTTTTTTTGAGAGTTTCCTCTGATAAATTGTTCCCCCCACCATGGTCATTTGCTTCTAATTCTGCTTCTAACTCTGTCATACTTCTTCTAACTCTGTTATGCAAGGGGGGGAATATTGGGAAAAGATTATTTCTCTGTTTGGCAAAGTAAGATGACCTACATTTATAATAGTTTATTTTATCTAAATAATTATCTTGTTAAGACATATTGAGCATGTTTAGGGTCTTAGATTTATTTGGGGATGTAATGGTGTGCATGAGCCTTTGGAAAGCTGCTGGAGGAATAGATTCTAGCCTGTTGTCTGTTTAATGTATTAAGATCATAAAAGTACCCCTTTAAAAATTTGTTATTCAGAGTAGTAAGTGGTTCCAGTGTCAGCTCTTATTTTCAAGGTGAGAACTCAAGATCCTTCTTGTCTGTCTGTTCTATCAATTACTGAATGAGATGTATCTTTTTATTGTTTTTGTATCTGTGTATTTTTTGTAGCTTTTTCAGTTTTTCCTTTATATATTTTGAAACCATGTTATTCAATGGGAAGAATTTTAAATTATGATATCATTACTGTGAGTTGAATCTTTTTATTTCAAACAAATTTTATTGCCTTAAAGTATATTTGCTTGAAATTAATAACTTTGGTAAGTATTTGCATAGCATATTTTACTCTATCATTTTAGTTTCAATTTTTCTCTATGCTGTACATGTATCAGAAAGCATTTTTATACACTCTGACAATCTTTGATTTTTTTTTTTTAATCGGGATACCAACTGAATCTACATTTAATTCAATTACTGATATATTTGAAATAAATTCTATCACCACACCTCCTCTCCTCCAACTTTATTGTTCTGCCTGAAGGGTAGAGCCTCTTAGATTTAAACTTCTCTGGTGTGTATCAAATACTGGTCCTCTGTGTCAATTAAACTATAGAAGATGTATATAGAGTCCTTGAGAAGCCCCCTTCATTTAGATCAATGCAGGAGGAAGATTTCTCTTTCTGCCTCCATGGGTTAGTTCTAGCTCACTGACAAGGTTCTCCAAGGAAATCCTCTCTGACTATTTAGTCCTCACTTTCTTTTTCTTTTTTTCTTTCTTTCTTTCTTTCCTTCTCTTCTCTCTCTTTCTTTCTTTCCTTCTCTTCTCTCTCTTTCTTTCTTTCTCTCTCTCTCTCTCTTCCTCTCCCTTTCTTTCTCTTTCTTTCTTTCTTTCTTTCTTTCTTTCTTTCTTTCTTTCTGTGAAGTGGCTGACCTTGTAGGATCCAAGAAATACATTTCTCATGCTCTGGCTCTAGCATTGTTGAATTAATAACTCACTGAACAATATATGGGTACTTGGCACTGTTGTTCTCAGCCTTTGGGGCCTTAGCCAAATCCAAGGTAGAAAGATTACTATTTTATTTTATTAATTTTTTATTGAAGTACCCTTAATATACACTGTCATATTAGTTTCAGTTGTACAACGTGGTGATTCAACATTTAGATGCATTGTCAAATGATCACCATAATAAGTCTAGTTATGAAACATTGTCATTTTAAACTCCTATTGCATTAGTTACTTAAGGATGTGCTGCATCCCTAGACTTTTTTTTATAGGACTGTACTTTTATTTTTTATTTATTTATTTATTTTTTTTAAAGATTTTATTTATTTATTTGACAGAGAGAGACAGCGAGAGCAGGAACACAAGCAGGGGGAGTGGGAGAGGGAGAAGCAGGCTTCCCGCGGAGCAGGGAGCCCGATATGGGACTCGATCCCAGGACCCTGGGATCATGACCTGAGCCAAAGGCAGACGCTTAACGACTGAGCCACCCAGGCGCCCCTATAGGACTGTACTTTTAAACTTAAGAATTGGTAAAAGCTTTTTGTATTTCCTTTAATATTACTTGCCTAGATTGAATTGCAGGAGTTTCCCTTTTTTGATAGAGATTGTAGCATATTTTGTAAAAAGCATGTCAGAACAGTTCAAGTATGATTCAACCGAAATTAAAAACCTAGAGGTCAAGGCCAGCCTAAAGATTGTTAATGAAGTGAGTTTTAGATTTGTCGAAGTTCAGCTAAAATTCGTAACTGCAGTTTGAAAGAGGCTGTTGGCAGTAAAACTCACTCCTTAAGTCCAGCAACAGAAAAGATTATTTTCCTTACAAATTAACTATTCCTTGCCAAAGGCCAAGTAAATTGATCTAATGAGAATTTGAAACTTGTGATTGCTGTCTTATCTCTTGTATACCAGGATAAGAACATTTATTTTTTTTTAAGATTTTATTTATTTATTTGAGCGAGAGAGAATGAGAGAGAGGGGGAAGGGTCTGAGGGAGAAACAGACTCCCTGCCGAGCAGGGAGCCCGATGCGGGATTCGATCCAGGGACTCCAGGATCATGACCTGAGCCGAAGGCAGTCGCTTAACCAACTGAGCCACCCAGGCGCCTGGATAAGAACATATTTTTATACAACATTCAAACCACTAGACGGCAGCCTATATTGTAATCGGCTTGTGCACAGGAGATGTCTTTCTTTTTCACATTGTGTCTTTCTCTGTTGCTTACATATATATGTATACATATATATATATAATAAATTAAATATATTCGAAATAGAATATATTTGAAATATATATATTTGAAATAGAAAAACTGCTTTTTCTCTCTCCTTTAGGATGTTTTTGACTGATTTGTAGAAGGTTGTGGGAAAATTACTAATCACATTAATATTTAAATTCATAGGTAGAGATAAAGTCGGTGATTAGTAAAGATAAACTGAAAAGTCTCTCTTAATTTTGTAATGGAGCCAATGGATGGTGCGATTTTTATCGGGGATGATGTTAATGGATAATGAAAAGCAAATCTGAGCCTCTTTGCTTTTTTTACTTAAGTTCTACTGGCATCTGCAAAATCGTTGTGCATTTCGCTGATGTTCAGTAAGCATCAGTTGAATTGGAACCAGACAGCAGAAGAATGGTTTTGACATGATCACTGGTGTATCTGAATGATCATGGTAGCCTACTGGTATTGGCCAACCTCCTTTCATCTCCTGCTCCCCAAAGCAGATCAGCTTTGGAAACAGCTTAATATGTGTAAGCTAAAGTAGTTTTGCTTTGCCGGCCAAACTTACATTGATCCTATACATTGCCTCCATTTCCAGCCATCCTTGTCACGGTTAATGGCCTCTGAGAGCCCTGGGGAATGTGGACACAAAAACTTTTTCAACCTTGAAAATTATTAGCTGGACACTTGGAAGGCAAATTGTGAGCTAGATATTGGGATTTATGGATTTTTCTCCCTCCCATTATATATCAGGTTGGCTGGAGAGCAAGAAAAAGCACTTCTCAAATTCACGCCCAGGCACTCAGAGTGTGTGGCAGGGAGAAGAAAGAGGCAGGCTCTCTGCAACAAAACTTGAGGTAAATATAACATTTGTTATTTTTATCTCCACAACACAGATGAATGAAGTGAGGCGTAAGGACTTTGAAGCATTTTATTTTTAAAGATCACATGGAAAGATACTATTCTTTGTACAAGTTTCCTAACGTTATTATTATACAACACTAGGTTGTAGATCTTTAGAAACTGCCAGAGGAAATGGCAGTAAACCTTCTTTTCAAATACATGTTTCCAGGAAGTATCTTAGAGTGATTAGCATTCAGAAAGAACCATATAATTAATTTATAAAGGTTCTGTAAGATCACCAGCTGCCCTAATTCCTTATTCAACGGATAAGGAAATTGCTATTCCACATAACTAGAGGATTTGCTCAAGGTTACACAACTAATTTGGAAGGCATTCTGATTCCCAGGGTTTTCCTTTTTTATTACACCTGCCACTTTGGGGGCTGGAGTTTTTTTCCTTCTGCCACCATGTGCCAATTCTTAGCAATGCATATCTGAGTCTCTTGACACTAGAAAGAGCTTAAGATCTGTGCCCAAACTAGTCCTGTGTTTGAATTTCAGCTTGTGCATTTACCGTCTGTGGCTCCTTAACTGACCAAGTTTCTTCTGAATCTCCAGTTCAGATTACCAACCTGCAAAACAGATAGAGCAACACGAAAGTTGGATGGCTGCTATTGTATGAGCCAATGATTATGTAAGCAACTATATAATAGGCACATAATACATACTACAGGTTTTCATCCATATGTATTTATATTCTTTATATTTTTGTGTTATACCTCAAGCAAGCTATCTTGCCAGAAACATGAGTGACATAAGGCAGAGAAGCTTTTTATTGGTTTTTCCGTGAACTGTATCAGAAAGTCATTGTAAATTTTAATGAAGCAAGTATGGGTGTAGAGTGTAAGGTTGAAGAGTCAGATTGACAGAAGAGACATAGCTGTGGAGAAATTCAAAGAACAATTCCTTGTCACACAGTGCGTTATGGTCTAGGTGAGCAGTCCACTCACCGTGGGTCCCCAGCAATGCAGTTGTAAGAGTGAGGGTCCTGTGCCTAGCTCCTCCAGGTTCACCAGGGAATAAGGATACTCAGAAGATGGCCAAGGCAGAAATGAAGTTTCTTGATATTCCAACATGTAATGAAGGAAACAGGAAATATTGAAGTGCAGAGACCACACAAGCTAGCCCACAGTGCTTTTTCTTAGAAAAATGTACACTGGTCCTGTTGACAACAGCACCCTGCCAGGTGAGGGGACTGAGAGTCCTGACCTAAAGACAATCCAACAAAAACCTTCCCTGGAACTTGGAAAGGGGTGAGGCTCCCCACCCTTCACCAGAGAGGATCAGCTCCTCCTTGCTCACAGATGACAGGAAAGACTCCTGGATAACTCTGCTCCAAAGGTACAGAGGCTCTAGATTTGCTGTGTGTGTGTGTGTGTGTGTTCATGTGTTGGGACAGAAAGGGACCAGTGAAGAGTATGGAACAAAACAATAGTGTTACTTCAAAAATAGAATAGCCTGCATCTGCTATATTTGCTTCCAACATAGTACTTGGCTCTGGTGTTATTAAATTTAGATATATGTGTGTGTGTGTGCACATAAATATGTATACTATATGTTTATATATGCATAAAATATGTGTATGTACATACCTATGTATGTGTGTATAAATATGTATAAGATATATAAAACTGCATGTGTATAAATATGTATAAAATATATATAAACTCCATTTTATACTTAAATAAAATGTAATATATATACTCCATTGAAACAAAGGCAGAAGAATTTTTAAGTCCTGGGTTGAGCTAGTGAAAAAAGAATTTTTAAGTCCTGGATTGAGCTACTGAAGGACTTTATCAGGTTGGTTAAAGTAATTAGACCGTCTGTGCTTGCCAATGGCACTTGTAAAAGTTAGGACCCTATCCCCTCATGGAGATTGAAGACAGGGGTTCTATCTTTTTGGATGACTACGTTTCAAAGGGATGGCTTCCAGGTTCCAGAGAAAGGGAGTCCTGAGTAAAAATAAGCTGGGAGAAGATTTTGATCTCAAAGGACAGAGAAAAAAAATTCTAATTGTAAGTTTTCTAAAATAAATCCTCTAAAAAATAGAGGCCAGTGCTTTTAGTTATAGAAGGAACCAATCTAAAGTTTAAGCTGAGGGGAACATTAAAGCCATCTTGGTCGATATATATATATATATATATATATATAAAATAAGATTGGTTAACTTCAAAGTGAATTGGTTAACTTCAAACATGAGTCGAATGCAGTGAAAATTCTAATTTCTGTAATAAGCTGTAAACATTTACATTTATTTCTATTATCTTGCTTTCAAGAAAGATTTAGTTTTGCTTATCATCTAAAAAGAAGAAAGGAGGAAGACCAATCAAGCTTGCATTCAAGGGAAGCACAAAGACTGAGTTGATTAATGGCGGTACAACATTCAACTTCTTAAACAGCACTGAATCCTTCCCCTTTCAAGCTCAGGTACTTAGAAGCCTCATGCATCATTAATTTTGGACAATACACCATGAATCATGCAAAAACAATGGAATTAACAAACACTTTGTCAGGATTTTTGCAACCAGAACTAGAAATAATGCAGGCAGTCAAAATAATAATAAATAGGTAGTCACAAGAAGAAAAAAAAATAATTAAGAGCTAACTAAAATAAAGCCCAGTTTAGCAAGAAAAATAAGGCCTATATTTTAAAACGTTGAAGCAGAAGTTAAAGATTCTGAAACAAATAAGATTGTCTCGTTTTTACCTTTTAGTTTAGGCTGTCATACTCCCAATGTCTTTTTGCATTTAATATAGCGCTCTCTGTACTTTCTCAATATTTGTGAAAAGAAAGAAAAATTGTAAGAAAGAAGGAGAGAAGAAAGAAGGTTTGGGGAAATACAACAATCTCTACACCAGTGTAGGAGAGAGAAAGAACGCATCTTATGTTAGAGTAGGCATTAGCAGATCTACATGGATGCAGGTAGCAGGAAATAGACAACCAAATCTGGCCAGGATTTCACACAGACTGGTACAGTAACGTAGAACAGAATTTAGATTTATCTCCTCGAGATACAAGGAGACTCATTTTGTGATTGTCTCCTGTGTATCTTGTGAGAGACTTGGTGCATCTCGGAGAGGTGGTTTACAGTTCTAGGAGCCAGCAGGCTCTGGATCTTGTGCTACAAATCAGAAGGTTGGGCCTCTAAAGTTTACAAGAGGACCCGTTAGGGTAAGGGGGTGGGGAACCAATTACCTGCTTCCTCTTTATTAAGCAAAGAAAACATTGTCTCTGTTTGCTAAGGAGTTGAAGGCAGATCATTTCTTTAAGAAGGAGGGAGGGAAAAGGGGTGGGACGGTAGATGGGGGGAGGAGGGAAACTGAATGGAGAGAAGTGTCCTCAGATCAATAAGTTAAATCATGTCACGCAGGAAAATGCACACCCTTTCCTTAGTCTGGGTCAGGGGACTTTTCCAAGAGAAACAGGCTTCTATTTCTTGACTCCTATGAAAAGACAAAGACCAAGTACCCAGATTCAGGAAGATGTTCCCTTACCTTCTGGTCCAAACCTGACAGAAGGGGCTAGAGTTTATGAATAGGTTGCCTGGGATGTTGTTGATGTTCTGTTGAGACCAATTCTTTCTCAGGCAAGCACTGGGGGCCGTAGCGCCACAAAGTTTCTGCCCCTGCTTTTTAGGGCGCCTGGGTGGCTCAGTCGGTTAAGCGTGTGCCGTCGGCTCAGGTCATGATCTCGGAGTCCCAGGATCAAGTCCTGCGTCGGCAGGCTTCCTGCTCAGCCCAGAGTCTTCTTCTCCCTCTGACCCTCCCCCTCTCATGCTCTTTCTCTCTCTCAAATAAATAAATAAAATCTTAAAAAAAAAAAAAAAGAACCAGCTTCCTTCTCCATTGCTCTTGTATTCCGCATCCACTGCTTATTCCCTCTCTCCCCCATCACTGAGTGAGTCTTTCTATAAAGTGGCCTTAATTCTAATCTCACGTGCAGGACAGTAAAGAAGTAAATGGCTGGAATCTGCCAGTGGGACATTCAGAGGGGGCTTGTTTTACTGCGCGCCCTTAAATGGGGAGCGTGGGCTGTGCTGGTCCTTCAGTGGTTTGTGATCTCCTAACTGAGATGAGGTATAGAAGGAATGAACGCCTTTTCTCCATCTGACAGGGGTGAGAGAGGGAACACGCTCAAATTTCCAGCATCATTTCAAATTTGATGGTAACAATTATGGTCATTTATTTTAATTTACTAAAAAAACCTTTTTTTTTTTTTTTAATCCTCAAACACCTCATTGTCCAGAAAGATAAATTTTCAGAACCTGAAAATGTGGTCATCCATGTGTTTGTGATATTATTTTCTGGGTGGTTGTAGAAATCCAAGGAATTGCTTCTGCAGATACACCAATATGACTTAGTGGAAAAAAGTTTTTGCCTGGTATCAAAACAAGAAATATTTGTCATTTACTGTATTACATGCTTTTCTCCAATGAACCAGTTTTTGTGCTATGTTTCCTCTAGAGGGACTGATGATATTTTTAAAACTGTGTATCAAATGCAGATTTACTTGACCCATTCAGAGACCTTGTTTCATAATTTCTTTATCACTAATAAACTCATCTTCTATTGAAAATGAAGTCTTAGTTATGAAATATAAGTACTCTGCTTTTAGAAACCCTGTTTCCTTTGCTACTGAGAGCAAGAAATTCTATTCATTTTAATCTGTCATAATCACCTCTTCCTTGAAATTTCTCAGTTTGGTAGGCTGCCAATGTAATTCACCAATGTGGCTGTATTATAGGTATATTTTATTTCATAATCCTCCAAACAATTTAAAAACTAGGCCAATTTTTGAAGTAAAATAAATCCCCAAATTCAAGCACAAGTGAAGCTTTTCAATCAGTCCCAGTAATCTTTTCCTTGTCCTTTTAGTCAGGTGATTAAGAAAATATTTCTTTACTGTATACAGTGTCCCTTCAAACAAGCTTCTTACATTTGCACACGACTGTCAAGTTGGGTTCATTCAGTGCCCATTAAACTCAGTGTGCTTGTTTCCCTTACTAATAAGAGAGCTCTGATTACATATTTCCTTTTTTTTTTTTTTTTTTAAGATTTAAGATAGCAGGAAGGGAAAAATGAAGGGGGGGAAATCAGAGCAGGAGACGAACCATGAGAGACTATGGACTCTGAGAAACAAACTGAGGGTTCTAGACGGGAGGGGGGTGGGAGGATGGGTTAGCCTGGTGATGGGTATTAAAGAGGGCACGTACTGCATGGAGCAGTGGGTGTTATACACAAACAATGAATCATGGAACACTACATCAAAAACTAAGATGTAATGTATGGTGATTAACATAACATAATAAAGAAAACTAAAAAAAAAGATTTTATTTATCTGTTTGTCAGAGAGAGAGAGAGAGAGCAAGAGCAGGGGGGAGGGGCAGAGGGAGAAGCAGACTCCCCACTGAGCAGGGAGCCCGACGTGGGCCTTGATCCCAGGATCCTGGGATCATGACCTGAGCCAAAGGCAGACGCCCAACAGACTGAGCCACCCAGGTGCCCCTGATTTCATATTTCTACCAGAATTTTTAGAAAGCTGTGTTGCCAGAATCTTAGAGAGAAATGATTCAGGCTTAGTGCAATCAGCAGTAAGAAATTTTATCTATTAGCTAAATTGGAAGGAAATCAGAAATTCTAGGACTACTTATGTTTTCTAAAATGGCTTCTGCCTGCTACTGAAATGAAAGAGAAAAGGAGCAGGTCTTTGAAATGCCAATTTTCGGGAATTTGTTTCAGGAAACAGAGAGACCTTGTCTCAGAGATTAGTGTCCCATTTCTCCAGGTGACCAAGGCGGTTCAGCTTTTATGTCAGATCCTATTGACTGGGCTTCAGGTTTTACTGTTTTACTGGTACTTTGGGTATTGGTGCTTCTAAGAAAATTGATAAGCTAATAAGTGAACAAAGAATGCATATTTACAGGCTGTGAAAATTAGTCAAAATTCGCCAAATTAAGAAAAAGATCAGATATAAAATATATAATCTGGAAGACAGTAGTCTGTCTTGCCATATTTATCCAATTTTGGTGATTTATCAAGTAACAATTTTTCTTTAGGACAAATGACAGAAACAGTAAAAATCAACTGACAAAATAGAAAAAGCAATGCATTTCTGAGTTCTAGAAAAACCTTCATGCTTAATATTTTCTTTTCTATTCAGACTCCTATTAATATAATACACATCTCAATTTCTTTACTATTTTACATACACACACATGCACACACATTTGCCCCCACAAAAATACCATATATTTAAAGCAAAATAATGTCTAAGTCATAATACACAGATACACTTAAGCTAAACTGATAGCAGTTCTTGCCATTCTGTAGCCACACTGAATTTACATAATGTGTGATAAGTAGAAACCCCATGTAACTAAGAGAGACTTACCATGAACAGTTAAAGAAAGATATGGGGGCAGATTAATCATGCTGTTGTTTGTGCCTTACCTGACATGAAGGAAAGGGAAGGGAAGGAGAAGGAAAAGGAAGGAAGGAAGGAAGGAAGGAAGGAAGGAAGGAAGGAAGGAAGGAAGGAAGGAGGGAAAGAAAGAAAGAAAGAAAAAAAGAAAGAAAGAAAGAAAGAAAGAAAGAAAGAAAGAAAGAAAAAGAATCAGAGGTTTTTATTTATCTGGTAAAGGTAAATGACATAAAGGAAACCCTTGTTACCTGAGAGTAATTGTTACTTGATATAGTCACCTATAGAATCCATTGAAAATAGAAGTAAAAATTTCATTGTGACTAATGAAAAATATTTAATTTCAATTGTATGTTAACAAATAAAACAAACTCACATTGATTGTGGATATACCAAAAATGTGTCCTATTTAAAATATTTTACAATTAAAAATAGAAATACTGTATGATAAAATAATTCCACCACTGGGTATTTGCCCAAAGAAAACAAAACACTAATTCAAAAAGATATATATTCCCTAATTGTTTTTTGTGTGTGTGTGGCTCATAAATGTTTAATTACTTGATTTGAACAGAGGAATGAAAAAAAAAAAAAAAAAAACCCAGCAAGACAGGCCTGGCTTTAAGATTTTTTGTATTCAATTCGTTCTATTTTCACATCATCTCCAATTAGCTGACCCACATAAGTGACAACTGTAGAAGCCTGGGTATCCATCAACATGAATGAAGGGACAGTGTTTGTTTCCAAGGCATTATATGCTCCAGTGGCAGAACCCGGGTTAATGTGAAATTTATTTTCATGCTCAAATGCTTCAAATTTGTGTGTGTGTCCTGAGATAAGGACTGTCCACATCAAACTGCCTCTGCAACAGAGTGTGGCTGGCCCTACCTCCCCGTGGAATAACTCGATGCCCATGGATCAGACCAGTTTTGAACTGCCCAACAGTCACCACTTTCTGTTCAGGATAATTCAGCTTCTCATGCAAGTCTCCTCAGAATATGAAGTCTTGAGATGGTCATAACTCTGGGGCAAAGGTTTCCAGTACAGAGAATGTGCTGAATCTTTCCTGGTACCAGAAGTTTTTTTTTGCTTTTTGTTTTTTGTTTTTTTTAATTTAGCTGGGAAACTGTTACACTGGTGTGGGATGGTGCAGGTCTCTTAATACCAACACCAACATCCTGCCTGTCACTGGGCTCAACTCAGTCACCACAACCACCGCCACCATCTTCCTCTGTGTCCTCATTTTTACAATGGACTTTGAGTGTAATTTTGCTGACAAATTTGTAAGACAACACATTACTAATGTGGTTTACTTTTGACTTTTGCCACGGGACCTTAGAGAGTACAACTTTTGCCAAAAAAAAAAAAAAAAAAAAATCCATGTGACTAGGTGGCTTAGTTGGTTAAGCCTCTGACTCTTGGCTCAGGTCATAATTTCATGGCTTGTGGGATCAAGTCCCCAGTCAGGCTCCAGGCTTAGAGGGAATGTGCCCCTCCCCTCACTTGCTCATGCTCTCTCTTTCTCTCAAATAAGTAAATAAATCTTTTTTAAAAATTCAAGAATTTTATAAATTTTTCTAAAGGTCACTATTGATCCTTTGATATTCTAATCATTGTCTTTGGAAACACTTTTCACCATTCTTGCTAATGCCCCTTTTCAGTTAACTGGTATAATTTGGTTGGATCCTCTTTTGTGAAGAGTTTCCATACGATTCGAGTCATTCTCCAGTACTAATTTTATGTAATCTCTGAAGAGATTTGTAAATTTACTTTGGGATTACTTTGACTTTTTTTTTTTTTCAATTTTACTGGTTGATGTTTTAGAATACTCAGCTACCCATGGGACAATTTCTGACAAAGGATTCAATGAGATAAGTTACTCACTAGTGATAAACTATAGAGGGGCGTCTGAGCGTAATTTAAATATTTACACATAATGGGAAATCTCAGAACTTTAAGAAATCCAGCAGAACAAAAAACCTACTTTTTAAAGTGATGATAACCAAACAACTGTTATAAAATAGAAATTCCACCAGCAGCTGCCAAAGCAAGATTTATTTGACCTGCTTTTGCCGCTTTTCATCTGTAACTATAAGTTTAATTAGTTTATAAAGGATGATAGCTCCCATTACCACCCCAGTTTCTTTTGAGCTCTTTAGTTTTAAATTGTAATTATTTAGCAAGCCAAAATATTCATTTCAGAATGCAAAAGAGCTAGCAATGATTAATTATGTGAGGATTTTCAAAAAATTGTGTATAAAATGACAATTTTCTTTTGTTCACAAAGTTGTCATTAGCTTATAAAATATTTCATATTGTAACATTAATTAGTTAACCATGACATAGTGATTTCAAAAAGATAATTAGTTGATCAACCTTAGAAAAACTACCTGGCAATCAAAGGAAATTGTTTTATTTTAATATAAAGAGAACAGCACTCAGAAACAAATAATTTAAATATTAGCTATCTTTTAAAAGGTACTAGTGGGATATATACATTTTTGAAATGTAATTTTCAAAAAATGATGATCAATATGAGGTTCTTCTTCCAAATGATTTCTTTGTACATTTTCTTGAAAAATAAAAGTTCATTTTAACATTTTTAGGCTATAGTTATATCCAAAGTGATGAGAACTCAAAGCTCATGTGTGACTCACACCCTGAATAAAATGAAATCAAACATCATGAATTAATTATAAAGGCCACTTCCCGGTCAATACATGGAATGAATGCATTAAGAGAGACATGTCTCTCTGTCCTTTGCCTCCTAAAATGCTGGACTCATTTAGCTGGCAGGTATTGACTTGAAATTTATGGTTTTATTTTATCTTGCTTTGTTAAGAAGTATCTTTTATTCATATCTGTACTCCATTTACAACAACAATCAACAGGAGATACAATTAGGTGTTGACTTTGATGGTGCCAACCCAAACACCAAGTCAATACTAATGGCCACTGGGCTCCTTTATTAGTGGGGTTTTTAAAAAATTTAAATAGAACTGAGAGCTCTAATGACTTGCCTCCAATTTAATTTCCCTCTTTAGCCAGATCCTGTTTAAAATGCTGAAGCACAAAGATAAAATTGCTTATGTAGGACAAAAAGAAAGAAAGAAAAGCTACCCTGTGTCAACTTTAGTCACAGCAACAATAAATATCTGATCTTGAAGCTTTTCTCCATCCACATGAGGCCATTCCAGGTTATATTTTCCACAGTGTATGGACTTCAGGGATTCTTGCCCTGACATGGAAATTGTTGAGTTGCGACATTCCATTTCTCCTTCTGGTTGCCTCAGTGAGTTTGGGTTCGTTCTCTTTATTTTGTTGTCATCTTCACTGTGTTAGATACCCGGGAGGAGACTGCTGGTGGGGAGTTCTCCCCATTTCTCAGTCATTTCCCATGTCGGCTACTCCTTTGGGTACCTCCCCTTTTAAGAGTAACTGATGTGGATTAAGTTGGGAGGAAACAAAAGCCTTCAGTTTGCTTTCCTGTCCCCTCTGTGTCTCCCCTTTCTTCCAAAGCAGATGGGAGTAGTCCCATCTGACTCTCAGCCAGTCCCGTGAAAAATACAAGCAATGAGTAACAGCACTCTTTCCCGCCTCCGCAAAACATGGTTTCAGAGTCCTTCCTACCACATCACTCCAACTGATTGAAGTTGGCACATGGAAGAAAACCAATTTGCCATCACATTTCCTGAGATAACCTAGAGTCTTCTATTGGCTCTACCCAAAGTATAAATAGGGGCTATCACAAAATGGTTTGTAGTGGGCTACATCGCTTATCAGTCATTTATTTGGTATTAGGAATGCCTTTTTGTTTTTGCACAGGACTCATGTGTAATGGTGGCTGCAGTCCCAGGATGGTCCAAAAAAATCTTATGAAATCATTTATTGAATTGTACTTTTCAAACAATCGTAAGATGTCATTTGTGGTACAATTTCTACGGGAAAATACATTTTACATTTTAGTCCAGGTCCCTAGAAATAGCTCTCTGTGTATCCATTTCCCTCTTCCTTTCTTGGCTGTTTTGGTTTCTTTGAAATTTCATTTCATCCTTCATGTGCTTGGAGGCACCGGCTTTTCATATACATTTTCCCTTCTGGAATTGCAAAAGTAAAGTTTGTATGTTTATGGTTAAAAATATAGACTATTAGGCTTTTTTTTTATAGTGGAAGTGTGATAGGTATACATTTAATTTGGGGTAAAAATAGGTTAAGATGAAGGAAAAGCCCAAATAAATAGTTTCAGGTATTCGATTTAAAATATGTTTATTAAATTTTTATTGTTAATAGGATCTAGGGAATTTTCAGTCAAATAACATTGTGCTCAAGGGTTGCTTTTACCACCCTCACTAGAGTTTATGCAGGGCCAATTGCATGAGTTTAAAAAAGTACAGTGTAGGGGGCGCCTGAGTGGCTCAGTCGTTAAGCGTCTGCCTTCAGCTCAGGTCATGATCCCCGGGGTCCTGGGATGGAGTCCTGCATCGGGCTCCCTGCTCAGCGGGAAGCCTGCTTCTCTCTCTCCCACTCCCCCTGCCTGTGTTCCCTCTCTCACTGTGTCTCTCTCTGTCAAGTAAATAAATAAAATCTTAAAAAAAAAAAAAAAAGCTACAGTGTAGGGAATGTAGCCAACAGCATTGTAATAGTGTTGTATGGTGACAGATGGCAACTACTCTTGTGGTGAGCATAGTTTAACATACAGAGATGTCCAGTCACTATAGTGTCCACTTGAGATTAATGTAACATTGTGTATCAACTCTACTTTTAAAAAAAGCCAAAAAAGACTGATGGATGCCTTGAACACCTATCAATCTTGCTAACATTCTCTGGGTGGGAGCGTGAAGTTCGGAACCCAGCAGAGGTCGCACTGCTCATGGAGCTGGTACCTTTTCCTGCCCCACATCAGCCTCTTGTAAATCTTCAAACTTTCCTCTCCTAGCATTTAAGTCTCCAATCTTTCAGCAACACATATGGCTGGGAGTTGGAGGAGGAGAGGTAGAATAGGTCTCCAAGTAGAATGTCTCTGCTTTGGAAGGGCTAACATTTTATAATTGAAATGTCAGGAAGGTTTGTGTCATTTCTAGATCTGTTAGCCCTGCAGATTTTGCTAGTGACTTTGCCTCCAGTCTCAAAGGAGATGGCGGTTATCAAGCACTACCTCTTAGATATGACTTAATCTTCATCTTGAAGCATCGAGGGAGTTGTATCCACCTTCCTGCTTCAGAGGAAGTGTGCAACCTCTTCACATTCTTGGTCTACTTCCTTACGATCCTCCGTGTAGGTGCTCTCATTATCATCCCTCCTGTCTTCGGTAACTTCAATTTCTCTCTTTCCATGGGCTTCTCCCCTTCTGCTTTTCCTTATTAAGAACAACAGCAAACAACAGCAACAAAAACAAAGTCAAACTCATATTCACTCATTGTTACCCTTTTATTTATAGCCTCATTTATTTGAGTATCATGAAGTGCCCATTTAATTGCCAGCTTTGTGATGGGTGCACCTGTTAGCGCCACCTTAGCTGTCCTTCTTTGCTTGGCTCAATGTATGAGGCACCTGATCTAAGACTGTTTCATCTGAATTCCTTTATAATGCCATAAAATTGAGCTTCATATTTTAACACACGAATGATGCTTTTTTCCTGTTCGTTTCCATATATCCTCTAAACAAGTTTACTCTTTATTTCTCAGCATGTATCCTCTTCTTGTAGAGCTTGGCATTATGGAACACTCTTCTGGGTTGTTTTCTTCTTCTTCTTCTTCTTCTTTTTTTTTTTTGAATACTCTCATGTTTTTGGTATTTTTGCTATTTCTTTATTTTGATTCTCCTTAAATTAATGTCTCCCTCTGCTATTTCTTCCCCTTGAACCTAAATGTGAACATTCCTACAGACTCCACCTTTGACTCTTGCTTGTCTTGTTACACTGTTATCATTGTTTTACCGCTGTTGCTATGACATCCAAATAGATATCTCCAGGTGTGATCTTTGATTCACACCTGGTCCAGGTTCCCAGTTGTCTTTCTCAATTACTCCATTTTGATTCCTGCTCAGTTGTAGCGTCTGAATAATCCTACATCTCCATAGATTCTGGGGACAGTGAGGTCATACTAACAAGTAGTAACTCAAATGTCAATGGCTCCTATCCCCATGTGCATAACCCAGGACAGCAATGCGTCCCAAAGCCTCCCAATTGTTTCTGGGTTTCCCTGGATATCCTGCATGTGCTCAATAAGTGTCCTGTCTTGTTCTTTTTTTTTTTTTTTTTTCTGGTTCCATGACAGATGTTCAGTGTCCACAAAGCACCTTAAAGGAAGCTGCCCCTGTTAGAGATGCCCTTAGTGAGAATCACTTCCCTGCCGGGTATCGCCCTTAGCACCCATCTCTTCCATACTCTCTTCTCTTAATCTTGTCTGAGTTTTCTTCATAGCTTTTATTGCTACCAGACTTTTTATTATTTTCTTTGTGTTTGTTTTGTTGTCTAACTTTTATTAGAAAAGACTGTCTGGTTCACTCTTCTATTCCCAATGCCATCAGCAGTACCTGCCACTGGAGAGGCTTCATAAATACTTGTTGAATGAAAAATGAATGAATTAATAGAGAGCTAGGATACCAACCTAGAATGCCAAGGTGGTGCCATTTTCCCTGCTAGTTTAACTGATTTGGATACACTTTGAACTAGACTCAGAATTTGGAATGATGTCTGTTTCAAAACTCAGGATCACGTTTACTACCTGGACATCAAACCAATGCTTCCGTGCTCCATGGAACCTCATAGGTTCCACATGCCAGCCGAGGGCCAATCTTGCAAGAAGACTGTCCCAAATAGGACAGTCTCATGTCTACCATGTGAGCATAAGAAATGAAAGCCAGTGAAGAAAACTTCAATAATTTTTTAAGTATAATTAACATACAGCGTTGTGTTAGTTTCAGGTGTCCAGTATAATGATTCAACAATTCTCTACATTACTCAGTGCTCATCAAAATAGGTACACTCTGGATACCCTTTATCTATTTCTTCCATTCCGCCCCTCCCACCTCCCCTCTGGTAACGACCAGTCTATTTTCTTTACTTAAGAATGTGGGGTTTTTGTTTGTTTGTTTCTTTATTTCTTAAATTCCACGTATGAGTGAAATCATATGGTATTTATCTTGCTCTGACCAGCTTTTTTGCTTAGCATTATACCCTCTGGGTCCATCCATGTTATTGCAAATGGCAAGATTTCATTCTTTTTATGGCTAAGTAATATTCCCTTACACATATATAATATGTATGTATATATACACACCACATATTCTTTATCCATCCTTCTATCCATGGACATTTATGTTGCTTCCATATCTTGACTTATTGTAAATAATGCTGCAATAAACATAGGGGTGCATATATCTTTTTGCATTAGTGTTTTCATTTTCTTTGGTTAGATAGCCAGTAGTGGAATTACTGAATCATACTGTACTTATCTATTTAATTTTTTGAGGAACCTCTGTACTGTTTTCCACGGTGGCTGCCTCAGTTTGCATTCCCACCAACAATGCATGGGGCTTCCTTTTTCTCCACATCCTCGCCAACACTTGTTATTTCTTGTGCTTTTGATTTTAATTATTCTGGCCGGTGTGAGGTGATGCCTCATTGTGATTTTGACTTGCATTTCCCTGATGATTAGTGGTGTTGAGCACCTTTTCATGTATCTGTTGGCCATCTGTATGTCTTTGGAAAAATGTCTATTCAGGTCCTCTGCCCATTTTAATTGGATAATTTGGGGTTCTTTTGGTGTTGAGTTGTGTAAGTTCTTTATGTGTTTTGGATATTAATCCCTTATTAGATTTATCATTTGCAAATATCTTCTCCCATACAGTAGGTTAAAACTTCAATAAAAATATTTAATTGTAAATGTTATACTGAACATATGTCCAAATTAAAATGGCTGAAGTACTTATTCACACTTGGATGTATGATGTATAGTCTTTTAGCAGATTTTTCTCCTTCAGTATTATAGAAAATTTCAGTTTGGTCCTGGCAGTCACTGGCCACATCAGCCACATGTCACATTGTGGACTAATGCTGTTATTTCCAATGGTCACACCTTCCTCCACTGGTTACTTGCTGCCATCTCGAGGCAAAGTCCTCAACCTGCTCATCCTCTCTCCCATGGAAATGGAGATAAGGTTGTAAGCTGTAATCAGAATACAGAAGGATTGGGAGGAAGGGAAGGGAATTCTCGTGCCAATAAGCTAGGACAGCTCCTGAATGTGACTGTGACTACATGCAGACGTTACCAGCTGTGATTCAATGTCAGGAGGCTTCCCAGGATGCTCTTGGGCACAGGTGCTAGCCTGATGCTGCTTGACAAAATCAAGTTTACTGCTCAGGAGTATTTTAACCACCTCTATTCAAAACTGCCCCTAGGATGCTGAGAACAGTTTCTTTGGCACTTCCATTGAAAGGCTTACATCTTTATTTTTCGTTTTTGACATTGAATGATTTGCAGTTAGAATATCCACTCTCCTTAGTTAAAATACCCCTGTAGGGATGTGGTCTGGTCTTATGCTATCAGTGTAGTAATTTGGTATCAGAACATCTACTGTAGCCTGAATTATTCAGCCTTAAGTACAATCATGTTTGAGGTAGTACCAGGGCAGAACAATGTACTCTTGAGTAGAACATCAAGCCAGCAGGCCTTTCCTCTGGTCTTTTGTGTCTCTGCTCCTGATTCCCTATAAGTAACTTCTTGATCAAGAATCTATACATACAACCCCCTGAAAAGAAGCAGTAATGTACAGATACCGGGAGGAAAGTAGCCATATAAGAAATGTTTCAAGGATATATGGTCCAGATAGTGTTGCAGATCTGCTCACCCTCCCGACAAACTGTTTTATTACTTTATTTTTTCCCAAACAAAGGATAATTCAAGTCTTCACTTCTTGCAAAGACAAGAGTGGTACTTAGAATTCTGAATTGACATGTTTTTTAACATGTGACATTGACGTTCCCCACTGGAAAGAGAAAATAGATGTTTCTCTACTATACACGATTATGGCTTAAGTAAGGTAAAAATTAATTACCATTTTCATATAACTATGTTTATGTTCTGTATTCTTGATTTGCAAATTATGAGTGAGAAATATGACCCTCAAGGTGCTCTAGGGGACACTACAAAGATATTGTTTCAAGTTTCAATTAATCTAAGAAAATTATGCCACCTAGGCAATTTTTTGTGTATATATATGTGTGTGTGTGTGTGTGTGTGTGTGTGTGTGTGTGTGTGTACACACTTCCTAGAGACTTCCAGTCATTTTTAGCAAAGTTCTATTACAAAATTTGGATTTTTAGCTTAGTTTCAGAGTCTTGATAATTTAGAAGTTACTACTAAGGAGAAGCAAGCATTTACAAAGTAACACCAATTATATTTTGCAGAGTAATACTAATCTAGAAGGTAAGAAATTAGTGTCAGAGAATATAATTTTGAGCAGGCTTTGTAAGTAAAGAGGACACCTTGCTGACTTTTTACATTGCACTGATTTAATGTCAGGATGTAAAACAAGGAATATTTTAGATCTAAAATTCTGATATTCGCTTCTTACTTCCATCTTCGACCTCACAGACACTTTGCCAATACATTGAATAAATGCTTGTGAAAACTTTTTAAAGAACTTCTGGCACATTCAGAGAGATGAAATGTAAACTTGTAAAAGATGACTTTGCTGGGAGCAGAGGTGGGGTCACAGTTAACACATCTTGGAACATGTGCTGACAGCATTGAGTGGCTTGCTCATCTGCAAGTCTTTCATTAAAAAACAGCAACAACAACAACAAAAAACTTGTCAGTATTTCATTGCCAAGTTGAAAGTTTAATGCATTGGGGTTTTTTTATAATGGTTTTTTAATTAGGTCCTTAAAGAAAATTTGGCCCTCAGAGTTCATGGAAGCATTTAATTAATTTTTGTGGGGAGTCTCTGACATAAGTGAAAATGGATGAAAATGATTATTGCCATATCACTGTTTTGAAGAATGGCTCTTAATTATGTTATCAGATTGAAAATAAATATTAAAAATGCCCCAGCTGCTTATTTTTCTACCTCTTGCTTATGAGACACAACTGTATGATATAGGACAAGTAACTTGCCTAAAGGAACTTACTGAACAAAAAGTTAAAGGAAAATGGTTTTAGAAGGCCAGACTACAGATTCTTCTCAAAAGGAGCATTTAGCCAGTGGCTTGAGGTTTCATTGTAAAGGCCAAAAATGTGGGCCAGGCAAGGAAGCTGGAATTCTGTGACTTGGGTTCATGGAGAGTAAGCTTACTGTCATTAAAATTTCCTGGAAATTGAAATACCATATGTTTTCCAAAGTTAAGAAAAAAAAGAAATATATATATATATATGTATTGGCCTCAAAATGGACTCTCAGAAAGGAATTTTTGCAGTTTGGCTCTAACAGAAGTATTTTAAATAAGACTTTCAGGGAAATAACACCATGCTCTAACCACAGCCCCAAAGTATGCTAGGTTTGATTTCCCCTGGAGATCATGGAAAATAATGAATGGAAATATTTATGAAATGGAAATTGGTATTGAATAATTTGTTTTGTTTTTCTTTTTCAAGTGAAGGGACAATAATTTACTAAGTTCATAATCACAAAGTAACTTGATTTAGGTACAATGACATAGTAGAAAATTTGATTATTTTCTTTCTTTCCGTCCTTACTATTCCTGATTAGAAAAGTATTTTGTTCTCATTTATGGTGAATTAAGAAAATACATAAAGGAACAAAGCAGAACATTCTAATCATTCACAGTCTTTTCTCCAAAGCAGTAAACATTTTGATCTCTCTTCTTACAGTTTTTTGTTCAAGGAATTTTCTTGAGGGAGTTACATTTTAGCAACTATTCATTCCGTTGTTGGGTGAACAGCTGGGCACTAGAAAAGAAGAATTGCCCCTAATTTTAAATGTAATTTATGGTCTCTCTTGCCCCCAGGTCACTGTTTCTTTTTGCTTAAAGATTTTAAAGGCTGGCTTATTTTCCTTTTCTCCAGCACTCTTCTTGATGATTAAATATTCGTATGTTTTATCCGTTCAAACCTCCTTTCTGTCACTGGTCTAGTCCTGCCCTCTCCATTAGCCCCTTGTCCAGTGGTTTACCCTCCAGATCTTGTCAGTTTCCAGCACCACACTTCTGACCACACCTTCTCTCTTTTCCACTCACACCCTCTACTTCCTGCATCTGTGTAATGCTTTAACCCTATCAGCATCTTCAGTCCAATGAGCTTACTAATTTTTCATTATCCCTTTTATACCCAGGTGCTGCCTTTACCCCTCAATCGGATGTCCTTACATTTCATGGTCCTTCATTTGAGTCACCTCTTGGCATACATCCTCAACTCCTTTGTCCTTCTACTGCTTTATCATAATTACTTGGTAAAACCACAGTTGCAGTTAAATCAGACTCTCTCACAACACATAGTGTGAGTATGAGAAAAATACATAGTTGGACAGAGAGACCTAACTTTCAATTCATGGTCACTCATCTCATCCTGGCCTTTAACATGATCGAGACGGCCTTACAGTTTCCCTCAGCTTGACTAAACTCTTGACAGGTTTCTTTGTCACTATAGGTCCCTGACCTCCCTTTTCTAAGAAAGCATTTGCCTTAGAAAACTTTCAACTGTAGATTCTTTCTCTGCACCTATTAGACGTAAATCTCCCAGCCTCCTGCCAGTTATACAACCTAGAAATGTCTTTCTTAGGGACCTGGGAGCCCTCCCTTTGAAAGGTAATCCTCAGGAAAGGTGGGGTCCTGTCTTCTAGTCTCTGTAGGAGGATAGAAGCCTAACTTTGAGAAGCACCAGTTAGCAAACACAGAGGGTCTCATCACATTGACCACCTCCTGCTTCCTCCTCCCCACAAAAATATCTGCTCTTCCATTCTTACACTTAGCTACCTATTTCACAGAGGAAATGGAAGAAATCAAAAGTGAACTTCCACCAGCTCCGAGTATCCCTTCTGCACCAGTTTATGTTTACTTAGCCTTTCCTCTTGAGCCATGAGTGAGCTCTTGCACTAACTCCCCACACTGTCACATTCTCTCTCTCCAGCTCAAGGACATTGTTCTTGCAATCTCCCCTCCTGTCTCTTGCATCATCATTTTCCCCATCTCTCCAACCACTTTATCATCACCCCACAAATATGCTCCGTATGGTCTCATCACAAAAACCAATAAAACTAAGACATACAAAAATCATTGTTTTATCACTTTCTTCTCACTCCAGCCACAACTCAGTGTATCTCTTTTTCATAGTAAGGGGAAAAATAATTATCTGCAAATTAAAAAAAAAAAAAAAAAAAAGGCTCTCCAATTTCTAGTCTCTTTTTCTCTCTCAATCTTGCTTATATAATTATTCTCATTTGAACTCAAACTTTATATTATTAAATCCAAGGGACAATTCTCAGGCTTCAACTTACCTATCCATAGCATCGTGATCACTACTTTCTCCTTGAAAGAGTTTCTTGTCTTAGAGGATTCCATACTCTCTGTTTCTCTTCTTATCTCTCTGGACTTTATTTTACTATCTCCTTTATTCTTTCTTACCTCCCTAGACTCCTAATGTTGGAGCATCCCAGGACACAGTCCCTTTTTTTTCCCTTTATTTTTCTTTACACATTCACTTCTTTGGGAATATCATAAAGCCTTTAGGCTTTTAATATCCATCCACAAGCTAATTGATCCAACATGTATTTCCACAGTCCACCTCCCTGCTCAACTCTAGACATATATCCAACCGGCTTCCCAAATATCTCCTACTGGGTGTCTCCTGGGCATCTCAGACTTGACACTTGAAAAATTGAGGTCATAATCTTTCCTCCTCTAGCACCACCCATGAAACCCTAGTCTTCCATCCAGGGCAACTACGTCTTCCATGTGCATTGGCTAAAACTTTTGGAGGCATCCTTTTCTCTTAGTTTGCCATAACCATGTTCTGTCAGCAAAATCTGTAACTCTGCCTTAAAATATATTCCAAATCTAACCATGTCTGCCAACTTCTATAACTAATGTGTTGGCCCAAGCTACTACTGTCTCTTCTATCTATTTTATGGCAACAGTCCCCAGCTGTTTTTGTTCTTTTCTCTTTTGCCTGCCTTTGGTCTCTTTCTCAGAGAGCCACCCGAGTCATAGTGTTTAAAAAGTAAGATTATATGACTTAAGATCATGACAGTTGAGTCCAACGACAGCTTCCTAGATCATGAGACTAATATCCTTACAAACCAACCACACAGAAGCTCCACACAATGCAATTGATTTCGACCCTATCTTCTCAATTGCTTACTCTTCACCACCTACGCCAGCCTCCTTGTGATGCCTCAGTCATTTCAATCAGATTCTCAGCCCGAGCTTTTGATACCTATCCTCCCTGCCCTTGCCTGAAACATTCTTTTCCCAGACATTCATGTGAATTTCTCCTTTACTTCCTTCAGGTCTTTACTCAGCTGTCACCATCTGAGGGAAACCAGACACTAGCCACTCCATCACGAACTGCACATAAATGAACTTTGTATTCCTCCTGTTGCTTTTTCTTCAGAGCACTCATCACCTTCTAACATAGATGTTTATTTTTTTACCTTACTTATTGTGTTCTTACCTAGTAAAGAGTGAGCTTTCTGAGGATGGGGATTTGTTTTGTTCTGTTTTCAGTTGTAATTCCAGTAGCTAGAACAGTGAGTATTTCAATAGATAATCTTTCCATATTTGTTGGAGGAATGATGGAAAGACACCACCAAAGTTATAGCAGAATATAATCTGACCTGGTTCTTAATCAAACATTAATTCTCTTAGAGGAGTTTCTGATACAGTATAATAAGAAAGGAAATAAATAGGAAATTCAAAACACTCTACGTAGACAGAGTGAAAACTGAGCCATTCTTGGAATTCAAACTGGGGAGTCTCCTAATGAAGATATTTGACCCAGAGCTGGGCCAAAATAATAGCACTAAAAATCTATCATGTGTGAATCAAGTGATGCAAAATTACTTATTGTAATATATCCCCTTGTATCCATTCCCAGGAAAATGTAGCCAAGGAAGTGTCTTTTCATGTAGGTGGGTAAGAATTCCAATCTCAAATAAAAAAATGACTATTTTAATATTCACTCTATTTCATTGCTTGCGATGTATGGCACATGTCTGAGTGACTTATAGAATGCTTTGCACAGAACAGCTGATCATCATGTAGAGCTTACACTGCAATCAAGATCTTAGGGGACTGCATGGACACTTTAAGGAAACAATAGGGGAAAGCTGGACTCAGTACACGGTTTAAGTTGATACAAAAGGTCTGTCTGATTAATGAATTAGTAGGAATCAGAACCTTGGAACAAAAGCAACACAGAAGATCAAGACCAGTTAGAAAATACGTGCCAAAGGAGATTTCAAAATTATATTTATCAAATAAAAAGTCTTTATCAAATAAAGTCTTTATCAAATAAAAAGTCAATGTTCAGACCAGAAATTCCAAGAAAAGTTTAGCTGGAAGAAAAAGTTTCCATATTATAATTACATGTGGAAAATGTATTTTGATGATTAACATACTGTGAGACACCTAAAGAATCTGCAGTGTCTGCACGGAACTTTCTGGTTTTTTACAATTGAAGTAAGATATAGACAAATTGGAAGGAGGAACACATAATCAAAGCCAAGAAGTAAAGGATAGCATTATATAAATGTAATAATTGTCTCAAAGAAGAAAGCCAAAATTAAGCTAAGTTTTCAGAAAATTATATAAGGAAAATTTAATGAGTTTTAAAGACCTGCTTGGAAAAAAACAAACAATGTATATTTGGTCACGGGCTTACAAAAAAATTGAACATTCGGCAATGACACACAGAGAGAAAAATAAGTCAAATCTGCATTATTAGGGATAGTGATTTTAAACCGCAAAATATAAAATGACCACAGTTAAACTGATCTGAAGTCTAAGATAAGTGGGAGAAGGTATAATTTTAGTTTTGGGGAAGAGTTACTGAAATGAGTTTGGGAGAAATTTTTGCCTAAGTTCAAACTTCTAACTCTGGGCCGACTTAGAAGAAAAAAACTTTATAAAGTGAATAACACCATTTGAGCTTCTCCTCCTTGTGTTTACTTCCCAAGCCTTCCAGTCTTAAGTGAATAACATATAAATCTAAGATGTCTTAATATCTAGAATCATCCTGTCAAAATTCTTAATATTGTTTCTTTCTAGGAAAGTATCTTTTCCATCATGGTCTTTAACTCCCCAAATCATCCCGGCAGTAGTTCCAAACTATATTTATCCTCCTCATTTACTTCATTTTCACCCTGAGAGATTTCCCTTCTGTATGAGCCTGAAGACCTGGAGCCCTGGGGAAGCAGCCCTCCACAGTGGTGCTTTGTAGAAGCCGCAGGTTATGGTGGTGAGGACAGTGGTTATGAATACATACCAGGACCCTCCCTGGATGTGCAGTCATCTCTCCCAGACTCTATAAATTAAAGGATTCATGTATTTTCCTGGGAAAGATTTAGGAAATGGAGACTAGAGCATGTGAAAGATGCTTTCTGCCTCTATGCAATAGGAGTGTTGGAATTGGTATTAATTAGAGTTGCCAGACAACTGAGATGGGATTAGTATGCTGCCCCAACTGAAAAGCCATTGATACCACTGAAATTTGTAGTGGCCGAATATTTGCCATATCTTTCTTCCTCTTCCAGAGTTTTAGAATATTCAACTAAAGGATGAGATTAATTGCCATTTGTTCTCCAGACTTCTTAAGTTTTCTACCCAGACAGAAAAAAAAAAAAAAATAAAGGCATATTCTAGCTTAATTTAGATTACATGTGTTATTTCAACAAGATTTCAGATTTTGTAATGTGGTGCTCGAAATTTGCCTGTCGGGCGATTGAAAGGCAGAGAACTTCCTGGTTAATCATGTGAGTGACTCAAGTCACTTAGCTTCTTAGTGAAAATTTGTTTTGTAAAGTTTTAGATCATTCTACTAAAGCTGTAAACTTAGAGAATGTTTTAGCCATCGTTTAAGGCAACTTTATTATTTTCTTGTTCTGAAGAAAATTATTCAGAATGAAAAATAGCTCTTATTACCTAGATACATGTAGTTACTATTACAAAAGATATACTGTCTTTCTATCTAAATACTGGTGTGTGTTTTAGCTCAATGTTTAAAAGAATTCTAGGACTGTCATTGCTGTCCTGAGATGGTACACAAATGCAAACTCAGTTGTTTTTTCTAATTTACTGAATGCTATTAGTCATTGTCACTTAGTTAAAGCCCTTTTATGAAATTAGGTGTCTTACTCTGCTTATGTGTGCTCTTCTAAAGTACACATTTCTGATGCTAATAAAAACTATAAACCTGTTAGGAAGAATGTTGGCTAGTGAATTGAAGAATTCAAGGGTGTAAATCCTAATTTAGTTAGCAGCCGCTCTTGAAGTGATTAATTGTTGTTATGGATGTGTCTCATCATCTAAATGAAGGGTTAAGCTAAAAGAAAAGTGTAAGAAACTTCGTCTGCTGATGGTTTCTCTTCATTTAGAAAGTGACAGAATACGTGGCAGTTTTTCAGACAGCGTTTAATCTGTTGGCTTAAAGATGGATTAATAATTATGTTTGCAATCATCAACTGAAGCCAAACAAAAAATTCTAATATACTAAACTTATTAAGAAAAATTAATTGATAGAGTAATTAGCCAATAAAATAGTCATTGCACCTTTTTGGAGAGGTGTTAGAAAAAAATTAACTAAGAAGAGATAAGGTCCTGCTCCATGTGGAATAGCTTGGGAGGAAAGGGATCAGTGAGAAGCGAGTTCTGTCGTAAGGGACTAGAGTGGAGATGCAAAGGGCCAAGCCCTGATCCCAAATTGAAGCTGCACCATTAGCTTTCTGATTTCTTTTTCAGGATGACAGCATAAGTCCTAACTATACTCTTATGGCTTTCCCCAAGTGGGAAAGTGGAGACTTTCTAAGCTCAGCAGATAATCCAGCAAGTCATAACACAGCATCTGTTCCAATCTGTATGCACAATATTTTAATTCTTCCTTAAAATACAGTTTAGTTTGATTGTCTTCTGATGGAAATAGTGCAGTTCATCCAGACAGCCAATATGAGTCACTAATTTCCATGAATGGGTTTGCCTGGAATTGTGGCACTAGAGGATTTTTCTTACATTTTAATAGAGATGAATCAAAAACAACCACTTCTCGTATACCCAACTGGCTAAAGCTTACACCCTCTTAAATTTAAAATATTGTAGTCACATCCCAATCTAGCCTCAAAGACTTTCCATTCTCTTAATTTTTTGCCCCAACATATAAAATGTAAATTCTTACACATGATGCACCCATTTACATCTGGACAGTAATAGGTCACTTCCAGCATTTCTTCAAATAGTATAAAGCAATAAAATGCAAATACATTACCCATGGACCGTGGCAATGAATCTTCCATAACTGAACCATTGCCATGTTCATTAACTTAGGAAAAGCTAAAAGTAATCAACAAAAGTGATTAAAAATTTGTTAATAAAACTTCTCAAGTTAAGTGTAAAATAATTTGAAGTTATTTGTCTTAGGGAAGAGAAGTATCTGGCAAGGGGGTGGGGGGACGTGAAAGTGCTATCCTTAGGAAACTTGGCTTCAAGGTCGGCCATTGGCTTGTGTCAGTGCATTTGAATTTTGGAAGTATTCCCACTGTTCTATAACTGATGAAGGTGGGTCGTTGTGCCTAGACTGTGCAATCAATGTGGCCTAATCTGAAGATTTGTTTTTCTTCAAGGAGTCAAGAATTTTGGTATGTGCTAAGTAGAATATGCCTATGTGACATAGCCCTAACAAAAATTTGAATGCTGAGTATCTAATGACAACATTTCACACACGTTGTCAAAATTGGTGCTGGAGGAATTAAGCATATCCTATGTAACTCCACTGGGAGGGGACTCCTGGAAGCTTGAGCTTAGAAGTTCCTTCCCAACTTTACTCCATACGCCTTTCCTCTTTGGTGATTTGGCTTTGTATCCTTTTATTGTAATTAATTATAGTTATGTATATGCTGTGAGTCCTGTGAGTCCTTCTAATGAATCACTGAACCTGGGGTGGTCTTTGGGACCCTTATCACAAAGGGTTAATCCATCTGCCAGTACTTTGTATTAGTTAAGCTCGTTAGGGTTATAAGGGGGAATCTTTTCCAAGATTCCTTTGAGAGACTATTTATTCCAAAGCTACATAATGACCATGAAGGACCAAGAAGTATACAAACTATAGCCCCCTTTTTGACTACTAATCACTCTGGAACTGAGAATTCCCAGGAATGAACTGTCCAATAAGCATTTAGGCAAATAAAATGATGGGATGTTTTGGTGCTTATTTTTATGTCATAAGCCCAAGGGATTGGGTCAGTTTATCACCATTATATATACAGCACACTATATACAAAATTGGCTGAATTTTAGGCCAAGCCACCTCAGAGACAGGTAGCCTTCTTCATATCCAGCCTAGGCTCCTTTACCCTTGAGTTAGGCACCAGCTTCTGATCTAATCATCTGTGGCCAGTGTATCAGAGATTGTATGGCTTATATGTCACAAAGAGAGAAGAATTAGAGAAGGTGATTCTTCTGGATTCACGTTTTACTGATGGAGGCTTCAGATGAGGCAGATACACAGACCTTAATAGATTCTTTATCAGTACAGACAGGAAGAGGTATAATGAGTGCATAGTGATTCTCTCTTTCTTGGAAGGGGAGAGACCAATGAGAAGATGTTCTGAAGCCAGGACTGGAAAAATGACATTAATTAAAAGTGAATTAAGGAAGGGTCACCTATTAGTGTTTAGATAAGAATTTCTTGATTCTCGTAAGGGCAGTGAGGCAGAGAATTGGAGACTCCAATATTGGAGACTGTAAGGTCTGTGAGAGAAGGAACATGGCATCTACTTCACCCCTTCTGAAAAAAAAATTAGTCTATTTTTGTCCATCCTTTCAAACTCTGTATAAATTGAATCATATTTTACTTAGTCTTGCATATTTTCACAATCCACCTACAGTAATGGCAACCTTTCCTAGTTCCTTAAAAGAACATCTCCACATATATTATGCTCTGGCTCACAAGCAGAATAAAAATTCCAATTCCTGAAGACACAGTGTTTAAATTACATTAACAAGGATGAGTTTAAAAAGTAACAGGTTCTCCAGCCATGCTGAAAATATAAGTAGCAAAAGGATGGAATTTGACTGTAAAAATAAAGTGTTACCTGTAAAAATAAATTCTGTTCTTTAGAAGGAGTACCAGAGCATTCTTGAGAGGATCCTAAGAAGATATGTACTTCCTTTTTATTTAGAGCTAACCATAGTAGATGAGATAATTAAAATAATACAACTGGAGAAAGACCATTTAACCAATAGAGATTACTGGCAAAAATGATAATCATGGAGGTTGTAGGGGCTTAAACTATAATAACATTTTGTGTTGAAAACACCACAATACACTTTGGCAACACCACAATACATTTTGGCAAGTATTAGTGGTCCTGCTGCTTGGTAATCTGTTAAACCATTCCCACCAACGACTACAGGGTATTTAGAAAGACTAATTTTATTCATGTCAAGGGCAGAAGGCTGCTCAAAGTAGTCCTGGACAATGAGAGAAATTAACATCAGAAAACAAAGTGAGAAGTTAAGTAGTGAACAATAGACCCTATCATTATAGGGACTGCAGTGATTATCTTAAAAAGAACATCATAAGATACAGAGGCAAATACATGGGAATTCTAACTTCAGTATTGCTCTAACAATGCCCAGTGGAAGGTCTAGATCTCGTGGAACAAAAACAGGGCATTGTCATTGTATTCTGCCTGAATCCTTGACTCACAGAATCCTTGAACATAATAAAATGGACATCTTTTATATGCTAAGTTTGGGGGTTTTTTGGTGCACAGCATTAGTAACAGAAACACTAGAATATGTCTCTTTTCCCTTAGTTTCCCCTGACCCTTCTTTATTCTTCTATCTGAATGCTTCTGTCATATGATCACATCTTTCACTCACATTGTGCACTCAATAAATGATCAACCAGTGCTTACTACTAACTTCCAGCAATGGTAGAGACACACTTTAATTTCCCTAAAAAATTGGGAAGGCCTTGCTTTCAGAAGAAGCTCGTTCAGTAAATTGTAGTTCAGCCAGCCCCCAACCATTGAGACAGCATCAATACTTCCTGTTGCTTGTTTATTTGTTTGACGTTGAGTTCTGTCTCCAATGTTCCTTCCTCCCCCCAAAACCCCTCATTTATTACTCAGCTAGCATTTATTAGAAACTTTCCCTATGTCAGGCACTATTTCTGGCCTTAGAGAACTCTACTGTGAAAAATGATTGGCAGGTGTCAGACCAGCATCATGGTGTGAAGTCACTCTCTGCCTACCCCTTCTCCCTCCCTTTATCTTTTAGCAGGCATTACATTCCATCAATCGCTTGCATTTCTAATTCTACCTTGGCATCTGCTTCTTAGGGGACCGAAGATGACAAAATACCCTTGCCAACCTTGTAGGTCCGAATGATTCTTATTCATAATAAGTATAAAAGAGGGGAAGTGTTGAGTAGATTTTTAGTAAGCCAGTCTTGTTAGAAGTAAAAGAAAATGAAGTAAAAGAAGGAAGTCTCTGGCCTTCATTCGTTATGGGAGACAGAGATGGTACTTGTATAAAGGAACTAATAGTTGCATTGGACTTTCTATTATGACTAAGCTTCTAGCTGAAGTAATTCTGGCTAAATTTACAAACGTTGAGGCCTGTGTCATGGGTAATGAGTTAACACCAAATCTGGGTGCATCTCACAGTGATGTTGCACTAAATACCTTCTCCAGATTTTCCCTCTGAGGCACTCAAGTGACACATTACTCCCTGAGAACACGAACACCTCAAACCATGATATGCCATTATTTCGACCTGTTTTTCAAGATCGGAAGCCTGGGTTTGTTACCTTCCTCTATGCATGTTGCAATTAAAAGCTATCTATTTGATTTACTATTTCAGTGGTCAATCTATCTTCCAGGGACAGTGCTAGACTGCCATTTCCTTGAGGAAAAGAAAGGAGGCTGGCCCTTTGCTACATCTTCATCACTTATTCCAATTACTGGCCCATGGTGTGTCCCTGACACATCTAAGGGAAGTGAAAAGTGTTTCATTATTTGATTTCTCAACACATAAACGCTCTCTTTGCTGAGGTGAATTTTCTTCAGGTAATGACTTTGCTGCCATAGATATCTAGTTGGGAATTTGTGTTAAGAAAACAAAGAAAAATAAGAAGAAAAACAGCAACAAAAAGCTAATTGTAATGTGATATTTAAGATGCTGCATTGCTAAATGATCTCTGTGGTAATGTAAGTATCATTGTCAAAACATACTGAGGAAAAATAAGTATGAATAAAGATGATATTTAAATTTGGAACATTATTTATTAGCCATACTTCCTCAATTGTTGAAAATTAGGCATAAGCATCTCTGCCAATACAATGTGAAAGTTATTCCTTTCTCATTAATTACAGACTCACCCAGTTTTTGGCGTGCAAATCCACTTATAATATTACCATTTAAAAAATAGAAATTTTAAAAAGGAAAATAGCATTTAAGGCTTCAGTTCTGGGTCGATTTTCTCACAGGGCAGAATTCTTGAACATATGGTTACTTGATTATGTAAATCTATGATTGATACCTACAATGTTATACATCTATTAGTTGTACATTTTTCCTTTTATAGAAGAAGTAAATGTCAAATTTAGGAATAACTCAATATATAAAATGCTGGGTAAAAATCTAAATAAGAATTTTTCTAGGGATGGAAAAAAATGAAATCATGTCTCTTCTGTTTCTAAAGGCATTTAAATATGCCCAAGGTTGTGATCTGCTTATGGGACAATCTTGCAATAAATGCAAGGGAAGGATCCATGAAAAGGTTGAGGCCATGTGTCTAAGTGGTGTAGCACCTTTGAGCAGGGTCCTGCTAGGAGCAGGTTTAACTGTGTAGACCAATCCTGCTGTAGAAGCCTCAGAACACATTTTTAAAAATTCCTTATCCAATTCTGTGTATTCTAGAGTAAAAACAGCCTAGATTTTCTTCTTTTATCCTTAATTTCTTATAATCTCTTCCTGTTTTTTTGTACCTTTTTTTCATGCAGTGAATTGTAGATGATTTTGTGTCCACAGACCCCCAAAACCACCCTCCTATCATTTGTTTCAAGGTTGGTCAGGGATTTGGGGCTGAGTGTGATAAGAGAGTAGAGCTTTCTCCACCCAACACCACTATTCCAGTACCTACTGGGCAATACACAGGGAACTCACTAGGTACTTAATCATCATAAGACCAGGTCCGCTCCTTCTAGGACATCCATGGTTTTCCTAGAAGGAGGTGAGAAATATGCAGGTAATATCATCTAGGAACAAGAAGTGCCTCACACACACCAGCAAGAAATGGGGGGGCAGCACCTCCTATCCATCGTGGGTGCTGAGGCGAGGATCACAAGGGATAAAGAGGTGCCCCAGGGGCAGGAGGGAACCCCCAGGACACCAGGAGCTCTAGATTCTGCAGGTAGAGTTCTTGAGTTCATTAGCAGAGACCTGTGCCCGAGCTACCTTCCATGGGCCAGTCACCACCGTGGTGGGCCAACTTTTATGGCTTCTTGCTCTCTTATAATGCTTCCCCTATTTTTATTTATTACAACATAGTAAGCATACTTACTTTATATTCTGTTTGATAATTCTGGTGTTTTAAGTCTTTATAAGTCCTATGCTTCTATCTTCTTCGTTAAGCCAATTTGTTTTATGATTTTTTTTTTAAAAAATGTGTGATCATTTTTACTGGAATTCAGTGGGAATCCTCTGATTCTTGAATTGAAAGTGGTCCTTGTAGAGCACACTTAGGTTTGCTTCTGCCAAGGCATTTGGAAATATTCCTTTCTACCCAGGGCTACTTCCCACAAAATTCTCTCAAATTTTTCAGGTCTCTCAGGTTATATGGATTCAAGCTATATATAAAAGCCAAATTAATGTTGCAAATCCTTAGGAAGGATGTATTCCCCTTTAGTCAGTGACAGTTTTCAGTGTAGATCATTTTCTTTGTAACATCGTGTGCCTGTATCTGTGTTTCTAGGACTCCCTTACTCTGATGACATAATATTTTGGCTTGGGGGTTCTCCTAATATGTTTTACAATTTGGGCCTGCTCTGGACTTTTTCACCTCTAGGCTCTAGGAGGCCATGAAAGAACAAGTCATGGGTATTAAGTTAGGCAACTGCCTTTAAGATAATAGCTAAATTGAGGGCCACATATGTTGTAGACTCTACAAAGCAGAAGTTGGTTGGCCAGCTTTTTCTGTAAAGGGCCATATAGTAATATGTTACGATTTGCAGGCCACATACTTGCAAGCCAAGCAATTTCTGTCACATACCGTTTGCTTGTTTGTTGTTTGGTTTTTCTTACAAGCTTTTAAAATGTACAAACCATTCTTAGTTCTGGAGACATGCAAATAAAGACCATGGTGTCTTGAGATTTCCTTTATTTTCTCTTTTTTCTCCAACTCTACATTTAAATGAACATCTTTAATATTTTCACTCACATATTTGAGTGTTTGGGAGCATGAACATTTTCAAGATTTGTAGGATATTCTCAGAAAGAGAAACCTTGTGTCAGACGTCTCACTTTATTTTTTTTTCCCTTGAGAGATGACATAATGCTTTACATACAAGATTGAATTGTTTATTGGAATTAATTACTCTTGTGGTAATCTTAGAAAAGTCACTTACATTAGAATCTCAGTTTCTTTATCAACTAAATGAGGCTCCTATTAATACCAGTCTTACAGTGCTGTTGGTTGGTGTAGATGAGGTAGTGTGTATTAACATCATGCATTACACAAACACTGGTTTTTCACGATCCTTGATTTTCTGTGTGTGTGTGCGCACGTGTGTGTTTGTGTTGGTATCTGTGCATTTGAATAATATGGCTCCTATTTCAGACTTTACAGGTTTGCTTTGGCAGAGACAGCTCTTTACCAGTCAGTTCAGTTTAGTTTTGTGTGTGTGTCTGTTGATATTGTATTGGGGCAGGTAGGCCTGCTCTTATGGACTATTTTGAGTCAAGTAACTATTCAAGTTCTCAGGATAGGGAAGGGAAGATGTGCTACTGGGTGAGAAAAGTTGGATAGGACTGCTGGCCTGATTCCCTACCTACGTGAAGCTGTAGGATGGGCTCCATGTCTGATTGAATTCTCTGGTCAGGCTTCCTAGATGGTCAGGACTATGTACTATGTACTAGGTACTGTGTACTATGAATTAGCTTCCCTTCCCTGGCAGGGCAGCAGGACAAGACTCGGGGCTTATAGAATTTGTTGTTTGATGGTCCAAATCAGGCCTGAGTCCACACTGAATTTCTTGGTCTAGTGAGCCTAGCATTTTTGCTCTGCAGACGGTAGAAGCCACAGATTATGTTCTCTGCTAAAATGCCAATGCACGTGGGGCGGTTGAGTGGGTTACATAGCTTTCTGTATGTTCTGGTTAGTTTCCCTGGTTGGACAAGCTAAATGCTGTATTCAGCAATGAGAAGGGCTACAAATTAGATTCCCTGCCTGGTTATAGAGGGAAAAGGAGTTCTAAAACCAGTAAAGCTCTTAGTTTGTTGTCTTAACTCAAGCTGACCCACACCACAAGTTCTCTGGCTAAACATGGCCCCTGGCTTTGTTCTGCAAGCTATTAGCTCTGTTTGCCCTTCTCTGTGCTCATGTTCCACTGGGCTGTACACCTTTCAGGTATTTCTACTAGTTCTTTTGGTCCGATGGGGCCAGAAGACACTCCTCCCAGTGAGTGAGGCTATGTCTCAGCTCCTTTGCCTAGGTGGGAGGGGAGGGGCTGCTCTCCGCTGTTTCCCAAACAGTCTCTCCAGTTGGGAGGGGCCTGCAGCTATCCTCAGCCTGGGCTATAAATTAATCCTCCTGTCTGTGTGTGTGGCATGGGGAGCCTCCGCGCCAGTATTGGCTTTGTTCTGGGGGGCAATTACCTCTTCTCACCTGCCTCTTGGCTGGAGTGCCACTGAGCTGCGCACCTTCCAGGAGCCCTCATCAGCCCTTCTGGTCAGAGGGGGCTGAAAGGCACTCTCCACAGTGGATGGGGCTGTGACTCAGCACCTTGCATGGGTCTGGGATAACTGGGCTCTAGGGCCAACAGAAGTCCTCATTTAATCAGGCAGATCTGCACCTCACCAAGTTTCTGGGTCAGAGTACACCCCCTGACTTGGTTCTGCAGATGAGCACGGCTGCTGGTTGGGATTAATACTTGGGCTCTGCGTGTTAAACTCTCCCAAGATCCATGCGCTGGTTGTTGCAAGTCCCTTCCCACCCCACCCCCCAACCCTGCTTCCCTCGTAGATTCCCAGTGGCGTAAGATCAGAGTAGGGGCTCCCCAGAAAGGGACCCATAATTCCCATAAAGGGAGGGCTGGTTTTCCCTTCTGAGTTTTTTTTTTCCTTCTGGGGGAATCCGATTCTCAGGGTAGGCCTCTCCAGGTGGTGCTGTGCTGCCTGGGGGAGGAGTGATGAGGCCAACAGGTAGCCACTTTTCTCACCCTTCTAATTCGGTCTGTGTGATCCTGGAGGGTGCTTCAGGCTCACTCTCATGTTCTAGGATTCTCTCAGTGGTGTTTTGTTCTTGAAGAGATGATAGTTGTTCTCGTGAGGGGGAGTGAAGTCAGGAACGACGTATGTCATCATCTTAGTGGTATCACTCTCCTCATGTGTAATTTTAAATTCTAATTATTTGTACTACTTACAATGATGTATTTTGTTTCTGTGCCTGAAAAAGAATTTACTACTTCACCTTCTGGCAAGGGCAATATAGGAAGGCAGCCTTCTTTCTTAAGCATAAATTGTTGAAAGTTCATTTGGTCACAAATATGTCTTGTTTCACAGTTATACAATCACATGTATGGCTTTGAAGAAAATACTGTTTTAATACATGTATATTTTTTGGTTAATTGTTTGATAAATAACCAAAAAGAATAATATCCATGTCAGAAGAAATATGACCAATTTAGTTCAGTAAGAATTTTTTTCTGATTGGATAAGTTTAGAAAATTTATGACAGAAGATAGGACCTACTTCCAAAGAGCAAATTGAGAACAACAAATCATTCTGGATCAGAACTCAATTTGAAACACATATAAAAAGGTTTTATTTATCTAGTTTTAGGAAGCTATTTAAAAATTACTCCATTTCTTAAGCACTAATAATAGATAATACTTTTCTTTCAGGTATACTTCTAAGCACTTAATGTCAATATATTTCAATATTTCAATAACACTGTGTATCTTTTTCCTACACCCTAGGAAACAAAGAACATAGTATGAAAACTTGCACAAGGTCATTTAGGTGATAGAGGGTGAAGTCAGAATTTGAACAAGGCTTTAGAGTTTCTGTATTGCCTTCAACCAAGTGTTTTGAAAACTAATTTATAATTTTCTGTTTATATTAATAAAGTACTCTTTACTTTTCTTGAGTGTTCGAGATTAAAATCATTTGGATTTTTAAAGAATGCTAGATAGCCCAAATGAATTTTTATTGATGTAACTTCAGTAAATATAATAATCAAAATGAAGAATTTGAGGCAGTGTAGAGAAACACATTTTTGTACCTGGGGACAACTGGAAAGCACATTCTTTTCAAGAAGTCATTCTGGATTTTTTTTTAGCTATTTTCCAATGTCACAATTCTGGTTCTAATGTCTGTCTAAATTTGTTGATCAAGACAGCCTTACTATTCCCCTCAGCTTCACTAAATTTTAGGTAGACTTCTTGATTATAGGCCCCAGACCTCTTTTTCTAGGAGCAATTACCTAAGAAAACTTTCACTTGTAAATTCTTTCTCTGTCTCTTTGAAACATAAAATTTCTCCCAAGCTCTTGACAGCTTTAGGGCCCAGGAGTCCCAGGCAGCCCTCCCAGTGGAATGTAAACCTTAAGGAAGACAGGGCCCCTGCCTTCTAGTCCATAAGAAAGTAGGAGCTTCACCTGGATAAGAACCAGTTAGCAAACATGATAGCCTCATCACTTTTACCAACATTCTCCAGTACTTTTCCACTAGCCCATAGCTCTCCCTGGTGTTTAAAAACAAAAGCCTTTTGTTTCAGTGGAGTTGAGTTCTTTGCCTCTGCCCCATTGCAAAGCCTTGCTCTCTATTGCAATTGATTTGTATGAAGTCTCCCTTGCTGTTTTTTTTTTAACTTTTTTTTTGTTCATTTTTTATTATGTTAATCACCATACATCATTAGTTTTAGATGTAGTGTTCCATGATTCATTGTTTGTGCATAACACCCAGTGCTCCATGCAGAACGTGCCCTCTTTAATACCCATCACCAGGCTAACCCGTCCTCCCACCCGCCTCCCCTCTAGAACCCTCAGTTTGTTTTTCAGAGTCCATCATCTCTCATGGTTCGTCTCCCCCTCCAATTTCTCCCCCTTCATTCTTCCCCTCCTGCTATCTTCTTCTTTTTTTTTTTTCTTAACATATATTACATTATTTGTTTCAGAGGTACAGATCTGAGATTCAACAGTCTTGCACAATTCACAGCACTCACCAGAGCACATACCTTCCCCAGTGTCTATCACCCAGTCATCCCATCCCTCCCACCCCACCCCCCACTCCAGCAACCCTCAGTTTGTTTCCTGAGATTAAGAATTCCTCATATCAGTGAGGTCACATGATACATGTCTTTCTCTGCTTGACTTATTTCGCTCAGCATAATACCCTCCAGTTCCATCCACGTCATTGCAAATGGCAAGATCTCATTCCTTTTGATGGTTGCATAATATTCCATTGTATATATATACCACCTCTTCTTTATCCATTCATCTGTCGATGGACATCTTGGCTCTTTCCACAGTTTAGCTCTTGTGGACATTGCTGCTATAAACATTGGGGTGCACGTACCCCTTCGGATCACTACATTTACCCAAAAGATACAAATGTAGGGATCCCTTGCTGTTTTAAACAAGTGGCCAGTGCAATTTTTCTTTTACAACATCAAGATATTCTACCACACCTCTGGAGGTATGGAGGTGGACTCTCTGCAGACTGTGGAGGTAGACTGTTTATAAGAAACATTTATATATAAATTGTTGATTGTCCAGATTGTTTTTTTTTCTTTATTCTTAGTTATTCTCTTAGCTACTATCTGATAACTTTTCTTTGATGTGATTTAGCCAATGGAGACTCAGGGATAAATTGCAATGTTAGTGGAACATAGCAAATTAGGATATCTTCCCAAACAGAAGAAATATGATTATTTTTTTAAAAGATTGATTGATTTATTGATTCATATTATTTTTTTTATTTTTTTTTAATTTTTTTATTGTTATGTTAATCCCCATACATTATATCATTAGTTTTAGATATAGTGTTCCATGATTCATTGTTTGTGCATAACACCCAGTGCTCCATGCAGAACGTGCCCTCCTCAATACCCATCACCAGGCTAACCCATCCTCCCACCCCCCTCCCCTCTAGAACCCTCAGTTTGTTTTTCAGAGTCCATTGTCTCTCATGGTTCTTCTCCCCCTCCGATTTCCCCCCCTTCATTCTTCCCCTCCTGCTACATTCTTCTTCTTCTTTTTTTCTTTCTTAACATATATTGCATTATTTGTTTCAGAGTATTTACCCCAAAGATACAAAAGTAGGGACCCAAAAGGGTACGTGCACCCCGATGTTTATAGCAGCAATGTCCACAATAGCCAAACTGTGGAAAGAGCCAAGATGTCCATCAACAGATGAATGGATAAAGAAGATGTGGTATATATATACAATGGAATATTATGCAGCCATCAAAAGGAATGAGATCTTGCCATTTGCAACGACGTGGATGGAACTGGAGGGTATTATGCTGAGCGAAATAAGTCAAACAGAGAAAGATATATTATTTATTTGAGAGAGGGGATGGGGAGAATGGAGGGAGGGGCAGAGGGATAGGGAGAAAGAGAATCCAAGCAGCCTCCCCACTGAGAGTGGATCAGGACTTGATTTCAAGTCCCTAAGGTCATGACCTGAGCTAAAATCAAGCATCAGACGCTCAACCAACTGAGCCATATGTGCCCCAGAAATGTGATTCTTTAGTTTTGTTAAATTCAACAGGTATTTATGTAAGCATTCATTCAGCTAATATTAATTGTGCAAGCACCAGGCACCTTCAGAAGTGCTAGGCTTTTACTGAGGATAAGTGAGACAAATTCCCTGACCGCAAGGCACATGCATTGTATCCAGATGTTGAAGAACATCAACAAAACAAGACCTCCATCACACTGTTCAAGAGGGAGTAAAATGCTAAACTAAACAGGATGTGTATTGTATCCTTGAGCATTTGACATGTGTTGGTTGACATATACAAATATAATAGGGTTTACCATTTCAATAAAGCACTGCAGTTGGTATTCTTTCTGAATGTTTTCTTCCTTTATGTTCTGCTTCTATCTTCTATAAAAGGCCACGAGCTGTTGGTATGCACTGTCAGTTTTGACATTCAGTTCTGGCTTGACATAATTTGACCTATGCAAATCCTGAAGGCTGTAAGTGGAGCAGACTGCTGAGCTCTTGAAGAGAGAGATCATCTCACATTTCAGGATACACACATGCACATGGCACTGGGTGTGAAAAAAGAAAAATAACTGTATGGGTCAAGTGAAATTAAGGGATAGTTAGGGGTGTGTACAAAAGTCAGATTTCTTACATTATATGATGGTCTACTGATAACATCATAATTAAGATTTAAAACATCCCTAGAGTTTTCTTTTTTAAATATTTACTATCTTCACATCAGCATTGTATTTCTTTAATTTCTTATAGAATAACTGAATTCATCTAAATGCTACTGTATTTTGGAATTGTGATAAAATTATTTTGTCAAATCAATAATGGTATTTATTTCCATTTCCATCCTAAAAGTAACACATGCTCATTACTGAACATATTACAAATCAAAAAAGTAATTTATATTTTTGTGTGTGTACCACATACTTTCTAAGTAACATCCCAGGGAACTCACTTTTGTGACTTAATAGTGTATTTTCAAAACTGCAGTATCTAAAAATAAGTGTGTTCATCTATGAGTGTTAAATAATAGAAAGTTGCAGAAATATTTATAAATATTGTATCTTCTTCTTGTCCCCTTTATCATTATGTAATGCTCTTCTTTGTCTTTTATTGCAGTCTTTGTTTTAAATTCGATTTTGTCTAATATAAGTATAGCTACACCAGCTTTTTTTTTATTTTTTGCTTCTGTGTACATGGAATGTCTTTTTCCATCCCTTCACTTTCTGTTTGTGTTTCCTTAGTTCTGAAGTGAGTTTCTTATAGGCAACATATAGATGGGTCTTATTTATTTATCGTTTCAGCCACTCTTTTAATTAGAGATTTTAGTCCATATACATTTAAAGTAATTACGGACAGGTATGTAATTACTGCAATTTTGTTTATTTATATTTTGGCTGTTTTTGTAGCTTCTCTCTGTTTCTTTATTTTACTCTTCCCTTGTGGTTTGGTAAGTTTTTTTTTTCTTCTTTTCTTTCCTTTTCTTTTCTTCTTTCCTTCTCCTTCCTTTCTTTCTTTCTCTCCCTCTTCCTTCCTTGCTTCCTTCCTTCCTTCCTTCCTCCCTCCCTTCCTCCCTCCCTCCCTCCCTTCCCTCCTTCCCTTCCTTCCTTCCTTCCTTTTACTGTTACATTTAGCTTCCTTTGTCATTTTCTTTTATGTATCTACTATAGCTTTCTACTATGTGGTTATCACGAAGTTCCCATATAACATCATATGTAAAACAATGTATTTTAAGTTGATAGCATTTTAAGTTTGAGTGCAATCTAAAACTCTACATTTTTATTCTCCTTCCCACCATGTGTTGTTTTTGATGTCATATTTTACATCTTTTTATTTGGCATGTCTCTTAACTAATTATTGTAGTTAGAGTTAATTTTACTACTTTTGTCTTTTAACCTTCATATTGGCTTTATAAGTGGTTAATCTACTACCTTTACTATATATTTACATTTACTACTGAGATTTTTACTTTTCTATATGTCTTTGTGACAGTTAGTATCTTTTCTTTTCAGCTTAAAGAAGTCCCTTTAACATTCTTGTAAGGCTAGTTTGGAGGTGATGAATTCCTTTAGTTTGTGCTGTCTGGGAAACCCTTTCTATCTCCTTTACTTCTGAATGATAACCTTGCCAGGTAGAATATTCTTGGTTGGAAGTTTTTTCCTTTTAGCACTTTGAATAGATCATGCCACTCCCTTCAGGCCTGTAAAGTTGCTGCTGAAGGATCAGCTTAATAGTCTTTGTAGGATTCCCTTGTAAGTAACCAGTTGTTTTTCTCTTGCTGTATTTTAATATTCTCTCTATATCTTTAACTTTTGATATTTTAATTACGATGGGTCTTGATGTGGAGAAAGGACAAGTGTGAACTAATTATTTTTCAGAAAGACAATCTATTTCTGAGAGGAATTTTGTGCAAAACAACTTTGTTCTGTTGTAAACTTTAAATTAAATCTTGTTACCAACAGGAAAGTTGTAGACTATTGATTTTCTTAGCCATTAATTCACCCAAGGCATTATCTCAGGCTACATAGCATTTAGCTGCTTTAATTTACTTACCAAAGCTAAGGGATTTCCTTAGCAGTTTCCTTTCCCCTTTCACTAGGCACAGCAACAGAATAATTTTTTACTAACGAGATACTACATATTGCAAAGAAACACATCTGATAGAACTCTGGCTGTTCCCTTCAGATACACACATACACATATGCACACACACGAAATCTCAATAAAATCATTACTGTATTTTCATAAATGGTGATTGAAAATGTGGTGAAACCACTGCTTTGTGTACTGTGACACCATTATATATCTAATTTGGGGGTCTTATTTATTTATTTTTTTTGTTTGCTTGTGTTTTCTCTGTGTCTAGGTGTATCTGTGTATATGAGAAAAGTCATAGTTGAAAAGTTGGAGTATATTGGGTTGTCCATTATGTCTAAGTTTTGAATCTGATTCACATTAAAGTTAACGTCTACGACAAGGAAAACAAAACCTTTAGCTAGCTATTTAAGCTAAAGTTGAAATTTTGGCATTTGTTCTTTTTTGAACTTTGGACACTATGAGCCCATTGCTCTTCTTTTCTAATCCACTTTACCAAGTAAACTCACCTTCCTGTGCATATATTCAAACTTTCCCTGGGCATCTAAAGAACTATATATTCTGACTCCATGTTGCTTTTCTCACTTTATTATTGGTTATTATATCTAATATGGCTACCTCATTTCTGTCAAACTTGACTAGTATTATTCTCACACACTATTTTGATTTTGACTCCTGGGTTTTTGCTTATGGTCCCTGACTCACCTGACAAGATATCCCTTTTCTTCTCTTCATTTTGCTCTTATTCATACCTTAAAGCCAAAGTCTCATCTCACTTTCTCAAATGCTTCTGGATCAGATTTAACTCATCTTCCAGACTGTATTTTTTGTACTGTAGAGTTTGGCTCTTCATTTTTCTTTTTCAGAGCCCATTTCATTCACTTAGAAGTCATATCTAAATATCATTCTTTCCTATGTAATCTTAACCATCTAAATTGTATGTTTTGGAAAGCTAGACGGTATGTTTTGTGCAGCAACTAAAACTTTTTTTCCCTTTTCCTTTTTTTCCCTTTTGCCCAGACTTGTATAACTGGTCAAGGTTTAAAGTGCTATAGGGAAATTTTTATTAGCATCCAGATGGTGATAGCTTTGCATCTGGTATGGATCCTAGTGATTGTATGCCTCTCCTCCCCAGGCTAACAATAATTTCCTGAAGCCTTAGTACAAGCATCGTGACAGCTGGGGGGCTCCAAGTCACTGTGGTCTAATGTGACATTTTATCTAGATCAAACTAATTTATTTAAATGGTCAGTATATACATAAATGTCAATGAAATGGTTTGTTTTTTCCTTCTTAAGTTGGATAGCAATTTTACAATGAGTGCGATGTGCGTATCTGTTTCTTTGAGATGATGATCGAATGTCTCAGGGGCTATGGTTGATGTTAAATGTCATACGTGAGATCATTGGCACAAACTGTAACTAACAAGCTTACGTGCAATATTTAGCTTCGATAAAAGGGTGAGTAGGAGTCAGGAGTGGATCATCATTTTTAATCTTCTGTTAGAAGTAGTATCAAAGAGATGATAATTTTCAATAATTCAAAGCACTTATTTTTTTTCTACATGGATAAATTAAAATGAAAATAAGTATTTGAAAGCTGCCTCTTTTATAACATATGTCAGTGACAAATATGGTAAGAAATATACTCTGTCAAGCACCACAAAGTTAACATGACTTGTGCTGATTCCAGCCCTGGATTTGGGGATTGAAAAGGCACCATAGGAAGTGTGACATTGGCGGAACTTCATGAAGAGAAGCACCAGTAAACTTCCAAGGTGGAACGTTTTTAGCAACTGCTATGGAGTGCAGAGGGGAAAAAATAAATGGGATTTGGTTTTTGGACATATTTACTTACATTTGAAGACACTTATTTCCCTCCATTCTATTTCTTTTCCTAATACTTAAAAAAATTGTGATCAAGTTCATATTACATAAAATTTACCATTTTGACAATTTTAAAATGTGCAATTTGGTGGCATATAGTAAATTCACATTGCTGTACAACCATTAACTCTATGTAGTTCCAGAACTTTTTCATCAACCTGGAAGGAAATCCTGGAGCCATTATATAGTCACTTCCTATTTTCTCTCTATAAGTGGCCTTGGCAACCACTAATCTGATTTTTTCTTTCTAAGAATTTGTCTATTCTTTATGTTTCATATATATATATATATATATATATATATATATATATGGAATGATACAACATGTGACCTTTTATGTCTGGCTTGTTTCACTTGGTATAATGTTTCAAGGTTCCTCCATTTGGTAGCATATATCACTACTTCATTCTTTTTATAGTTGAATAATATTCACTTGTATGGCTATACCTTATTTTGTTTATCTGTGCATAAGTTGATAGAAATTTTGGTTGTTTCCACTTTCTGACTTTTGTGAATAGTGCTGCTGTGAATGTTTGCAGACACATATTTGTCTTAACACTTCTTTTCAATCCTTTAGGGTACAAACCTAGGCATGGAATTGCTGGGTCCTATGGTACTTGTTTGTTTAATTTATTGAGGAACAATCAAACTATTTTCCATAGAGGCTGAAGCATTTTATATTCCCCTTAGTTGTGTGTGACAGTTTTAACTTTAGCACATCCTCACCAATACTTGCTAATTTCCATTTTCTTTTAAAAATTTTTTATATAGTCCTTCTAGTGTAAGGGCAATGTATTTCACTGTGGTTTTACTTGTATTTCCCTAATGTTGAATAATGTAGAATATTTAGTCACACTCTGCTGACCATTTATATATCCTCCTGTTTTTTTTAAAATATTTTTTCCAAGATTCTGTTTTTAAATAATCTTTACATCCAGTGTGGGGCTCGAATTTACAATCCCAAGATCAAGAGTTGCATGCCCCACCGACTGAGCCAGCCAGGCACCCCATCTTCCTGTTTTTCATATTCTAAAATTAGTCTATGATTATAACACCTTCAATCTATACATTAATTCAGTTTAAATCTTTTCAAGGATTATCTCTAGGCTAATGCTGAAATATGTAAAAAAAGTTTTTAAACTAATAATTTCGGCAAAGGACTCTATTATAATTTTATAAACTTCAGTTCATCATATTTGGCTAATTTTTATGTGCCATGCCATTTATTAATAATCTTGTGCCATTCAAATGACATGAAGCTAAAAAACATACCTTTCTGAAAACTATACATTAACTAAAATAAGGTTCAAGTTTCTTACCATTTTTTTCCCATTTTTTTTTCCCAATAACTTTTTCCTAAGTTCAGTAAAATAATGGGTAGTTCAGTGCTGAGATGTTCTGAAAGGCAATCTTTTCTCTAAAGACATTTAACGCTGGCACAATTTTATCTTTAGATTCCCCCATTCCCATTCTTCTCCTGTTCTCTTACCATCTTTTACATCTCTATCTTTTAGTCAGAAACAGATCTGCCTACTTATTGAGATTAATATTCTGCCCAGAAAGGGGAGACAAATTGTCTCCTTATATTCTGATGACTCTCTTTTCTCTCCTTAATTATATCTCTTGAAGATCTTCTCTTTCATGCAAACCTCAACCAATTAGAGCCTGAGATAAGACTGTGCCTATGATTGCAAAGTTAGTAATGGAAATCTGACTCTTTTAGGTTATTTATGTGACACAAATATGGTCGGCTGCAGGTGAAAAGTGAAGGAATCCTAGCTTTGGAAATGGGCTTTTACATGTGGGGGTTTGTTGGAGGCAGTGGTGGGCTTTGCTCCAACCACACTGATGTCCTGTAGGGTTCCCTTGAGACAAAAAGGAGCCACTAAATTCTTTTTTTACTGCTGGTTTTGGCTATTCTTTCTTTTCACCCTGAGTTTAATACTGTGGCTTGTGGGTATACACCATTTTCAAAAGAAGAATGTGGTGAATTTTGCTATTGTTACAATGGAAAGTTAAAGTAAATTATTCCCAAATGATTTCTATATCTCTCCCATGGCTCCAGTTGGTAATCATAATAGAGTGGATTTACCATTAGTAATAGTGCATATTTACTGAATATAATATCCCTACATACTTTAAAGATGAAGCAAATTTCATTTGTAATACCTGAAACTTTCTATTGTACAAGAAGTCTTGTAGATAATTGATGCAGTTAATTAACTGTAGATGTAATTAGCTACTTTAGAGAGCTATTAGCCACTTCACTGTCATATGAGAGTGGAAAAGACAAAATACATACAAATTAGAGGGCAGTCATTATAATTATTCGAGGTTATTGTAAGAGAACTCTTGTCTATACTGGACATTTAAGATGACCTTTCATCAACGCAGGCAAATTAGAGATAATTATTTTGATACTTTTGAAAAATACTACTTTGAATTTATTCACCGAGTTTGTTTAAAACTTTGAGGCAACCTTAATAACATCAAGCAAATCTAAAGATGTTAGGTAACCCTAAATGATGTTAAAAACAAGTTGGTTCAAAAAAAATGTAGTGTTCATTAGTGTTACTTCCAGAGAATAGGAATTTAGGGAATTTCACCTTCTATTTTATTCTATAGGGACAATTTTTTTTAAAGATGCAAATATTTATAGCTTGAAGATCATTAATTAGCTCTGACAACAAGTTGGTAAATACACAAAGAATTGGCCACTATTCAAAGTTCAAAAACTCTGCTTTTCATTAGCTGCAGAAACAAATCATTAGGGAAGAAATCCCTGAAGGGCATTAACTCTGACAGATGGTCTTACACTCAAGTTAATGCTTACCATTTCCTTGCTTGGAAAGTTGCTGTCTTTTAGAATTAATTTCCAAATTGTGACTCACTTGCAATTTACTGGAAAAGACGAAGCATGGTAGAGTTCATTAAGGAAATGGAAGAACAATACATCTGATCATTTTTGGCATATGATCCACCCTTTAGATGATCTCCAAACAAAAGAATTGTGTATGCCTTGATAAAAGCATATTAAAACAGAGCCAATTAGTATATTCCACAGAGACTTTTATAATTGTGTCCTTGGGGAAAATTCCAAAGTTTCGTATCAGGACCTTTAGCAAAGTCTCCCGAGTGTGCTTCAAAGAGTGGGCGTGATGAAGACCAATTTCTTTAGTGGAAGACCAACCAAACTAGGAACAGCAATAGACCGAAATGTTTTTGCTTGTGGATGTGAGGAATGTTCTGCACAATGACAAGTTTTGTGCACGTTTACTTATTTCTGCTTCCTGCTGAACCACATAACCTTACATAAAGCAGTGCTGTCATAAAGGATGAATCAATCAGATAGGACACTGGAGCGTAAAGGGCTTATTATACTTGACAATCGTTTCATTTATTCATTCAACAGACATTTTTTCAGCAACTGCAATAGGTTAGAAATACTGTTAGAATTAATAAATCATGATGTTTCCTCAAGGATCTTGCAGGTCAATAAAGTGATGGAATCAAATAAAGACATCAGTATTTTAGTTTCTAATAAAGGTATATGTCGAGTGTGCTATAATGGGGTATAAGGGAGGGAGAGAACATTTTTTTTTTTTGCAAATGATAGGAAAATCTTATAGGGAAGTGAAACAAATATATGTATTCATTAATTCAACAGCTATTTATAGGTTGTCTAGTATTTTCCAGGCTGGAGATAAAACAAGAAGCAAGGCACAATCCCTGTCCTTTGGAAGGTTGTAGCATTTTGAAAGATGGATAGTTATCATCAGCAGACAAGGGGGGATAAAAGTGTATTCCAGGTGGAAATACAGAAGCTTTGTGTAGGTTAATCAATGTACTTTCCACACCCATCTGCCACTTGTAGCTTAAGCTGCTAGAGCTCCCTCCACCCCACCTGCACAGAAATAATGCTTAATATTTCATTTCATTTTTTTTTCCTATAGAGAAAGACACTGGTTTGTGAGTGGATGACATAAAAACTTAAGAAACCAATACATGGTCTGATCACCAATATAAGGTTTTGCCTAAGTAGTGATGACTTGAGCTAGATTTCTAGCTCAGTGATACAGAGCAGAATCATCAGTTGGTGATGGAGCTAGGGGGCAACTGTATTGTGGGCAGGCTGTTCCATGCACAAGATGAGCTTAGTAAAGAAACCATGTTGAGAACCTTTAAAGAATGGGGCAGACTTAGGGACACACAGATTAGACACCACTCATTAACTAACAACTTCATAGGGACTTTCTAATTCAGAATTTCACTCCCTATGGCCTGAGTTGTACTTCTAACCCACATCACAGTCTACAAGTTATTCGTACATTTATCACTAGTATCCCTTGCCATTTTGGGCTCTAGATGTTTTGGGTGACTTTTTGTTGCTCATATCCAAAATGGATACAACATGGGATGTTGGAGGGTCTCTAGGTAGTTTTGTAAAACTCGAAAGTAGAATACAGTAAAGATGAGCCTGGAAAGCAAGACAGGACCATAACATAAACAGTTTTGTGCCCTATAATGAGAAGTTTGAGTTTTATAATACAAACAATTGAAATCACTACAGTCCTCCAAGCAAGAGAGTGACATGATCAGATTGTGTTGTATAAACGTCACTTGGGTGCTTTGGAGGGTTCATAAATGAAGACAGAGGGGGTCCCCTTAGAAGACCGTGAGAATGACTTTAGTATGGGATATTAAGTGTCTGTAGTAAGACAGTAGCTATGGGAATGGAAAGAAGAAATTTTATTTAAGACATGTCAATGTTGTGGAATTTATGTGACTTGGACACTGATTCAGTGAAAGGAAAGAGTGAAAGATTACTTTAATGACAAATGAATGCCAGTATTTGATCCATAAAGGGAATCCTGGAAATGGTGTTATATTTGAAGGGGGGGAAAAAAAAGTACAGTTGCAGTGATGTTTAAGATTGGGGTGTTCCTTCAGTTAGGAATCAGTCAGAGAGACAGAAAGTGTTATAAAAGTAATTTGTGTTTAAAAATGGCTTACAGGGCACCTGGGTGGCTCAAATGGTTAGGCTTCTGCCTTTGGCTCAGGTCATGGGCCCAGGGTCTGGGGATCTAGCCCTGGATCCGGCTCCCTGCTCATCGGGGAGCCTGCTTCTCCCTCTCCCTTTGCTCCCCCTGCTTGTTTTTTGTTTTGTTTTTCACTCTCTCTTCTGCTCTCTGTCAAATAAATAAATAAAATCTTTAAAAAAAATAAAAATAAAAATGGCTAACAATGTCAACGGAGAGCAGGATCAAATACACGGGGTAAAATCAGAAAGTGAAATTGGATGATAAGCACTTCTTAAGATCACTTATTAAATTACCCTTTTACTTATTTTACTTATTAATTTTGTCCTTTTAAAAATTGTAGTTGCTGCCATTTGGGGGACCGGGGAACAAATTCACGTGTATCATTTAATTTTTCCCAATAACCATCCCCCGAGGCAGCTATTAATAATATTCCTGCTTTATAAATGGGGTAATTTGGATGCACAAAGTTTAAATAACTCACTCAAGGTGATAGTAAATAAATATCCAAGCCACCTGAGGCCACTTGTCTAATTCCATAGCCTATACGATTAATGGTAGTGCTGCACTTTGCGTTCCAACTATGAAATTCCAGATGATCCAGGGAAGGCACGACTGTCCATGAGATTCACCATGCCCATCTGTCATTTGTCACACCCTAGACAAACTTCCTTGTGAGTCCGTGGCCTGATATAATATAATAGCAGGTAGGCCAAGAAGAAGGTGCCATAGCAGAAAAGCAGATTCAAGAACAGAGAATTAAATGGTGACACTTTTCTCCTCCCTAGCCTCTGTGTCTGCAACCAGTGCACCTTAGTATTAGCCCAAGCAGCATGCGATTGGAGGAATCCTGGAGGCGGGTTCTACCCCATGGTATGTAACACAGTGGGCAGGTGGGGAGACAGATTTTGTATGAGATGCTATTTAATTCTGTATGAGAATTATTTATTTTTGACAGGTGAGAGCATAGATGCAGACTTGAGACCTGCCTTTTTTGTTGTTTTTTGTTTGTTTGCTTGTTTATGTTTTTTTACTAAGTAAGACCAGTTTCTTTTTGTCGCAAAGAGTAGATAAGTCACTTTTTTTTTTTTTAAATACTATATAAAGCCGATCTGAAATAGTTAATGTTGTTAACATCCTGGGAAATCTTTGCAAATGCCAACTCTTAGCTAGTTCTCT
>NW_022589735.1:16800119-16978036 GCF_004348235.1 Phoca vitulina
TTGAGTTTGTAGGTGTTCAGAATGGTTTGATCCCTATCCAGCTGAATTCCTGAGAGGAGACGAAATCCAGGTCTCCTACTCCTCCGCCATCTTGCTCCGCCCCCTTAGCTAGTTCTCTTAATGTAAATGTTAGACATCGTTTCAGGAAGCATGCTCACATGTTTTAAATCACTTCTCTTTTCATTTAAACAGCTGTAAATGTATATACATAATTCATTGTTTTGCATTAAGGAATCATGTTGAGAGAAAAAAAAAAAAACAGATAAATGAAGAAATCTCACATTGGAGAGGGAGCAAGAAGCCAGGCCTGGACATATTTGTACACATAGTATAATGCCTTTCTAGACAGAATATTTCTGAAGCTTAGATGGTTTGTTTGAAGGCAGACTAGAGATAATCTGATCTTGCACTGACCATTCTTTAACTATTTAAATAACTATGTGTGGCTGTTTGGATTTGAATTCGTTAAAGTTAAATGCAATAATCTACTTCCTCACTTCAAGGAAGTGAGGGTTGTCGCTATATAAGAAACATTGCTTAATTAACCCTATTTTATGCATGGGAGATTATGTATTAAATACCTATTATCTGGTTTTACATAAAATTCTTCTTCATGTAGTTATTTCCAATTTTTGACACTTAAAAATTTGTTTCTATCTGTAGTGATTTTTTCTTCTTCTGTTAGCTAAGACAAATACACTTTTTTTTTTTAAGATTTTATTTATTTATTTGACACAGAGAGAGAGAGAGAGACAGCGAGAGAGGGAATACAAGCAGGTGGAGTGGGAGAGGGAGAAGCAGGCTTCCCGCTGAGCAGGGAGCCCGATGCAGGACTCGATCCCAGGACCCTGGGATCCTGACCTGAGCTGAAGGCAGATGCTTAACCGACTGAGCCACCCAGGCATCCCTTAGACAAATACACTTTTAAGCAATGCAAAACCTGTGATCATTCACTCATCTATTCAACCACCCATCCGTGTCTAGAAATTTCTTGAACTTCATAAATGTGTGAAAAAAATAAAAAATAATGGTAATTGATCATTTTGTTATTTGAATACTTTTAGATGCAATAAGTCCTCTTTTAAACCAGAAGAGATGTGTCTCCATAAGCATTATAGATATAGTTATCAAATGATCTATCAAGTTAAATATGTCTAAATAAAGTACATAATAGTTGCTTATTGTGTATTTATATGTATTCCTCGTCAATTAATAAAGTCTTTATTTTATACATGTATATTATTATTATATCCATATATAAAAGAAGAAGAAAATGTTGCAAAATTATTTTATTTTTTTAAAAAGATGACATAACCTGAGAAATTTGTAGATCCTTGGACCTTTCAACAGGTCCAAAATGTAAAATTGTTTGCTGTAATATAAACTCAAAACTTCAGTTTCCCAAAGTGAAACGATTTGTGTTATTTAATATTTTTACTCACCTGGACTCTTTCACTCTGTGTCTATTAATAAGTTCAATAGATGTTGTTAAAAATACCAGCCTATTCACAAGATCCTTCCAAATATCCTACTTTAATAACCTATTACTATATTCAATTTATCCCATTCATGAGCTCAAACTGGTATTTGGTTTTAACATATATAAATAATATAAAATTTATTAGATATTTAAATAACAGGTTTGTCAACCTGTAGGTTGAAATTATAGGATGAATTTGTCTAATAATTTTGGCCAATTAACTGTTGAATATTAAGTTATTGGGATTAATATCTATTTTCAATGCTTTATTATTATTATTTCTGTTGCAGTTATAAATTTGTCTGGACTCTCATTACTGCTACTGTTTTCAGTTTCTTCTCACTAACCTTGAAAGTGCATAAAGAATTTTAGTGTAGTTTTCTGTAATCGGGCAAATGTTCTACAAAAATCTATGAAACTGACTTCTGAATTATTGAAATTTCTCGATATTGCAGAAACTGAGTGTCACGTTTCTGAAAAACATACAATTTCTTTGAATTAAGCTGGATATGATATCAGTGAGGTGAAACATAGATTTTAAAATGTAGGCTTCCCATTATAATTGCTCTTAAATTCCTTCTTAGGACAATGAAAATCTATTGTTTGCGATTGGAAGTCTTGCTGAATTGGTCTCAACCAAAAGATCATCTGTAAGATGAAAGAAGACAAAGGATATCCCATATTCAGGACAAAGAAATATGCTGTTATAAATAATGGATGATTCTTTTGAGTGATTAGTCTTTGTTGAATGTCAGCACTAATATTGCTAAGCAAGTAGAGTTTTCTTTTTTTTCAGCAAAGCTTTTGTCCTTGACTTAAAAGAATGGGCATTTACTGGCATTTTGTTTAGACTTTTCATTTTGGCTTTTAGGTAACTAGACACCTTGTTGACTCATAAAGTTGGAGGGGACCCACAAAAGCTAGGGTTTTACTAAGTCATACTAGTCATCTAATTGGTGCATGGTCCAAAATTGTACATTTGAGACAAGCAAGGCAAGCAAGGCAAGTTAGCTATTCTTTCTCAGGGTAGGTATGTATGAGTGGGTCCGTGATATTCATTATATGTGTGTGTGTATACTTTTTGAGTTGATATATATATATATATATAGAGAGAGAGAGAGAGAGAGAAATATATATATATATATATATCAAACATATATACTTTTTGAGTTGAAATAAATCCCCTGTATACCGTAAGAAACATGCCTTGATAAGCATTACAGATAAAGATATCAAGGGATGCTTCATGTTAAATATATATAAATAATATAAATAGGATTATTTAATTTTTAATAAATTTAAAATTTAAATATAAATTTAAAACTATTTAAATTTAATCATAACATTGTAAGTATGTATTTAAGTGTAAATACAGAATATATATGTATATATATGTACATATATATTATATACATATTATATGTATCACCACACACCCACATACAGAGAGAGGGAAGGAAACAGAGTCATCCTCTTTGTGTAATATCTGTAATAATCTCAGAAACTTTGAGGAGATATTTTCTTTTCTTTTTTTTTTTTTCTTTAAAAAACATTTATTTACCTAGTTCTCTTTTTTGACTCTGCTCTTGAGCACAAACATGCATGATAAAATTCAATGAAGCATGAAGTGTATATATACACACTAAGCATTGGTGGGAAACTATAGTAGGCACATTTCCAGAGCAAGTAAGCTTTAAACCAAGAATTCTGGGAGAATTGAAAGGCCAATTCATCCATTCACTCATTCAAGGATCCACGGACTTCCTGGATCCATCTCTGGACTGAGGATATCGATGAGAAAGACCCAGCTCCTTTTTTGCATGTGACTCCTATGAGGAGATATTTTCTATCACGTGGACTGGGGTGCAGCAGAAGCCAATCTGCAGGAAGAAATACAATAGAAGGAGATGTGCAATGGAGCAGAAGTAAGACTTGGCTTGTGCGTCACCAGCAGTATTTAGATTGACATTTGTGCGATCCCAAGGCTCCGCTACCTTCCCTTCCATGCCTGAAAGTCATTAAGTTCTGAGAGATAGTCTTATAACCTTTCAACAGAACTTTTTTTTTGTATGAGCCCTCTCTACATAAAATCAAAGAGTCTTAGCTAACAGATTTAGGAAGAAAAGCATTGCTTAAAGGACAAATAACCAGTTACTTACGATGCTTTATCTGTTTACCTGCTACAGAATGCTGCTGGGAAAGAAAATAGAGTGCATTGTGAGTCCAGAGAGAAAGGCTTTATGTGTTTGGCTTTGCATGACGTTTAAAGATGTTTGACTTCGGTGAAAATATTTTCATCTAAGATGCTTCTAATGAGCCACAGAGATAACTAACTGTTGGGGATCATTGCTATCTGATGGGCTCAGTAAAATCCATGGCATTGTCGTTCCCACAGGTTTATGGACAGAGCACTTCTCTGTAGTAAGAGGATTTGTTACCAGATTTTCTTCTTAATCTGCTTTTCTGTAAATATGGAAGGAACATTTTGGAAACTACTTTGACAGAGATAGAACATAAGAGCCTTTTAAACTAGACATTAATGTTTATTATGTATAGATAGCCATGTGAAAATGGCCTGACCAAAATTATTAAGAAATTAAGACCTCGAGAGATGCCTGGGTGGCTCAGTGGGTTAAGCATCTGCTTTGGCTCAGGTCATGATCTGGAGTCCTGGGATCGAGCCCGGCATCGGGCTCCCTGCTCTGCGGGGAGGGGAGAGCCTGCTTCTCCCTCTCCCTCTGCCTTTCCCCCTGCTTGCGCTCTCTCCCCCTCTCTCTCTGACAAATAAATAAATAACATCTAAAAAAGAAAAGGAAAAAAAAGAGAAATTAAGAACGCGATAAGAAATCTGCAGATTTGATTCATATTTACTTGTGATTTGATTTCTGAGACAGTTCAGAAAAGAGGTAGTACTAATTTATATTCCAGATACGTAAATCCCATATTGCCCATGGTGGATAATAAGATATCCTTTAAAGCCCAATAATAACAAAAAATGTTGGTTTCATTAAAAATCATTTAGATCTAGCCAGGGAAAGAGTGACTAGACGTGATCTGAGTGAACTAGAAGAAGTTGCCCTAACTTTCGGTGATCGTATAGTGTAAATCTGATGTGTGCTTCCAATATAATTTTTAGTTAACTTCCCCTTTCCAGCCCTTTCTACCCAAGCACAGCACAATTGATGAATATGTAGAAACAAGCTGACTCTTCTTTCTTATTTTACAACTGAAGCTGTGTTTTTTTAACCAATTGACAGACAATTTAATTCAACAATATTTATCAAGCACTTAGTATGTGCCAAGAATTGCACTTGGCACTGGAAAGACAGAATGGAATAAGACCCGTAATTTTCAAGAAAAGATAGACACATAGGCTGCTAATCACAATAGTTGCAAGAGCTCTTACTGAGAGGCATGACAGGGTCCTAACAGAATACAAAGGAGAGAAATTTAACTGAGGCTTGAGGTTCATATGCAGCTTTCTGGAGGAAGTAGCACTTAGTCGGGGGAGGGATTGGTTAAATGGGCAAGGAAAGACCATTTTATAGATTCCAAATAGCACACCAGAAGCAAAGTCACAAAAGAGACTATTCCTGGAACCACAAGAAGTTTTGTGTGGTTAGAAGACAGGGAATCTCCAAACTGAGGGTTGCTGGAGTGATGGGGGGTGGAGGGGATGGGGTGGCTGGGTGATAGACATTGGGGAGGGTATGTGCTATGGTGAGTGCTGTGAATTGTGTAAGACTGATGAGTCACAGACCTGTACCCATGAAACAAATAATACATTATATGTTAAAAAAAAAAAAGAGAGAAGAAGAAGATAGTAGGAAAGGAAAAATGAAGGGGGGCGGAAATCGGAGGGGGAGACGAACCATGAGAGACTATGGACTCTGAGAAACAAACTGAGGTTTCCAGAGAGGAGGGGGGTGGGGGGATAGGTTAGCTTGGTGATGGGTATTAAAGAGGGCACGTACTGCATGGAGCACTGGGTGTTATACGCAAACAATGAATCATGGAACACTACATCAAAAACTAATGATGGAATGTATGGTAATTAACATAATAAAATAAAATTAAAAAAAGAAAGAAGACAGGATATCTCTATGGCAAGGAGGAGAAATGAGACTAAGAAGACAGTTTGAAGTGTCTTGTGAATTCTTTGTTTAATCCTTAAGGCATGAGGAGCCATTAAAAGATTTTGTGTTGTGGAAAGACACGATAACATTGAAATTTCTAGGCAAGATATTTTTGTTATTGAAGTATAAAAAATAGACACAGAAGTGCATGTACCCAAAGATCATAACTCAGTAAATTACTTCAAAGTGAACTTTATACAGGTCAAGACATTAAAATATTAGCTGAAAATTAGAAGCTCTTCTTATTCTCCTTTATAACCTTACCCCCCTCTCCAAAGGTAACCACTATTTTAACTTCAAACGCTATACATTTTTAAAACGTTATACAAATGGGATCATCCAGTATTCATCTTTCTGTGTGATTTTTTTCACTCAAAATTTTCTTTTCTTGTTAGATTTATCCAATTGGTGTGGTAGCTGTTGTTCATTAATTTTATTTCTGTATAGTATTCCATTATATAGTGACACTCCATAGTATACCACAATTTATGTAACCTTTCAACTGTTGATAAACATTAAGCATTTTTCTAATCTGGAGCTAATATAGGATGCAGCTGTGAACATTATTGGACATAACTTCTGGGTCATGTAAATCTATTTCTGTTTGTTATAAATCTAGGAGTGGGATTATATCATGTTCAAAGTTAGTGTATTATGTCAAACAGATTTTAAAGTGATTGTCCCTATTTACATTTATACTTTAATTAACCATGGATGAGCTTCGGCTGTTCAATAACTTTACCATTATCTAATATTGTTTGGTGTATGCATTTACATTTTAACCATGTTGGTGGGTTATAGAATGGTATCCTATAAGTTTTAATTTGTAGTTCCTTGATCGATATCAAAGTTGAGCAACTTTTAAAATGTTTTTTGGTCATTTGGCTCCCTTCTTTTATAAAGTGCTAGTTCAAATTTCTTACCCACTTAAAGAATTGCCCTTTCAGTTAATGAAAGGTCTTTATTATTTCTTTAATATGAGAAACATTGTCAGTTATATGTCTTGCAAATATAATCTCCCATTTGGGGTTTGCTTTTTCATTCTTTTTGTGTTTTTTTGATAAAATAAGTTATGAATATCAATGCAGTCTTATTTGTTTTTTTCTTGGTGTTAGATCATTTTTTTCTGTTTAATGAACCATCCCAGGCCACAAAGTCATACTTATTTTTACTCTGGCATTTTTTTTTTTTAAAGATTTCATTTATTTATTTGACAGAGAGAGACAGCGAGAGAGGGAACACAAGTAGGGGGAGTGGGAGAGGGAGAAGCAGGCTTCCCGCTGAGCAGGGAGCCTGATGCGGGGCTCGATCCCAGGACCCTGGGATCATGACCTGAGCCGAAGGCAGCCGCTTAACCGACTGAGCCACCCAGGTGCCCCTACTCTGGCATTTTTATTTTTTAACTTTTTACATATACAGAATACACTTGGGGTTGATAATTGTGTATGTTGTCAAGTAGGAATTATACTTTTTGTTATTTATTTATTTAGTTCATTTGTTAGTTAATTTACCAAGCACCATTTATAGAAAAGATTACCTTTTTCATCACTGCTCTGGTGTGCAAATTTTGTCAAAATCAGGGGTCCATTCCTATATGGTTCTAATGCTGGACAATCATAGTTCCATTGGCTTGTTTATCTCTCCTTGCACCAATACACACTGCGTCAGTTACTGTACTTTTATAACATTTCTTGGTATGTTAAGTTTTTCCATACTTTGTTCCTGGCAATTTTTGGCCATTTGTATATCTATGTTAAGTTTTGGATCAGCTTGCAAATTTCCACAAAAATGCTACTTAGGTTTTTATTGGGATAACATTGAATCTATACATCAATTTGGAAAGACTTTCAATCCATGGACATGAAATTTTCATTTTTTTACTAAGATATTCTTTATTTTTTCCAATAAAGTTCTACATTTTCCTGGTGCAAGGGGCTTTGCATATGTTTTGTCAGATCTACTTGTTAGTATTTTGGGGTTTTTTGATTCTATTATAAATGGTATTTTTTTTTTTAAGATTTATTTTATTTTGAGAGAGAGAGAGAGAGCAGTGGGGGTGGGGGGACAGGGAGAGAATCTTCAAGCAGATTCTCAACTGAGCCAGGAGCTGGCAGGGTCTCAATCCCATGACCCATGAGATCATGACCTGAGCTGAAACCAAGAGTTGGATGCTTAACTGACTGAGCCACCCAGGCACCCCACAAATGGTATTACTTTTAAAGTTTTATTTCCTAAGAATTTGTTCTGACATAGAAAAATGTACTTATTATTTATATTGATTTTTATATTTAGAAAGCTTAATTAACTCCCCAATTCTAATAATTTAGGTATAGCTAGATTTTGGATTTTCTTTTTTTTTTTTTTTTAATTTTATTTATTTATTTGAAAGAGAGAGAGAGAGAGCACACGCAGAGGGAGAGGGAGGGGGAGAAGCAGACTCCTGGCTGAGCAGAGAGACCAACATGGGGCTCGATCCCAGGACCCTGAGATCATGACCTAAGCCGAAGGCAGATGCTTAACCAACTGAGCTACCCAGGCACCCCTAGATTTTGGATTTTCCAGATGTCCTCCTCAAATAATGACTGTGCTGTATATTTCCCTATAAGCCTAGCTTTTGCCGTATACCACAAATTTCAATGCTGCCTTTTCAGTGTTATTCGGTCCAAAATATTTTGTGATTTCCATTTTGGTTTCTTCTTTCACTAATGGACTATTGAGTAGTTGACAACTCAGTACTTGATGTAAATAATATATGGCTATTTTCCATTACTTATTGCTATTGATTTGTAACTGAATTACCCTGCAGTAAGAGAACATGCTCTATATAATTTTATGTATATGAAACTTTTGAAACTTGCTTTATGGTTCATAATTTTTGATGTTTGATATCCTAGGACTTCCCTCAACCCGTTTTCCTCCATTAGCCTTTCTAATCAGTGTAAGCTAGCTCTCCATTTCATTCCAATCTAATTAGTTTTGACACAACGCCATATCCATTTGTTCCTGGTATTTACTGCAATTTAGCGTACGCACACGCGGGCGCGCATGTGTGTGTGTGTGCGTGTGTGGTGTATGTGTGTGTGTTCTATGATTTCAGGGATTATGCCCATTTCTTTCAGTACTTCTTCCTGGGCCAATGATAGGACATCAAATATATACCGGCACTGAAACGATATTGGATGCATGAATGAATTTATGTATCGGTAGTGGTTGAGTCTGTAGGTAGAGGAGGGACGGGCTAGGTGGAATATGTGGCTGCATCGAAACAGGAATGACTTGAGGGGTAAAAGTAAATTAGGGCAGGAGCATGGCATACTTGCTAAAGGAGAAGAAAATGTCACAAGGCAGCAATCAATAAACAACTGTTAAAAGTTACAGGGAGGTCAAGGATCGTAAGAGCTGAAGTATGTCTCTTTGATGTAGGAAGGATATACTGATAACAAGGGTAAAAAATAGATGAAGTGATGGGGATGCTGGGCTTCAGCAGATTTTAAATGGTTGTGATATAGCTTATTTGAATACTTTCTAAAAATGAGTATATTATCATTAAAAGAACCCTTTCTTTTCACTTCGTACAATGTACGTAGGCATTGATTAAATTTTATGGCTAGGAAAAAAAAACTTGGCTTAACTTTTCCTTTTTTTTTTTTAAAGATTTTATTTATTTATTTGAGAGAGAGAATGAGATAGAGAGAGAGAGCATGAGGGGGGAGGGTCAGAGGGAGAAGCAGACTCCCTGCTGACAGCAGGGAGCCCGATGCGGGACTCGATCCCGGGACTCCAGGATCATGACCTGAGCCGAAGGCAGTCACCCAACCAACTGAGCCACCCAGGCGCCCTTAACTTTTCCTTTTAACAAAGGTAAGAACAGAAGCCTGACATCATGGAGCCAAAACAGAACTTTATGCCTTAGTCTCATCCCATTCTGTTTCCTCTGACGCCACTTGGTGTTTGCAAGTCACCTGCTCCCAGAGGAAAGCACAACATCAGAGGAGCAACCAAGGGCAAGGTTAGCCTCACAGAACAGAGCTGGTAGTTTGCTTGGGGCATCCTTTACTCTTTTGGCTAGTGTGGTGTCTGAATTTTCTCACATTATTATTTAAGGTCTCCCTTAACAGCATGTGACTTTGGAGGGGCTGAATGTGCAGAGTTCATAATACACCGATAGGGTTCAGGTTATCTGAATCCTGACGGTTGACAAGATAAGGTGGCCAATTCAGGAAGTAGCATGCAAACTGAATGAGGAGATAAAAAGTGTGTGTTGTGACGTTCTATCAGGCCAAACAAAGCAAAACGGGAAAGAACATGGTAACCAGGGGGCAACACAGTGGTTCTGAGTCATTATCTTTATTTTTCAAAAGGGAAACTCCCAATTGCAGAGTTTATAGTAAGTTGCCTAAGAACTCAAGCAAGTAAGGGACAGTCCTGGGATCAGAGTGTTTGTGAGTGGATCTCCAGGGATTGTCTCTTGTCCACGGCATCATATGCAGATGAAGAAGCTCAGGCTCGGAGAGATTTTCACGAACTAAACATGTAGAGTGACAACAAGATAAACCTGGATCCATGCCCAAGTTTGTCTCTTTCTGCAGTGTGTGTGCTTCCTCCTCCGTCTGCTTTGAGAAACTGTGCATTTACACTCTCATTCTTGGGGGTTCCTAATCCGAATGAATATATGGAAAGTTTTGGGCAATTGTGGAAGGACACCTGTTTCCTTGTACTCAACTCAGCTTTCCTGGGGGATCCCATATTTACTTGACCACATCATGACTCTTCTACTTGTAAAATCTATTAACTTTGTGCCAATTTCATATGCTGTGGAATGCTTTGTGGAATGGTGCTTCACGGCAGATGGTGTCACAATTGACCAAAGGGTGCTTAATGAAGCAACAAAGGCAAATTTCTTTAAATTTCTCTAAAAAAAGCTTTAGTGCGGATGGTTGAATATGCACTTCTTTTACTGGTGGAGTGGTGGGGGTAAGAATATTTCTCAGACATTCCCCACTTTGTTTGATTGAAGCCATCTACTCCCGAGGCTACAAACATAATGAATGGTTATGATTTCATGCTTTTTAAAGAATATTTGAAAGGACTGGACGAGGGAGGCTATGAAACTATTTTTGGTAACTGAAATTGGTGTGTACTGACTGGAAAAAGCTAGGAGGGGTGAAGCTGAGATTAGCATTCCACTCTCCTTCCTGGCTTGGATGTCAAGGGAAATTATGTAGCATTGTGCACAGTCTTTAACAGCAAATCAGACTTTTTTAAAAAAAATTTCACACTGGGGATGAGAGGGATTTGACTTTTAAAAACAGGTGATCAGGGGAATTTGACTGTTGTTGTGGAAAAGCGTTGTTATTTCCAGAGTCCCTGCAAATCATCTGTTCCTTAAATTACCTAAAAACAATTTAAATGCAATCAGATAATGTGATGAAGTGGTTGGTGAGCTGTGGCTAGCTCCTACTTAAATCCAATCGAGTTTTGAATGTGATCTGGGTAAAGGATTGTTTAGCTTTGTGAAAATGGGAGAGGCAGCATTTTCTTATGTAATTTTTACCTAAAATAGTTTAGTAAAATTGTGCGTGACGTTAGGATTAAAAGTGTTTAAGAAAGGCAAACATTGAGTTATGCTATGTAGGTTAGCAGAAGCAACAGATGTTGAAGATTGTAGTAGCTGGTCTAAGCAACTTAGTAGTTAAAATTGTCTACATAGTTATTGAATCCCCACTGAGTACTCAGGGTATGGATTTGCATTCAGCCATGATAGGATTTGCCTAAAAGGATTTAGCCTAAATACCATTAAGTATATTTTACTTTTCCTATTTTTTTCTTCTTGTGTGCATGTTTGCATTTTCCATTATATAAATGTTAAAATTCATCCCATGAATCATTTTTGAGGGAGTCAAATTTTTAATTACATTTTATAAGGGAAAATAGAAACTTTATATAGAGAGTTTACTGAAAATATTTCCAAAGATAAAATGGTTGCAGCAGAGCAAGATAAAAGAAATGAAGGTTTGTTCCCATTTATGATTATAGGTTTTCTATGGCTATCAATATAAAGATTTGTCTTACAAGGCTAAGAATTCATAAAGAAGCAAAAAAAATCAGCAAACAGAAAGTTCAGAATTTTAAAAATTACCTTTCCAGAGAGTATTGTTGGGGGGTGGTGTTATGGAAAACGGAGTGGCTAGAATTTATGGCGAGCATGATTGATACAGAGCTTGACAAATGAAAAAGAAGATTTGCAATAGTTTGAGTTTGAGATTTGGAGTTGAGGGTTTCATAGTTGAACTGAGAGTAGGTAAAGAAGTGGATATATTTGGCTTGTTTTTCCATTGTCCCTAATGCATTCCATAAACATCAGAGTGGCTCATGAACGATGTATGCACCAGAGTATGGGTGGGAAAGTGAACATGTGTATTTAAACTGTCAGTCTTCCTTTTGCATAGGTAATATGAATGGTATTTCTTGTACTGGTAATTCTATGCCATTTTTAAAGAAATAAGCAGAAATGGCAACTGGTAGATTATTGCTGCTTGATTCCAAAGAACGAACAGCCTTTAAAGAAGCCGAATAGATGAGATCACTCTTCATGGGGCTCTTCAGTATGAAACAAAGTCTTACTGTTCAATTCTGATGTTTTAAACAAATTTCCAGAGCATGGTAATCCTTGTTTATGGATAGACGAGCGATAGCATTATTCTTTGGTAGTAAAGCCACTTGCCAATAGATTTGAGTATGACTTTGCATCTAGATGGCTCATTAGACTGCAGAAATGGAAGGAAAGCATTGTTTCATGGATATTGCAAAATAAAAAAAGTGAGAACATAACAGAATATAAACTTGGACAAGCTATTGATAGATTCGATGATTTTCATAAATGTGTGGGGCAATATATTTTTTCAATAAATGGATCAATATAATCATATTTGAAAGTTCGTCATAAACCACAGAAATTCTCCTTCTTCTTTTGGCTTTCTCATATATTTCATCTACTCTTTTTTTTTTTTAATTTTTTTATTGTTATGTTAATCCCCGTACATTACATCATTAGTTTTAGATATAGTGTTCCATGATTCATTGTGCATAACACCCAGTGCTCCATGCAGAATGTGCCCTCCTCAATACCCATCACCAGGCTAACCCATCCTCCCAACCCCCTCCCCTCTAGAACCCTCAGTTTGTTTTTCAGAGTCCATCGTCTCTCATGGTTCTTCTCCCCCTCCGATTTCCCCCCCTTCATTCTTCCCCTCCTGCTACATTCTTCTTCTTTTTTTTCTTTCTTAACATATATTGCATTATTTGTTTCAGAGGTACAGATCTGAGATTCAACAGTCTTGCACAATTCACAGCGCTTACCAGAACACATACCCTCCCCAGTGTCCATCACCCAGTCACCCCATCCCTCCCACCCCACCCCCCACTCCAGCAACCCTCAGTTTGTTTCCTGAGATTAAGAATTCCTCATATCAGTGAGGTCATATGATACATGTCTTTCTCTGTTTGACTTATTTCGCTCAGCATAATACCCTCCAGTTCCATCCACTCTTTTAGCTCCAATTTCATGTCCACACAAATGACTTGTTAGTCAATACATCTGACTGTGCTCTCTCTCGAAAACATTACATACATAGACTTCTTCATTAACAAATTAGGTTACAAAATACAATAAGATGACGTCATTAGCTTTTGATCATTTGCAGCGTTGTAGGTCCTGATACTGTGCCAGAACTTGCGATGTTTACTATCACGTACATTCTTTTATAAACTCCATAAGAAGCCCTACCAGAAGGAAATGCAGCCTAGTTGTGATAAATGAGAAAACAAGTGCTAAAAGATAGCTTACCTTCCCCCAAATCTGTAACTAGTAATTGTCAGAAGTGGGTTTCAAATGTAGCTCTAATAGGCTGCATCGTGCTATTTCTACTGTAATTTTTCTTCCTAGTAGCATCATTCAAATAATCTATAGGAATCGATCATTTCACTGATTTATAGTAAATCAATATTTAGTAACAATGCACTTAATTTTGGGGCTCCTGGGTGACTCAGTCAGTTAAGTGTCTGTCTTCTGCTTAGGTCATGATCCCGGGGTCCTGGGATCGAGTCCCGCATCTGGCTCCCTGCTCAGCAGGAAACCTGCTTCTCCCTCTCCTTCTGCCCCTCTTCTGCACTCCTGCTCTCTCTCTCTCTCTCTCAAAAAATAAATAAAATCTTAAAAAAAAGACAAAAAATGCACTTAATTGTAATGTTAGAGTAGTTATAAGACACCAGAAATAAAAATTAGAAACATGACTTATGTATTTTGTTTGGGGATATCTAACTGAATTCTATATCTTGTAACTGAAGACTAAGGGATATTCCTATCAATAAGGCAATATGGAAATAATATAAAAGCTATTTGTCTCTGCCTTAGCTTTAGCATAGGGCAGCCCTGTTCACTAACACCATTTCAGTAGTCTAGGTCCTGCATGTCTCACTGTAGCTGTGAGGACCTGCTTATTTTCCTATCTGTGACCACCCTCACTTGCCTCGAACTTTTTGAAAACTGGACTCCTTCTCCTTGGCTGAGTTCCAAGGTCCGTGTTAGGTGCTAGATGGACAAAGCAGGGAATGGCCTGTCATCTTGAAGTTTATTCTCTAGAGGGAGATGCAGATTTTAAATATACTGATGTTGTTTGTGTGTATACATATGCATTTTTATGCACACACATACATGCTTGTGTATGTATACATACTTGTATACATGCACATACATATATATTTTCAAAAATATTTATTATTTATTTATGAGAGAGAGAGTGCACAAGCAGGGGAGAGGGGCAGAGGGAGAGAGAGAGAGGAAGAAGACTCCCACTGAGCGGGAAGCCCAACCCTGGGGGCTTGATCTCAGGACCCTGAGATCATGACCTGAGCTGAAATCAAGAGTCAGTTGCTTAACTGACTAAGCCACCCAGATGCCCCGCACATACATATATATATTTGTATAGATGTGTTCATAAGTGCTGTAAAGTTAAAATGAAATAGTTCCATGAGAGAGAATAAAAGATGGGGATATAATTTAGTTGGGGTAGTTCTGGTACTCATCATTTTGAAGTAATATTCAGAGTGAAATTTAAAAGAGGAGCAGGAATTAACCCAGTGAAATAGGAGGGGAAAGGTCTGTCCCCTTCAAAAGTACTCTAAGAGACCAGTGTGTCTAGAGCGTGGTGAATGTGTCAGGGACTCATGACATGATATTGGAGAGGTCAGCTGGTCTAGATTATGTGCTAGTCTCAGCTCCTTAAAACACTTGAGATTTAGGTGTAAGTAGGCTAGAATGGCATTGAAAAGAGAGGCTTTTAACAGATGATTTAATTGCATTATTTTAATCTTTCTTTTTTTAAATTTTTATTTAAATTCCAGCTAGTTAGCATACAATATAATATTAGTCTCAGGGTATAATATAGTTTCAACACTTCCATACAACCCCAGGTGCTTATCACAATGCCCTCCTTAATCCCCATCACCTGTTTCACCCATCCTCCCACCCACCTCTCCTCTGGTATCCATTAATTTGTTCTCTACAGTTAAGAGTCTGTTTCTTGGTTTGCCTCTTTCTTTCTTTTTTTCCCCTGTGCTCATTTGTTTTGTTTCTTAAATTCTACATTTGAGTGAAATCATATGGTATTGTTTTTCTCTAACTTATTTCACTTAGCATTATACTTTCTATATCCATCTACTTTGTTGCAAATGGCAAGATTTCATTCTTTTTTATGGATAAAGAAGATGTGATATATATATATATACAATGGATTAATTTCATTTTTAAAAGAACACTCTAGGGGTGCCTGGGTGGCTCTGTCAGTTAAGTGTCTGACTCTTGATTTTGACTCAGGTCATGATCGTAGGGTTATGAGATCAAGGCCTGCATCAGGCTCCATGCTGGGTGTGGAGCCTCCTTAAGATTCTCTCTCTCCCTCTCCCCCTGCCCCCCTCACCCACTCAAGCTTGCACTCTTTCTCTAAATAAATAAATAAATAGATACATAATAAAAGAACACTCTAGCTGCTCCATAGGGGATGGATCGTAGGAAACCTAAAGTGGGGACCTCAGGTAGGAAGCTATTGTATTGTGTAGAGTATGCTGCTCTCAATGAAGGAGGCATTAATGATGTTTGAGAGACCGAGGTAGATGGATTCAAGATACATTGCTGATAGACTGGATGTGAGAAATGGGTCAAGGCTGATGCCTACATTTCTGAATTGACTGACCAATAACTAGAAGCATTGTTTAAGCATGTTTGGGGTTCCTATAGAGGAGACAGTTTGGGTGGAATCATCTACGAATCAATTTTGGACTCTTTCAGCAAAAGAGACCTGTGGAATATCAAAGTGGCGATCTCAATAAGGCAATCAGAAATATATACCGCAGGTCTGTAGCAGAGATGTACCTGTGGGGATAATCAGGTTAGAGGTGGTATTAAAAGCCAAAGAAAAAGAAGATCAACTATGGAGGAAGTATGGGAAAAAAGAGGCCCGAGCCCTAAGCCCCGAGGAACCCCAAATTTTAGTGATTAACACAGAGGGAGATCTAGAAGCATCTAGTGATGCAGAAGGAAAAAAGTAGGAGATTCTAGTTTCACAGAAACCATATATTTTAAGAAGGAAAAAAAAAATCGGTAAATGCATCAAAGCTTCTATAAATTCTATTCAAGAGAAGAACTGAAAAGTGCACCTGGGATTTGACAACATAGAAATCATCGGTTGCAAGTGGCAGTAAAGAGTAGTGGAGTTTCTTCCCCCCACATGATAAGGGCAGTCAGAGCTGGTCTAAAGTTGTGTAAGACAGTGGCAGCATGAAGTCATTTATCCTCTCTACAGTCCTTGTCATATGGGCTTTGTCTTCAGGCCAGATGCCAGGCTGCCACACTTGCAGGTGTCAGGCCGAGACGCAGCAGTGCCGAAGGCAAAGAGATGATCTCTGATTCTGTGAAAACACCTTTCCCAGGATCCCAAACCAGTCTTAGCACTCAGCTTGCATTGGCCAGAATTACATCACAAATCTAAGCTTAGACCAATTGTCAAGGGTAATGTAAAGTCTGAGACTGGCTTATAAAATTTAGGGCCCATTTCATGGGGCTGCAGATTGCTCTAGACTTCCCAGAAATGTCAGGATCAGAGTGGATCCATGAACAAAACATAGTTCTGTAAGGAAGGGGAGAGGGCACAGGGGCAGACGGGGAAGCAGCCAAAAATGTCTCCTACACAAGAATACGAGGAGGAAACCAATGATTTCACTTGACTTGGAATATTCCATCACATTTGAATGTTCTCTGATTGGGATGGAGTCTTTTTTTTCAAATATACAATATACCTTTGGGTGATAAACTGAAGTGAATAAATTACATCTCCACCACCTACCCTTGTTCTTTCTCTTACCTCTAGCTCTCCTGTCATCACCAGCTTCTGGCTTTGCAAGGTCCTATTACTGACCTCTGTTTTCTTCTGTATCTGAACTTACCAAGCCAGTATTCTCATCCTCTCTATAGGGGAATATTGAAGTACTTTAAGGTGTTCATTTAGCTTAATAGAGTACCTCTCTCAGGTAATGTTTGAAATTTAAGAGCCATATTTAACATTAATAGGACAAAATAAGAAGGAGGAAGAAGAGGAAGGGAAGGAGAATTATGGTAGAAACTGTAGGTCGTAAAACAGACTGATGGTAAAGATATTTTGAGCAAAGGATGTCTCTTAGTCTTCTGCAAATAATTTCCACAGGCTCTGATTTTGCTTAAAACCATCGCTTTCATATGCAGCAAAGCTTACTCTTAGCCCACAACGAATAAATGCTTTACAATTATAAACAGTTAGTTCTGATAAGGTTAAAGTAATTTGTAAAGCTTTCTCACAATATTAAAGTCTCTAACCTAGTATTCTGCCCTTCGTAGGAACTGTTCAATTAATATGACTAAATAATACCTACACACATAAGTAAATAACTGTTCTTTTTGCTGCCATTCATTTGTACACAATCAATATATGCTGAGTTCTTTGTGTGGGCGCATTTCCATTCAATTAAATGGGAAAATAAGCAGAGCATTTTTTGCTATTTCTTACCTCAGAGGCTCCCCTAGTTCCCATTTACACACCAGCTGACAGGCCATGAAAACTCCACATTCTAAGTTATTGTCCTTTGTCACAGACATTAATTGTGAATTGTGTTTTTAGCTCTGATCTGTTGAGTAAAGTTTCTACCTTCTAACAGAAAGAGGAATCTTTTTTAACATTATCCGAGGACATGAAATCTATATATTTTGAGTAAATGAACATTTGTTGCTAGGCTTCTCATTACAGATCCCACATAGTACAGGTTAATCTCCCCTATCCAGGTTGATCACATTCTTATCTTCAAAGTTACCTGGAGCACGATGGTGATGTTTGGCCACCGTTATAAAATAAATTAACTAGAGATAAATAATATTTTATAACCACGGTTTTGTAATTTGTTTCAGAAGTAGGATGTACCAGCCTATTGCATTATTTGCTAAAAATTATTGGATTTTTTATTTGTATCTTGTTTCCATGGAGTATGAGGGGTTTCAATGGTTAGGGATGGGATAGTATTAAATATTTGCCAAAACTTTGGAATTTCCCAAGTAATAGATGGTTTTTGTTTTGTTTTGTTTTGTTTTACTAATGAGATGACTCTTCAGGATGAGTGCGGGTCACCAAAGGCAATAACCATACAGTTAGATCCTTGAATCTGTCAGCTCCCCCACTCCCTGATTTTTGGAGAGGAGAGTGGGACTGGAGATTGAGTTATAAAAACTCTTAAACAAATAAACAAACTCTAAAACAATTAGGGTTTGGAGAACTTCTAGGTTGCTGAACACATCAACATGCAGGTATGGTTGCATGCCTGGAAAGACCATGGATGCTCTGCACCACCTTTGCCCCCATACCTTGCACTATGCATCACTTCCATTTAGATGTTCCTGAGTTGTATCCTTTTTTATTTTTTTATTATTATTTTTTAATTTTTTTTAAGATTTTATTTTTATTTATTTGACAGAGAGACAACGAGAGAGAGAACACAAGCAGGGAGTGGGAGAGGGAGAAGCAGGCTTCCCGCAGAGCAGAGAGCCCGATGCGGGGCTCGATCCCAGGACCCTGGGATTATGAGCTGAGCCGAAGGCAGACGCTTAACTGACTGAGCCACCCAAGCGCCCCAGTTGTATCCTTAAAAAAAAAAAAAAATTGTATTTATTTATTTGAGAGAGAGAGAGAGAGAGAGAGAGCCCAAGTGCGGGGGAGGGGGAGAGGGAGAAACAGACTCCCCGCTGAGCAGAATGGGTTTTATTAGATTTTGTGGGTTTTATTAGATTTATTCATTTATTTATTTTAGAGAGAGAGGGCGATCTAGCTCATGCACACTGGGGGCAAGGAAGGGGCAGAGGGAGAAGGAAAGGATCCCAAGCAGACTCTGCACTGAGCAAGATCACGACCTGAGCCCAAACTAAGAGTTGGATGCTTAACTGACTGCACCAAAGGAATTCAATTTTTAAAAATCCATCCTATCAAGGGAAATACTGGCATAACTAGCTACAATGTATTAATCATTTTAATCCTATATATTTCCAAAAGTGAAAAAAATCAGTATGCCTGTGAGAATTTTCCGAAAATATTGAGTTCTTTTTTTAAACCAATGTATAAAACTTATGAAAAGAATGGAGAATAAAAATTTTAGTGTAGATTGTAGCAATTGAGCACTCACTGCATTATTTTCAGCTAGCCATTTTATTTACTAATCTTTCTAAAGGCTCTTTTAAGCAGGAATACAGGGAGGGTGGTCACTGCTAATTATATTTCTCTATTCATTTCATATGCTATTTGAATTACAAAGAAAATTTTGGTAGTCCTATAAATTCTACATGGTGTTTAGCCAGAATATTTATTGCATTCATTCATCTTCTTCTACAATTCCTGTAAATTATAAAATTTACATTTGATTGATTATTTTAGAATTTTTGTGAGTGGATATAATTTTACCACAGTATTACTAGCCTGTTAAGGACAGATTTTTCAAAAATAAATGTAAACAACATCTGTATGCATAAATGACTAATGAAAGGGAATATTAACATCTTAGAATTTAAAACTATTATAGTCAAGCACAGATGAAGTTTTATGATATTTAAAAATAGTTTTAAAGTGAACGATAATCGCTATATTTGCTAATAATGAAATGATGTTAAATATAAGCAGGGTTTTATAATCAGTGATTAGTTTTCAGGTGCCTCCTTCAAAAAATTAAGAAAATTCAGTTAATGCTGCTAATTAAGAATTAAAGAGTTGTTTTCAATACTACATGTCAACACAACTGTCTCCCTCAAATTACATTGTCTATCAACCAGACAGTCTGTGCGTGGCAGATAAACCCAAGCAATCACTTTGCAATAGCAGTTTTATATTTTCAGATGTTCTGTGGGCATCATCTGCTTTTTGACAGCCATCCATCCTCCCCCATAATTATGCACACATGGTGAGGAATGAAGCCGAAGCATCAGGTTCTTATTACAAACTGGAATAAGGAGTTCCAAATAAAGCACTATATTAAAAGAAGGAAAAGGAAAAAAGAAAGATCATATGGCCATTTATCCACTCTTGGATTCCTTCCCACATGGGCTATTATTTATCTAATATCAGTCTTTCAAAAATGATTTATTTGGATATGTTTTTCTGAGTCATAGATTACCTAGGAAATAGGGTTTCATATTTAATTTGTGGAAACTTACACTTTTTTTTTTTTACTTCCTCTGTAATTTGCCAATGGAGAGTTCTGAAATTATTTTGTGACAAATGTCACAACTTTAAAGGACTTGATAACTGACTTAAGATCATCAATATCAAAAATCTGCCTTTACAACACAGAGCGCAGTGACCGCAGAATATTTTTTAAATGATTTAGTTTAGGTCATTTTGCCAGTTAGAAATAGAGGGCAGTGCCCTAAAGTAGAATTCATAGTTCCCTCTATGTTTGAATTTTGATGACTTGAGTTAGAATAATTATTCTATTAGCCAGATGAATGTGGACTAAGTAAATGGATGCTGAGAGCATTTGTAAAGTGAGGATAATAGTCACCTCTCTTCTGTGTATTTTCTAAGATTGTGTGGATAAAAGCAAGCAATGAAGATTCTTCATGGAGCCATTCTTTATGCTCCTGGCATTGTTTACTATTTTTTTAATATTTAATATTTTTAAGAGGGGAGAGGGGCAGAGAGAGGGAGAGGGAGAGAGAGAGAGAATCCCAAGCAGGCTCCCCTCTCAGTGTGGAGCCAGACACAGGGCTAGATCTCATGACCCTGAGATCACGACCTGAGCCGAAACCAAGAGTTGGTTGCCCAGCCGACTGAGCCACCCAGGCTCCCCATTTTTTACACTTATCTGTGGAAGGCCCTTCTTTGAATTATATTTTTTACACAGTTGTTTTAACTGTAATATCAATGTTGAATTTTAAGCACTTTCTGTGTGGAAACTACATATTCCTAATGTTGTATCTTCAACAATAACAAACAGTGCTTCCTGTCCAACGGTGATGATAAAAAATATCTTATATAGGGGCGCCTGGGTGGCTCAGTCGTTAAGCGTCTGCCTTTGGCTCAGGTCATGATCCCAGGATCCTGGGATCGAGCCCCTCATCGGGCTCCCTGCTCCACAGGAAGCCTGCTTCTCCCTCTCCCACTCCCCCTGCTTGTGTTCCCTCTCTCTCTATCTCTCTCTCTGTCAAATAAATAAATAAAAATCTTTAAAAAAAATCTTATATATCACTTTAGGAGTATATTCACAACCATTCACCAATATATTAGAAGGCAATCAACTCTCTCTCCTTCTCTCTCTCTCTCTCTCTCACACACACACACACACAGAGAGAGACACAGCCCTATCTATCTGACATAAGAATTCAGAGCTGTGATTTTCTAATGTGAAACCATTAGGAAAATTGAAAGCTGAATTTCTCCTCCATCCTCAAGCATACATGACCAGAGGCAAGCTGAGAGATCAGTTTCACCAAGAGTGATTATGATACCTGGAGTGGCTTAGTTGAACTTCTTCTTGTGAAATAAGAGTAAGAATGAGTGAAGATGCCTGTGTTTTTTCTGTGTGTTTCAGGGATTGGGGAGGGACAATGGGATGCTTTAGTAACAGATTGGAAACCTTTTTCAGGTGGGATACACAGGAAAGGTAACGGTCTTGGAGGGAAGTGCCCTGGACAGAGAGCAGGAGCCCGATATTCACACCAGGGTCTGGCTTATTACCCCAGTTACATCAGTTAGTCTCTCTGTGGCATCTTTTCCTTGTCTGAGAAATGATAAGAATGTTTGATGTTGAGACGTGAGATGATTGAAGGAATCACGAAGGGTGAGAGGGAGATTTTAGTCCAGTTTTAAATGGAGTCCAGATTTTGTATAGTTTCCCAGGGCAGATTGAAAAAACAAGAATGTTTTGCGTTGAGAGAATAGGTTGAGTACTGGGTATGCTGCATCCAGGGCTATTCACTGCATTCACTGAAAAATAGGGCAGGTGGTTCAGTTTTCTGAAAGAAAGCTCACTCTGGCAGAAGATCTATGATGATATGTCAACTCAGAACAGAGAGCCCCAAGTTCTCCCTGATAATCCTCAGACTATCATCTTTGTTTTTTTTTTTAAAGATTTTATTTATTTATTATTTATTTGAGAGATTGAGAGAGAGAGAGAGAGAGCATGAGCGGAGAGAGGGAGAAGCAGACTCCCCGCTGAGCAGGGAGCCGGACATGAGGCTGGATCCCAAGACCCTGAGAACATGACCTGAGCTGAAGGCAGACGCTTAACTGACTGAGCCACCCAGGCACCCCAGACTGTCATCTTTAAAGAGATGGAGCCCTTTGACTACCCAGATGTTAACAAGAGACACCCTTAAAGATACAAGTTTGGTTGAAAGTAAAAAAAAAAAATGGAAAAAGATATTATGAGCACACAATAATGATAAAATTCAGGACAAAGAATATTATTAACAATAGGAAGGGCATTTCATAATGACCAAAGAGCGTATTCCCAGGAAGATATATCATAAATGTATCTTCACTTAAAAATTCAACTTCCAAATATGTGAGGCAAAAATTGACAAAAGTGGTAAAAGAAATACATTCGTGATTATAGTTGGTGATATCAACAGTCTTCTTTCAATAACTGAGACGTAACCAGAAAAGCTGTAAGGATTTAAAAGACTAACAGTAATGTTAATTGGTGACTATAATGACATTTAGAAAACATTTCGTCACGGAACTCAGAAAAGGCACTATACTAACAGTTAAGATTTATTACTAAAGTGCTGCTCTTATATAATACCCCAAATTCTTGAAGTAAACCAACATTGGTGGGCCAGAGCCCCCCAAACCAGTGTAGTTTCCACTTCATTAATACTGTGAAGTTGCCTATTCCTGAGCCTGTCCTTAGGCTTTACCTTCTATAGGCAGTGAGTACTCAGTCTTACCTAAACCTATGGCCAAATTAAGGAGATTTTCTGACATTATTCAAGATGAAACTGATTTCCAAAGAGAAGTAAGTAAGGATAAAACAATTTTAGAGTGGAGTTTGCCTAAGAAGTATTCTAGGCTGTATCCTGCATCTGTGGACTGTTTCCAGGCTACCATCGATCTATGAATGTAAACAGCCTTATTAGTCCTGTAGATGCTCCTTATAGATTCAAGAAGCTGTTCTCCAAGATCCATCCACCTCTCTTGATGTACTTGCTTGACAGGCTGAAGGTAAAAAGAGAATAAAGACGGGGAGAAAAATATTTTGAAGCAACTATGATTTTCTTTAGATTTACTGTTCTCTGTTGATACACTTTATTTGTAGTTTAGAAAACCTGAGTGGTTTATCATTCCATGGAAGGAAAAGTTGTGCCAGGCTTAAATTAATTTTTTTTTAAAGATTTTATTTATTTATTTGACAGAGAAAGACACAGCGAGAGAGGGAACACAAGCAGGGGGAGCAGGAGAGGGAGAAGCAGGCTCCCCGCTGCGCAGAGAGCCCGATGTGGGGCTCCATCCCAGGACCCTGAGATCATGAACTGAGCCGAAGGCAGACACTTAACGACTGAGCCACCCAGGTGCTCCTGAATTAAATATTATAAGGCTTTAGAAATGTATCTTTTTTTTTTTTTGCCAGAGGACATGACATCTGAAATTTCTAGTCATATTTATGCCTTACTGCTCGATTTTGCATTTTCAAAAAAGGCAGACCTCTCACTAAAAATGAACTGAACTGCAAATGTATTAAAATGTTATAAAAATGAAAAAAATTGCTGTTTTAAACAAAAGGTGGTTTAATATTTATTTTGTGGAAAGGAAAACAAAGGTAACAATGTTTGGTTGACCTCAAATGGTGTAATGAGACCTTTCTAATTTTCTTCCAATAGACACCCATATCTAACTTTGATTTGTTTTAAATATTGGTAACACAATAACTAAAATAGTTTAAAAGTGGAAAATATTTTTTTACGATTAAAGTTGTTGAAAATGTCCTTAATTATATTCCAACAGATTCTTAACTTCTAGGGCTTTATAAATTCTTAGAATTCTCTACATCTTTGAATGATTTTTAAATTTCGGACTTTTTTTTAAATGGTAGCAGGAGATTCCAGTTGAGATTATATGCTAATCTAAACAAATTCTCCTGTCAAAAGTTATTTTGGAACTTACTGCTTGAAAAAAGTATATGCCAGTGATCCAGTCATGAGAAAACCTGTATCTGGTGCTTTGTGTATGAGTCTTGGTAATACGTAGGTTAAAACGAAAACAGTTTCTTTTTAGAACTTTCGCTCCTCACCCACTCTGTTATTGCTCATGCCTTCTCTTTTCTGTGTTTAGCACAACTCTTTTCAAAAGGTGGGTCTCTATTTTTAAGAGTACTTTTTTTTTTTTTTTCCCCAGTTTCTTCACTAAGCATCTTGCCGAGTCTGGCCTTAACTTCATTTCATTGACAGGATTGTTTTACTTGCTGCTACTGCTGTTTTAATTTTGTGTGAATGAACACTTAGACCATATCATGACTGTGTACCTCTTTAATATTTGTTACTTGAAAATGCACTCAGAGTAATTGCTTTTGTGACAAGTGTATGTGACAACTACAGCATTTCCCAGAAATGAGATGTCAGTTCAAAGAAGTTCATATTAAATTAAAAAAAAAAAGGCTTCTTTTATGTATATACCAGAAAATGAATTTCACAAATGTAAATGGAGTGAAATTTTTTGCAATTACTATTTTTGGGGTTTTTTTTATTAATTTTATTTTATTATGTTATGTTAGTCACCATACATTACATCATTAGTTTTTGATGTAGTGTTCCATGATTCATTGTTTGCGTATAACACCCAGTGCTCCATTCAGTACATGCCCTCTTTAATACCCATCACCAGGCTAACCCATCCTCCCACCCCCTCCTCTCTAAAACCCTCAGTTTGTTTCTCAGAGTCCATAGTCTCTCATGGTTCGTCTCCCCCTCCGATTTTCCCCCCTTCATTTTTCCTTCCTACTATCATCTTCTTTTTTTTTTTTTTTAACATATAATGTATTATTTGTTTCAGAGGTACAGGTCTGTGATTCATCAGTCTTACACAATTCACAGCTCTCACCATAGCACATACCCTCCCCAATGTCCATCACCCAGCCACCCCATCCCTCTCACCCCCCACCACTCCAGCAACCCTCAGTTTGTTTCCTGAGATTAAGAGTCTCTTATGGTTTGTCTCCCTCTCTGGTTTCATCTTGTTTCATTTTTTCCTCCCTTGCAGATACAGTCAAGTTAATATGAAGTCATTAGGATGGGCCCTAACTCAATATGATTTGTATCCGAGTAAGTAGGGAGGAATTTGGGTACAGAGACACACGGGGAAAATGTCAAGGGCTGACAGAGGCAGAGATTGTAGAGAAACAGCAGCATACTGAGAAACAGTAAGGATTGTGGCCCCCACCAGAAGCTGGGAAGAGGAAAGGAAGAATTTCAGAAGGAGCATGGCTATGTCGATAACATGACTTTGAACTGCTAGCCTCCAGGAGTGCAAGAGAATCCATTTCTGTTGTTTTAAGCCACCCACTGTGTGGTACTTTCTTTTTCTTTTTTTAAGATTTTATTTATTTATTTATTTGAGAGAGAGAGCACATGATAGAGAGGGAGGGAGCGAGAGTGCACAAGCAGTGGGGGAGGGGTAGAAGGAGAAGCAGACTCCCTGCAGAGCAAGGAGCCCAATGGGAGACTCCATCCCAGGACTCTGGGATCATGACCTGAGCTGAAGGCAGACGCTTAACTCGCTGAGCCACTCAGGTGCCCTGAGGGGTACTTTCTTATGGTAGCCTTGTGAAATTAATATAGATTTTGGTAACTGGAAAGTTGGGATGATGCTGTCAGAAATAACCAAAAAATGTGGAAGTAGCTTTAAATTAGGTAATGGGTAGAGGCTGAAAGTATTTTGAGGCACTTGGTAGTAAAACATCTAGATTTTCCTGAAGAGATTTTTGGTAGAGTTATATATGATAAGAGGTTAGTATTCAAAATATATAAAGAACTCATACAATTCCATTGCAAAACAGACATATCAATAATCTTATTTAAAAATGGGCAAAGGAACCAAATAGACATTTTTCCAAAGACATACAGATGCCAACAGGTACATGTAAAGATGGTCATCATCACCAATTGTCAGGGAAATGCAAATCAAAACCACAGTGAGATATCACCTCACACCTGTTGGAATGGCTATTATTAAAAAGAAATAACAAGTATTGGCAAGCATGAGGAGGATGTGCAATCCTTGTTCTCTGTTGGTGGGTGTGTACATTGGTACACTGCTATGGAAAACAGTATGGAGTTTCCTCAAAAATTTAAGTATACAACTACCATAAAACTCAGCAATTCTAACACTGGGTATTTATCTGGAGAAAATAAGAACAGTAACTCAAAAGAATATCTGCACCCCCATGTTCAATACAGCATTATTTATAATAGCCACGATGTGGAAGCAACCTAAGGGTCTCAGTGGATGAATGGATATGTATATGCAAAGTGGAACATTATCCAACCATAAAAAAGAAGGAAATCATGCCTTGTACAATAACATGGATGACCTTGAGGGCATTAAGTAAGTCAAACAAAGACAAATACCATAGGATCTTACATGTGGAATTTAAAACAAAAAAAAAATGAATTAATATATAGAGAGAACAGATTGGTGGTTGCCAGAGATGGGGGGGTAAGGGGTGGGCAAAATGGGTAAAGGGGTTCTAAAGGTATAAACTCGCAATTATAAAATAAATTAAGTTGTAGGCATGGTGACAATAGTTGATAATACTGTATTGTGTATTTGAAAGTTGCTAAGAGAGAAAATGTTAAAATTTCTCATCACATGAAAAAATAATGGAACTGTGTGTGTTGATGGTTGTTAACCAGCCTTACCGTGGTGCTCATTTTGCAATATATACAAATATGGAATCATTATGTTATACACCTGAAACTAATATAATGTTATATGTTAATTACATCTATAAAAAAAACCCTAGAAATAGGAAATTGCTTAACATAACAAATGCCATATACGACAAGCCCACAGCTAACATCATACTCAAAAGTAAAAAACCGAAAGCTCTAGGATCAGGAACAAAACAAAGATGCCCACTCTCACCATTTCTAGTCGACATAAGACCAGTTCTAAAGGAGTCTAAATATTTCCCCCATGAGTCAGCCTCTCCTTAAATTCTTATTAGCACCTGTAGGGCTCCTTCTGACACAGTGGTTCTCAAGGTGTGGTTTAACGATTAGCAGCATTAGTTTTACATGGGATCTTGTTAGAAATGCAAATTCTTGTGCTCCCCCCAGGTCAAGTAATCACAAACACTAGGAATGGGTGTCACCAATTGTGTTAAACGAGTCCTTCAGGTGAACTGCTTTCTCGCTGAAGTCTAAGAACAACTGTCCAATCACGGGCAACCATTAACGCTAGAGTACAAATGGAGGATTTCGGTGGGAGGAATTAAGAAGCAACAGCGTGCAAGATTCCTAGTTCTACTCTTTGTTTTTATCAACGAAGGAAAGGGGGAAAGGATATGGAAACAAGGGGCAGTGAAGTACTTGATCCAATAATTAAATCTACTACACTGGCCCTAGAGTGTCAGATTCATGAGGACTGAAACCAAGAATTTCTTGGCGATTCTGTTATCCATGGAGCGTGGGTCAGCGCTTGGTACATGGTAAGTTTTCACAAATACTTGCGAAACTACTGAAGGCTAATTTTATGACAAATAATATAGGTTATTCCTGTATTTTAAATACAAGTGTTTTTTGTTTTTTGTTTTTTTTTAACAGTCCAGGTGTCTTGCTGTGCACGGCAGAGGGAAAACCAGAATGAATACTCTGGGGGAAGGAGATCTGAGAAAGGGCAACCAAGAAGCGCTCGTGCAGGTGTTGCATTTTCTTCTCTGGAGTTTGTCAACCAAATACATCATTTCATTCTGGTAAGAAATAGACGAAAGTATGGAAGACGATAAGATTTTTGTTGTACTGCAATTCCTAAAATAATAATATTCAAAATTCTGAAGTAGATTTTTCTTAAGTGTTCTAAGTTCTTCTAAGAACTATTGGAATTTGATATGTGTAACATCGTGCCTATAAAGTGTACAATTTGTTTTATTCTGTGTACATATCTGGGAAACCATCAGTACAATCAAAATAGTGAACTGTCACACCCCCAAAATTGTCCTGTGCCTATTTGTCGTCACTTCCTCTATTCCATCTCTGCACCTCTCTGTCTCCAGACAACTGTTGATCTGTGTTCTGTCACAAGATTAGTTAGAATTTCTAGGATCGTATGTAAAGGGAATTCTAGAGTATGCACAGTTTTTTTGGTTTATCTACTTTCCCATAAAATAGTTTTGAGATTCACCCACATTGTTTTGTACTCAGTAACAAACTCCTTTTTTCTGCATAAGCAGTTCATTGTAAGAATATATCAGCATTTCCCCATTTTATTGAATATTTGGATTATTTCTAGGTTTTGGCAGTTTTAAGTAGAAGTGTTATCAACAGTTATGAACAAGTTTGTGTGTGAGCAGATGCTTTCATTTTTCAGGAGTAAATACCTTGAAATGAAATTGCTGGATTGTGTATCATGTGTATATTTCACCTTTTAAGAAGCCGCCAAAATATTTTACAAAGTGCTTTCTCATTATTCATTCCATAGTGTTTGAGAGTTGCATTTTCTTCAAAATCTCAGTAAGCTTGGTATGATGAAGCTTTTAAAATAGTCATCACTTTAACACGTGCACGTTATTTTCTCATAGTTTTAATTCACATTTTCTTAATTACTAATGATTTTGAGTATTTTTTCACTTGCATATTTGTGATTCTGTATCTACTTTTGTGTGTTAAGTGTTTAAATATTTGGCCCAGTATTCTGAATTCTTAAATGGTCTATATAGAAACTCTTTATCTGATACAGAACTTGGAAATGTTCTTTTACAGTCTGTATGTTGTTTTTCATTCTTGCAGAAGTGTGTTTTGAAGAGCAGGAGTTGTTAATTTTGATGAAGTTCCGTTTAAACTTAGCTGATGCTACTTGCTTGATTTTTTTTTTTTTTTTTTTTCTATTCATGGATCATAGTTTGCTGTTTCTTTGTCCCCCTAGGGATTTTGTAATAGGATGCTTTTGTGGATTTTATCTTCTTGGTGCTGGATACTTTTGTTTTCCTATCAATGTTTTGGCGCTCTGTTAGGAGATGCACTTAAGTTACTTAAAGGCCTTTGACTCTTCGGGGTCTCTATTCTAAATTTTGTTAGGTGGGCATAGGACAGTGGTTTATTTAGGTAAAATTTTACCCTGTTCTGAGGCAAAACTACTGAATCCTATATGTGTGGCTCTTGAATTAAGAGGTTTTCCCCGCACTGAAGAGGGGAGGGGATCTTTCTTTAATACTTTCAGGTAGTTCTTTCCTGTGTGTCAGGTAATTTCCTCACATGTGTGTGTGATGATTCTCTGTAGATTTGTAGAATACTCTTTCTTGGCAACTCTCCCCTTTTTGGTAGGCTACCCAATAATTGTACTGCCTTGGTTTCTCCGACTTCCAGATCCATTTGCTCAAATGGGGGAGATGACTGGGTTCTGCCTTTTCTCTCTACTATGGTTTCTTCCTATACTATGACTATGATCTGCTCTCTGGGCAGTAAACTGGGACAGGAAAGGGGATTATTTTTTTTCTTTTTGTTTACCCTTTCTCTGGGGTTGCTAATACCTTAAATCTTGAACTGTTATTTAGTATTTTCTTTTTTATTTTATTTTTCCCCCCAGGCAAAGGATGACTTTGGTAACCTTTACTCTTTGCTTCCCAAAGCAAATGACCTATTGACTTTCTAATACCAAAAATAAGAGGAATTCAAGGCACATAAATATTACATGATTTCATAGTTTAATTATGTGCTGTATTTAATTGACTTACAACTTTAACAAAAATATACAACGATGGTAGGTCTTTTATATTAAAAAAAAAAAAGACAAAGTGGCTGTTGTAGTAATTTCACTAAAGTATTAGGGGTTTTGACCTTATTCACAAAATCTACAAGTCTCTGAAAATATGTGTATATATTATTATATATTATATCAATATATATTAATATTATATGTTACTCCTATATATATATAAAATAGGAAAGAGTAACAAATTAAAACTTTACATCATGCCTTTTCAGGAATATAATTCTTCATAAATCTGTGTTTTGTTGGAAGAAATAGTATTAGAGGGATTGCAGTTGTTGGGGAAACCTAGAGAAATCAAATCATACTTAGCCTAACACAGAGGAGTGCAAATTCAGTATTCCTTTTTATACCAATTTTCCATAGGGTGTATGAGCATAAACTTACTCCAGCCCAGAGCTTCCCAGTGTCAACACATATAATAGTTGTGCTACTAATGTGTGATGGATATGTTTGAGATTCTGATTCCAGTAGCCCTTGACATGGTCTTAGAGTCTGTAGAGGCTGAAATTGATAGAAGTCCTTCTAGCCATAATCGGCTTCAACTTCCCATATGGTGCCTTATAAATGTTATCTTTCCCTGCATGTGCCCTGTTGTGGAAAGGTCAGGACACAATAGTCTGGCAGTTAAATGTTTTCCTATTTGTTTTATCTTCTATAATGCTGTGCAATGTTGATACTTATCTTGCTTTTCTTCAAGGGATAACTGACTTGATTAGACAAGGAATTGACCCAGTGGAAAATAGAAGAATGAGCTTTCTGTCACTGTCCTTATTTCTAAACTCTTGCTTTAGGGAGATTTTACTGTTACAAGGAAGCTTCCACATGTGTCTCTTGACTAATAGACTTACATAGTTGTAGAAGTGAAAAAATACAATGTGAATCAGTACTTCGTGTACTTAAAAAAAAAAAAACAAAACAAACTCATCTTTTAAAATTTCCTGAAAAGAATAGTATAGTATGCACAAATATTTAAGTAGTTCACTAGGTTACCTTAAGAGAAAAAACTGGAAAATAGGTTTTGCCATAGTTAAAATTTCTACCTCTACCTTCTCGTCATTACTATGTAAGGATTTACTGCACAATCTGGAATTCACCGTATCTGTTTTCACATAAGCTTTGATACCAGATGAGCCACAGAAATGGGAAACTATATGGAAGGGATATTTTTATTTAGTAGTGGGAGAAGTGAGCTGAGTAGGCAATTTTACATCTTCTGGCCTTTTTGTTTGCAGTGACCATATAGAAGCAAATGCAACAGTCTGCCTTTTGCTTTCATGACTGATTTTTGAACTTTATTGAGGTATAGGTGGCATATGATGAACTACATATATTTAAAATATATAATTTGATGTTTTCTCTCTCACGAGCACGCACGTGTGCGGGCGCGCGCACACACACACACATATATATTTATATGTACTCGGGAATCCATCACTGTTACCAAGATAATGACCATATCTGTTAACTACAAAGTTTAATGTGCTTCTTTTTAACCCCCCAAACCACTGAACTTGCTAAAGACACTCAGGGATCAGCGTTTCTGTCATTTTAGATTAGTTTGTATCTTCCATAATTTTATATAAATGTGAATCTACAGTGCGTACCCTCTTCTGTCTGCCTTTTCATTCAGCATTATTCAAGTTACCCATGTTGCATGTATCATTAGTTCATTACATTTATTACTGAGTCATAGACCCTTTTCTGGACATCCTGTAATTCATTTATGGTTCACTTGTTGGTGGATATTTGGGTTGTTTCCAGCTTGGGGCTGTTACAGCTAAGAATGTGATTAACATTTGTGTACAAGTCTTTGTAGGGACACACATTTTGATTTATCTTTTAACCATATCATTAGGAGTGGAATGGCTGCGTTATTTGACTGTTTAACTTTAAAAAAAAATTCCAAACTATTTCTAAAAGTGTTTGTACCATTTTACATTCCCCGGTAATAGTGTTTGAGTGTTTAATTTGTTACACATTCTTTTCACTGTACATTGTCTTCCTAATTACACACATTCTAAAAGGTGTGTGCTGGTACCTTACTGTGATTCAATTTGCATTTCACTAATGAATAATTATGAACAACTTTTCTTGGGGTTACTTTTTATTAGCATATCTATTTTCATAAAGTAAGTTTTCAAATATTTTGTATATTTTTTATTGGTTTGTGTTCTTACTGTTCTGGGAAGGTTTTTCTATATATATATAGAGAGAGAGAGAGAAAGAGGGAGAGATGTTCTACATTACAAATACTTCTTCAGATGTGTTTTCTCATTCTGGACTTGGTTTTTGTTAAGTGGTTTTCAAAGAGCAGATACGGTTAATGTTGCTGAAATACATTTATATTTTAACAAACAATGCTTTTTCGGTTTTATCCAGGAAATATTTACCAATCCATAGCCTGAAAAAATTACACCTATGTATTGTTCAAGAAATAGTATAATGTTCCCAGCTTTTATATTAAGACTTTGATTGATTTTTGAGTTTATTTTATATGTTGGAAGATAGTGTCAGGGAACTTTTGTTCCTATACATATCAAATGATTCCAGAACATTTTTTGAAAATACTTGCTCATTAAATTGCTTTTGTCACTTTTTGGAAACCAATTGATTCTAGATGTGTCCTTTCATTGTTGGACTCCGTTTTCTGTTTATCTATCTTGATGCCAATACCATACTGCATAGTTGCTTTAAAATAATTCTTACAGTCCGGTAGTGTAAATCCACCAACTTTGTTCTTTATCAATATTTTTAAAATGTATGGGTCCTTCACATTTCTACGTAAAACTTAGAATCAGCTTCTCAGTTTCTACTAAAAAGTCTGCTTGGATTTTGACTGGCCATGCATTTGACTCTAAAATAGTTTGAGGGAAAATTGACATGTCATGTTAATACTGTTGAGTCCTCTGACCTAGGAACAAGGTATAACTCTGAATTTCTTGCGTTCTTGATTTTTGCTTAACAATATTTTGTAGTTGACAAAGAACAGGTCTTCCCCATCTGTTGTAAACTTTATCTTAATCTTAAGAGGTGAGCTTATCCAATAACACTTTGGATTAGAAGAATTTAAAGTCTTGCCATGTATGTAAATGCATACAAGTGATCAATAAAACTTTTGGGTGTTCCCCTAAATCTGATTGAATCTTAGTTCTTAACATGTGTAAAGCCTTGTTTTGGCCCCGATGAAGTTGGAAGAAAAACACTTTAAAATCCTTTCAAGCATCTTTCATGGACTTTGAATTTTTTTTTTAAAGCAACCGTATTTAGTTGCCCATTTTGAAACTATTAAAATATTTTTTTTAATAGACCTTTCCTAGTTCCATATCCTTTTTTGAATTCTTTCCCTGTACTGTGGAATAAAGATACATAGTATGATTTTTGTGGTAAGATGTTAGCTTTCATTAAAACCTCATAATTTTAAGGGTTTTTTCCTCAATATCTTTAGCAAATAACTTTGTCCTAATACTTTACTACTTTAAGGAGTCTTATGACTTTACATGTTTTTGGAGCTAAAACATTTTATATAATCAAATTTATTACTTAAAAAATGATAAAACACTGCATGTTCATTAGAATAGCTTGCTGCCTGTCCTTTGAAACTCACCTGGCTTTTTTACGAGAGTATGCTTGATTTTGTATAATTGAACTCTACAAAATACAACACAGATTTGAAATAGATTTCTGAATTTTTTCCTCACATGAAAAATTACAGCAGTGCAAGGAACACATCTGCCATGACTAATTGGAGAAAATTTCAAAGTCAGTTTTTAGTTTTTAGTTTCTATCTTGACTAATATTTATAATTTTTACATTGACTGAGGGGTAATACAAATCACGAATGCTTGTCAGTTACATAGCTCATGTCATCCTGCATCATGTCTGAAGTCCTGTTATGCATAGGATTAACATTATTCAGTTGTGTGTAACCAGATTTTAACATGAAAACCTCATTTTGATGTTTCATAGTGCATTATGACCTGACTTTGATTTGCCATGGCCAGAAGCCATACTGATTATCCATAAGACACAGAATATAAAATTGGCATGATACATATTACTTTGCTTTAATGAAAGTAAAATCAAGGGGAAGTTAGAAAAATGTACTCATGGAACAAATAATTAGTACTTGTTTATGTATGCTACTTATATAATAAAGGCCTAGATGCAGTTTTGTGTAATGGAAAAATGACAGACTTTGGCACGAACTACAGTGAATTTCATTTCCATTCCTCCCACTGACTAAGTCGTCTTTGAAAAGTCATGCAGCCACTACAAAAATCAGATTCCACATCTGTCATTTGGAGGCAGTTGTACCTACCTCATGGGATTGATGTAAAAGTTAACTGGGAAAATAAACAGTAGTTGGAACTCCAGTAGTTGGAGCTCCAGTAGCTTATTTTCCAACTCCTGTTGGAAAATAAGCAGTAGTTGGAACTCCTGTTAGTAGTTGGAACTTGGAATATACACCCTCCCTCTATTCTAGTTCATTCAATTTTTTTTTTTTAAAGATTTCTTTATTTTAGAGGGGGAGAAAGAGAGAGAGAGAGAGAGAGAGAGAGAAAGTGCCTGTGTGCAAGCTGGGGGAGGGTAGGGGGAGAGGAAGAGAGAGAATCTGAAGCAGACTCCACAGTGAGCACCAAGTCTGAGGCAGGGTTTGATCTTATGACCTGAGATGATGACCTGAGCCGAAATCAAGAGTTGGATGCTCAACCAACTGAGGCACCCAGGCACTCCAACCCCTTCAGCAGAATTCTGAATACTATGATAAATACAGAGGTAAAGTTTATTCCCTTCTCTTTCTAGTGACTTACAATATTGAGAATGTAAAATACGTATATAAGAAAGTGTAATGGTTAAATATTGAGAACAGAGATACTTTGAAGGTTTTTCAGGAAGGGTGGACAGGGAATAAAGAAGCCATGATGGCTTTGGATGTACTTAGAAAAGATTCAAGTAAAGATTATACCTTCATAAAAAATGATTAGTGTCTTCTCCATTCTCTTGTGTTATCATTTTAAAAGTGAAAAGATGTTCAACATCACTAATCATGAGGGAAATGCAAATGAAAAGGACCATGAGGTGTAAATTGGTCCAAGCACTATGGAAAATGATATGAAAGTTCCTCAATAAATTAAAAAAAAAAAAAATGACTACGTGGTCCCTCAATTTCCACTTACAGGTGTAAGGAAATAAAAATAGACCTTCAGAATGATAGACTTCCATGCTTCTTGCAGCATTATTGACAATAACCAAAGTAGGAGAACTGTCAAGATGCCCATCAATGGATAAATGAATAAAAATATGTGGTATATGTATACATTAGAATATTATTCAGCCACAAGAAGGGAGGATATCCTGCCATTTACGAGAACATGCATGAGACTTGAGGGATTTATGCTAAGTGAGATAAGTCAGACCCAGAAAGGCAAGTACTGGATGATCTCACATTTGGAATCTAAAAAGGATAACCTTGTAAAACAGTAAAATGGTGATTCCCAGGGGATGGGGGTGGGGTAATAAAGTTGATGTTTAATGGTACAAACTTGGAACAAGTAGTAAATAAGCCACAGAGGTCTGCATGTTATAATGTATATAGACAACAATATTGTATTATAATTATACAAGATGGTAGAGGTGCTAAATATTGCTACAACCACAATCATTATAATAAATACATTATCAAAACAACATGTGCTATACCTTAAACTTACACGATGTTATATGTCAAATATGTTCAATAAAAATGAAAAAGAAGAAATGCATTTATGAATCACTGATTACTTTCTCTTTTAAAATTGGTAAGCAAATCTAAAATCTGAAGAATAATGAGGAATAGAGAAAACTGGATAGAATAAATAGAGTATGTTTATAGACCCACTTAAAACCCTCAGTCAGTTTAATAAGATCAGAGGATTCTACACAAGGAATCTCTTTTTCATCCATAGTAGTAAAGTATTGAGGCCTCATTACTAAAAATAATGAAATTTGGGGCACCTGGGTGGCTCAGCCAATTCAGCGTCTGCCTTCGGCTCAGGTCACGATCCCAGGGTCCTGGGATTGAGCCCCGCATTGGGATCCCTGCTCGGCGGGAGGCCTGCTTCTCCCACTCCCCCTGCTTGTGTTCCTGTTCTCGATCTCTCTCTGTCAAATAAATAAAATCTTTAAAAAAATAAAAATGATGACATTTATTAAAAATAAAAATTTAAAAAATTCTGTAATGATCTCTTTGTTAATAATGTGAAGGATTGGCAGAAATAGGAAGATGAGGAAAAGTATTCCCATAAATGCCATTCCAAGTGCAAAGAGATTGATTTCCATTGCCATTGGGGTCCAAAAGTCTCTGGAGAAAAACAATTTTGAACTGAAAGCTATTGCTTTCCCCCCAAAAGACTCTTGCCCCCACAAAGATTTTTAGAAAACCAGGAAATGATTGTTAACTTCATTAATGCCCAGAAAGTATAAGAAATAGAGAAGACATTTGCCCAAACAGAAAAGTGATGGAAAGCATAAGAATTTTCTGACTGCATTTGGCAAAGAATCATAATATGGTGTATTTCTGAATGAAGTATATGGTAATATAATTCAAATTGTCTCCTTGATCCAGATGTTAGTTGAATATCCTCCCACTCTGATGAGCTATGGGAAAAATAAAACAGAAAAACCAAAGGCCATTATTTTGTTGAGCATTTTTTTCAGATTTCTGTTGGCTATTTGGATGTCTTTTTTTCGGCAAAATGTGTATTTAGTTCCTCTGGCCATTTTTTAATCAGATGATTTTTTTTAATTTTTTTTGTTACTGAGTTATGAATTCTCTGTACTGTAGATATTAACCTCTTGTCTTATATATGGTGTTTGAAAACTTTCTCCCATTTTGTAGGTTACCCTTTTGTCTCTTTAGCTGTGCAGAAATTTTTAAGTTTGATGTAATCCCATTTGTTCATACTTGCTTTTGTTGTGTTTTTAGTTTTATATCCAGAAACTCATTGGCAAGACCAATGTTGAGGAACTTCTCTTAAGATTTCTTCTAGGAGTTTTGTGGTATTGAGTTTCATGTTTAAGTTCTCGATCCATTTTGAGTTAATTTTTGTTGAGGTATTTATCCAGTTTTCCCCAACACTATTTGTTGAAGAGACTTATCTTTCCCCATACAGTGTTCTGTGCTCCTTTGTCAAATACTATTTGACCATATATGCAGCGGTTTAATTCTGGGTACTCTGTTCTGTTCTCTTGTCTCTGTGATTATTTTTATGCCAGTGCCATACTATTTTTATTACTAAAGATTTGTAGTATAGTTAGAAATCAAGAAGTATCCTACCTCCAGTTGTGTTTGGGGTCTTTTTTGATTCCATACTAATTTGAAGATCATTTTTTTCTACTTCTTTGAAGAATGTTGTTGTTGTTTTGATGGGGATTGCATGTAATCTACATGTGGCTTTGAGTATTACGGACATTTTAACGTTATTAATTTTTCTTATCCATGAATATGGAGTGTCTTTCCATTTGTTTGTGTCTTTTCAGATTTTTTCAGCAAAGTCTTTTAGTTTTCACTTCCTTCATTAAACTTATACCTAAGTATTTTATTGATGCTACTGTGAATGGGATAGTTTTCTTTGTTTCTTTTTCAGATGTTTGATTATTAGTGTAGAGAAATGCAACTGATTTCTGTATGTTGATTTTATACCCTGAAACTGTTTATTAGTGTCAGCAGTTTTTTGGTTAAGTATTTGGGGTTTACTATATATAGTAAATATATACCAAATCATACCATCTGCAAATACAATTTTACTTTTTCCTCTCATTTGTATGCCTTTTATTTCTTTGTTTTGCCTAATTGCGTTAGCTAGGACTTACAGTACTATAGTGAATAAGAATATTGAGTGGGCATTCTTGTCTTGTTCTTGATCTTAGAGAAAAAGCTTTCCCTTTTTCTCTGTTAAGTATAATGTTAGCTGTGGTTTTGTCTTAGGAGGTCTTTATTATGTTGAAATATGTTCTTTGTACGCCTAATTTGTTGAGAGTTTTTATCAAGGATACTGAATCTTATAAAAACTTTTTCTGCATCTACTGAGGTGATCATGTGAGTTTTACCTTGTGTTCTATTAATGTGATGTATTACATTTATTGATTTACATATGTTGAACTAGCCTTGCAACCCAAGGATAAATCCCGTTTGGTCATGGTCTATAATCTTTTAATTATGTTCTTAAATTTGGTTTGCTAGTATTTTGTTGAGAATTTTTACATCTCTGTTTATCAGGGATATTGGTACAGTTTTCTTTTTAGTGTTTTTATTTGGCCTTGGTATTAGAGTAATGCTTGCCTCATAGAAGGAGTTGGGAAATATTCACCCCTATTCAATTTTTTTTTGAAGAAGTTCTTTTTTTTTCTTTTAAGATTTATTTATTTTAGTGAGAGAGAGACAGAGAGTGTGAGTGGAGGTGAGGGCAGAAGGAGAGGGAAGGAGAGAATCCCAAGCAGACTCTGCACTGAGCTTGGAGCCGGACTCAGGGCATGGTCTCACAACTCTGAGATCATGAGCTGTGCTAAAGTCAAGAGTTGGATGCTCAACCAACTGGGCCACCCAGGTGCCCTCCCCACCCCCCAATTTTTTTTTTTTTTAAGATTTTATTTGTTTTAGAGCAAGAGAGCCTGAGCAGGAGGAGGGACAAGAAGAGAATCTTTAGGCAGACTCCCCACTGAGCGTGGAGTCTGACAAGGGGCTCAATCTCATGACCCTGAGATCATGACCTGAGCTGAAACCAAGAGTCAGATGCTTCACTGACTGAGGCACCCAGGCGCCCCATTTTGAAACAGTTTAGGAAGAATTGGAATTAATTCTTCTTTGAGTGTTTGTTAGATTTCACCAGTGAAGCTATCTAGTTCTGTCCTTTCTTATGTTGTGAGATTTTTTATTTTTGATTCAATCTCTTTATTCACTCTTGGTCTGTTCAGATTTTTCATTTCTTTCTGATTCAGTCTTCGTAGGTTGTGTGTCTCTAGAAATTTATCTATTTCTTCTGGGTTATCTAATTACCACTTAATTGTTCATAGTACTTTCTTCTATGTATTTCTGTGGTATCAGTTATAAAGTTTACTTTTTAATATCTTATTTTGATCCTTTTTTTTCCTATCTATTTGTAGCTAATTTTCTTTATCTTTTTGAAAACACAGCTTGTAGTTTTATTTTGCCTGTTGCTTTCCTAGACTTATTTTTTTTTTTTTTTGCTCTGATCTTTATCATTTTCTTCTTTTTGCTAAGTTTGGGTTAATTTATCCTTATTTTTCTAGTTCCTTGAGATGTTCCTTAAGTTGTTTACTTGGGACCCTTTAAATTTCCTAATACATGTATTTATTGCTATAAACTTTCTTCTCAGAACTGCTATTGCTCCAGCCCCTAAGCTTTGATATGTGTATTTTTTGTTTTCATTTGTTTTGTACTGTTTTTAAGTTTTCCCTTTTGATTTTTTTTTTTTTTTTTGACCAACTGATTGTTCAGGAATGTCTTATTTAGTTTACACATATTTGTAGGTTTTCCAGCTTTTTTTCTTCTCAGTTTCTAGCTTAATACCATTTGGTCAGAAAAGATAGTTGTATGATTTCAGTTTTTTAAAATTATCTAATATTTTTTTTTGTTGTATCATATGATCTTTCCTGGAGAATATTCCATGAAGATTTAAGAAGAATGTGGACTCTCCTGTTATTGGATGGAATGTTCTAGATTAAGTCCATTTGGTTTAGAGTATGGTTTAATGCCGACATTAAAATTGATTTATGTCTCACTGGTCTATCATTGCTGATAGTGGGGTATTTAAGTCATCTACTATTATTACTGTCTATTTCTCCCTTCAAATCTGTCAGTATTTTTTTTTGTTTATTTCCTGAATCTACTCTAGATTTTTACAATTTTTGTTTATGGCTACTATGAGACTTACATAAAACCTCTTATAGATAAAATAGTCTATTTTATGTTGATGCAACTTACCTTTGTTTGCCTATAAATGCTCCACCCTTTTACTCCACCCCTTTTATATTTGTGATATCACAACTGACCAGTTTTTATACTGTGAATTCCATTAACAAATTAGTAGTTATAGCGACTTTTTTTGTTACAGTTGTTTTTAATGTTCTTTTCCCTTAACCTTTATACTGTAGTCAATTGGTTAACACACCATTATAATATAGTTATGGTTTTCTAATTCTTTTTTTCACCTTTACCATAGTGTTGTATACTTTCACATGTTTTTCACATCATTGATTACCTTTTTTTTTTTTTAATTTCTGCTTGAAGAACTCTTTTAAACATTTCTTGCAAGGCAAGTCTGGTGGTGGTGAACTCCCTCAATTTTTGTTTGGGAGAGCCTTTATTTTGCTTTCCTATCTGAAGGATACCTTTGCCAGATAAACTATTCTTGGTTGGCAGTTTTTATCTTTAAACATTTTGGATATGCCCTTCCACTCTCTCCTGGCCTGTAGAGTTTCTACATATGGGCTGCTGGGCATTCCTTTGTATGTTATTTTTTGCCCTACTCTCTGTGTTAAGAATTTTTTATCATTGATTTTTAAGTTTCATTATAATGTGTCTTAGAGAAAGTTTTTGTTTCTGTTTTTGTTTTGCTTTGAGGTAATAAGGTATTCTATTAACCCTATGGACTTGTATGTTCAACTGCTTCCCCAAGTTTGGGAAATTCTGCTATTATTTCAATAAACTCTCTGCTCCTTTCTCTCTTCTCCTTCTGTTACACCAATTCTTCTTCTATTTGCTTCTGATAAAATCTGATAGCTCTTGTAGGGTTTTTTCTTTTTAAAAATTGCAGTTCTCTGTTCTCTTTTAACTGGCTTTTCCTATTTTTCTCGTCTCCAAGTCCCTTATTCTTTACCCATCGGGTTTGCCCTGTTACATTTTCTGTTACATTCTTCATTTCATTCATTTATTTCTTAAGCTCTAGAATTTCTGTTTGGTTCTGTTTATAATTTCAATTTCTTTGACAAAGAACTCCTTGAGTTCATTAATTTTATTCCTGAGTTCATTGAATTGCTTTTCGGAGTTTTCTTACAGTTTATTGAATTTCTTCATAAGAGCTATTTTGAATTCTTCATCGGTTAGATTGCAGTATTTGGTGCCTTTGACTTCAGTTGCTGGAGAATGAGCATTTTCTTTTGTGACACAATATATGCTTGATTATTTTATAGTGCTGGATGACACGCTTTTTTCCACATTTGAAGCAGCAGTCCCCTTCCTTTGCTAAGAATTTATATTTACTTTGTTTCTTAAAACTCAACAGGTTGGTTATTAGAAATCTTGTTTTTGTATTCCAGCAGGTGGTGCTACAACTCAAATTTGTGTTTTCTCCTACTTGAGCTAGCTCTCGGGCAGCAGATGGAAGAGGTGTGGACTGAGCACCTGGGGCTTTGAGGGGTGACCACAGCCCTGTAGGGGATCTGCCGGTGGGCACTCGCAGAGGTCTATGATGGACCTCCTGCTAAAATCCCTTACCAGTGAGAGAGAAACTAATTTCCTCAGTGCCCTTTGATATTCTCATCTGTCTTTTTTCTTTCTTCTCTCTCTCCCAAGTCACAGTTGTCCCTCCTCAGAAATCCAGGTACTACTGAAGAAAATGGGTCCCCCCAACTACAACCTGAGCAACTGAGACAGCTGGGTGGTCACTCACCCCTTTTGCTTTTTGCCTCCTTTGCTAGAGTGATCACCTCAGATGCCACTGAAAGTTCAATACCTTGCAGTGTGGTACTCTGAGGAGGGGGAATGACTTGGTAAGTTCCTTCATCTCCCCTGCCTGAAAACTTCTCTCTGTCGTGCTCTGATGGCCTACTGGATTCCCCTATACAAATTCCATATATCCCATGGGTATCTGCCCAGTTTTGTATGCTCTCAGCTCCCTTTTCCCACACCGCAGTGAGCTGAGGGTAGGCAAGCTCACTTAACTGCCGGATGTCTTGGTAAATGTGCAGAAGCAGTTAGTTCTGGTTATGAATATCCAATTAGTTGTAAATCAAGGGGAGAGAAAAAGGAATGCCTCATGCCACAATAAAGCTGACATCACTCCCCAACTCATTCTTGATAGTGGTACTTTGTGTGTGTGTGTTTTCTTCATCAGTTAAAGTTTAATGACTTTTATTGATTTTTTTTTAAAGTTGTTCTTTGCTGTATTGAATTATTATTATTTCTGTTCCCAATTTCATTAAATCTGCTCTTGTCATTATTACTCCTTTATGCTTATTTGAGCTTTATTTATTTCTATTTCTAGCTCCTTCCGGCAGAAGTTTGGAACATTGATTTGAGAACTTAATTCTTTTTAATATAAGCAATGATGTAAACATTCCTCTACTGTTTTCAGCTGTATCTTATAAATTTTTTATTTTTTATTTCATTCTCTTTAAAATATTTTCTACTATCTTTTATGATTCCTTCTTTGACCCATGAGTTATTTATGGTGCATTTTTTAATTTCTATGTGATAACTGAAGAATTCTGAAATATTCTGGTATTTATTTCTAATTTTTTTCATTGTTGTTAGAGAACACATTCTTCTATCTTTATGAATTTATTAAAAATTAATGGTTTGTCTTGATGAATATTCCTTGTGTATACTTGAAAGTGTATTTTGGTCTTGTTGGGTACAATGTTCTTTAAATGTCAACTAGATCAAGAGAACATTTTTGAAGACTCTAAGGTGATAGTAGCTTTGCTTATTTCTCCTTTATTTTTTATGTTTTGCCTTTTAATAGGATCTGACCATCTCTTCCTTTAATCGAAAAATTGAGGCTATTTATTCCTAATATAATTTTTTGTGTGGTTGACTTCAGACGTAACATCTTCGTTTTTATTTTCTATTATGTCTCATCTGTCTTTTTTCAAACTGTTTTTTCAAACTGTTTTCATGTCTTTTTTGGATAAACTGAGTATTTTTATGATGCAAGTATTTCTCTGCATTGATTGATTGGCTAAACTAATATTTTACTTTTTAAGTTCTAAAAATTGCTTTGAAGTTTACACTATGCATCTTTAGTTATCAGAGTTTGTGTTCAAATAATATCATACTGTTTGGTATATAGCATAAGAATGTTAAAACACTTCTATTTTCTCTTGCCATTCTTTTGGCTTGTTTTTGGTCACACATTTTACTATATTACATGTTATAAGTTCCACAATGCAGTGGTATTATTTATGTTTTGGAGATTCAGTTTACTTTCAAAAAGTAAAAAAATCTACATTTGTGTACCCACATTTGACCATTGCCATTTTACTCTTTCCATGTATGAAGACAAATTTCCACTTGGTGTCCCGTCATTTTTTCACAGAAAACTACTTTTCATATTTATTACATCACAGGTTTATTGAAATGAATTATTGAAGCATTTCTTTGTGCTAAAAACGTTTATTTTTATCTTTGTTTTTATACTTTAATGTCTGGTCCAAAATAAACTTTATTTTTTTTAAAGATTTTATTTATTTATTATTCGACAGATAGAGAGCACAAGTAGGCAGAGTGGCAGGCAGAGGGAGAGGGAGAATCAGGCTGTCCACTGAGCAGGGAGCCGGATGTGGGGCTCGATCCCAGGACCCCAGGATCATGACCTGAGCCAAAGGCAGCCACTTAACCGACTGAGGCACCCAGGCTCCCCTAAACTTTATTTTTAATAACAGTTTTATAGAAGAAGAAAGGCATACAGAGCACTTTCATACACCGTCCATCCCATTTCCTGCTGTGATTTACACCTTACATTAATGATTCATTTGCTACAAGAAAGGAACCAGTATTATTAATATTAATAAACTCCATACTTAATTTGCTTTTTTAAGGTATTACCTAATGTCCTTTTTCTATTCTAGGATCCCATCTAGGACCACATTATATTGAGCTGTTAGGTCTCTTTAGACTCCTTTTGGCTGTGAGAGTTTCTCAGACTCTATTTGTATTTCATGTTATTGGCAGTTTTAAAAGAGTACTGGTCAGGTATTTTGTAGGATGTTTCTTTATTGCAATTTGTCTGCTTCTCTCATGATCAGACTGGCATTGTGAATTTTGGAGAGGAAGACCACATACCTAAAATGCTACTTTCATCATACCGGTGCTATATACTGTCAACATGATACATAAAAGTTGATACTGACCCTAATACCGTATTGATGTAGTCTTGACCATTTTCCACTGTAAATTACCCGCCCTTCCCAGACTGTATTCTTTTGAAGTAAGTACTATATGCAACCCATGGTTAAGGAGTGGGGAGTTATATTTGTATCAGTATAGACTCATGGATATTTATTTTATACTTTAGATTATAACCCAGTACTATTCTTTTTTTTTTCTTTCTCAAAGTGTTCCAGCATGGGCCACTGGGGGATCTTTCAGTTGATTCCTGTGTTTCTTTGATGTAGCTCCATTCGTGTGTGTGTGTATGTACATGTACGTGTGCTGAGCATGTCTGTAATTCTGGCACTACAGAATATTTCCAGCTCATCTGTTGTATTTCTTGCCCAAATCCTAGTATTAGACATTTCACCAAAGAGGCTAGGTCCCTTTTACTGCAGAATCTTTTTAGAAAACAAGATTTAAGAACTGGGTGAGCCCATGACTCCTGCATGTCTTTGCTTTTAAGTTCTTTCATCTGACAGGGCAAGGGAATGTGTGTACTAACCCATGTATAAATAAATTTCTATAAATATTTCTTAATGTAATCCTCTGTATCTGTATTAAAGTAAATGCGAGTTTATACCAATGTCTCTGTAATCCATCACCACCTAGATCACTCTTGTTTCCTTCTTTGGCTTATTTGTAAATTCACACTCCAACAATGAGACACCTGGCTTCCACCATCTGCTGTTCATTTACTTAATTGTTCATTTCCAGTACCCATATATAGCAGTTTCAGAATTATTAAGTTCTACCCCCATGTGACAGGAATTTATCAACTAGAGTACGTTGCTTATCTGGTTTCTCTTGGTGAAAGTTAAGGACTTCACTTATTCCAAAGTTACTTAGCACATCTCCCATCACATTCTTCAGTGAGCTTGTTTCTTATGTTTCCACAGTCTGCATTCCCTTCTGGGGTCCAATGAATTCTAAATGATTTTTTGGGGGGGGTAATTTGTTTAAATTGAGGTTTACCCTTTGTGCTCTCTTGATAGATTTGTGTCATGTATCCGCTGCTAAAGTATCATACAGAATGGTTTGACACTAAAACTTTGCCTCTGCTTCATGTATTCAACCTTCCTCACTTCTCCCAAACTCCCAGTAGCTACTGATCTTTTTCCACATTGCCATATAATTTGCTACAGTATGTAGCCTTTTCAAACTGGCTTCTTTCACGTAGGTGAACTTTAAATGTGTATCACTATCTCTTTTTATGATTTCACAGCTCATTTCTTTTTATCACTGAATAATATTCCATCATATGGATGCACTAAAGTTATCTATTAACCTATTGAAGGATGTCTTTTCTGCTTCCAGTGTTTGGCAGTTATTAACAAAGATGCTGTAAATATTTACATGCAGGTTTTGGTATAGATAAAACTTTTCAAATCAGCTAGGTAAATACCTAAAGCATTATTGTTGGGTCATATAATAAAACTATATTAAACTTTGTAAGAGACCACCAAACTCTCTTTCAAAATTCTTGTACCATTTTGCATACCCACTAAAAATGAATAAAAATTCCTCTTGCTCTGCATACTCACCAGAATTTAGTGTTGCCCATTTATTGGATCGGAGCCACTCTAACAAATGAGGTATCTCATTGTTTTAATTTGCAATTCCCAAATGCCAAATGATGTTGAGCATCTTTTCATATGCTTATTTACCATCTGTATATTGTCTTTGGTGATGTATCTATTCAGAAGTTTTGCCCATTTTTAATTAGGTTGTTTTTTTCCTTACTGTTCAGCTTTAAGAATTCCTTGTATACTTTGGGTTTAATTCCTTTATCAGAAATGTGTTTTACAAATATTTTGTCTCATTCTTTGGCTTGTCTTTTCTCAGTGGTTTTTTCTTTTTTTTAATTGGATCTTAGGTTTCTAAAGAGCCAGTATGACTATCATACAGCACCAGTTTCTCCCTGTACCTCTTACCCTACTCTAGGCACATACGACTTTTGATGGATACTGAGTACAAAGTTCATGGTGAGGTCAGAGGTTCTCAGTTCTCTCATAGAATGTCAGTCTTAGTCATGACCTGTGTTGTTGAAGCTTAGTGGTCATGTTTTTCAGGATTTTTGTTTCTTTCCTATTTATGGGGTCCTTGTACTAGTTGGAGGTACTGAGTAGAGCATGTTTCCAATGCCTGCCCCTTTGACAGCAGTCTTTGGCCTTGTATCAGCTTACAATCATGAGAACAAGTGGATTTCCTGCCACTCCCTCAATGTGAGACTGCTTTTACTTCTACTCAACCACAGGGCAACTTTGCTTGGCATCAGGCTGGAGAAGGAATTTTTTTTTGGCCATTCCCCCAATGACTGACAAGTTTCAGTTTGTATGCGAGAAGGACCCAGTTTCATGTTTGTCTATCAGGAGTATGTCCTCACCTCCTGCATATCTGTGCCACCTCTAATTTCCTGCCATGTCCAACTTTCTTTTCTGTTAGAACTAGTTGAGACCTTGGCAAAATAGCTAGTGAGTAGTGAAAATCAAACATCCCTTTTTACTTAGTATCTCAGAGAATCTAAATTGTCTTAAAATAACTGGCACATAACCCCTAAAAGTTCATTAAAACCTCAGTTTACTTTTTACATGTTTTTATTTTTGGTATCTTCTTCCTCTATTTGTCCATGGGAGAAAAAGTTCATGTGCCTGGTCCTTCCCCAGAGGAGATTTACTACTTGGAATTCAATATACTGCGTGGTCTGAGGACCTCAGTTTTCTGATAGAAACCAAAACAGTTTTAAGTTTTAGATTAAATCTTTTCTTTGTTGTTAATGGGAGAGTAAAACTCTTACATGAATTTCTTTTTTCCTCTGCCTTTATTTATAACATTTCTTCCAGTTTCATTATGATATAATTGATACACAACACTGTGTAAGTTTAAGGTATACAGCATAATGATTGACATATAGCATGAAATGATTACTGCAATAAGATGAATTAATATTCATCATCTCATATAGATACCAAGTAAAAGAAAAAAAAGATTTTTTTCCTTGTAATGAGAAATCCTAGGATCTACTCTCTTAACTTTTCTATATATCCTACAGCAGTGTTCACTATAGTTACCATGTTGCTCATTATATTTCTAGTACTTATTTTTCTTATAACTGGACATTTGTACCTTTTGATCACCTTTAACCAATTCCCTACCCTTCACCCCCATCTCTGGTGACCACAAAATGGGGATTTTTTTCCGTTTTTGTGTTTTTGTTTTTGTTTTGTACATTCCACATATAAGTGAGATCATACATTACCTGTCTTTCTCTGACCTATTTCACTTAGCTTAATGCCATCAGGGACTTTCCAGGTTGTCACAAATGGCAGGATTTCTTCACTTTTTATGGCTGAATAATATTCCATTATTCACAATGTTTTTTATCCATCTGTCAGTGGACACTTAGATTGTTTCCATGTCCTGAGTTCTATAAATAATGCTGCTATAAGCATTGCGGTGCATATATCTCTTTGACATAGTGTTTTCATTATGTTGGGATATATTCCCAGAAGTGGGATTGCTGGATGGATGTTCTGGATTTCTGCATCCTGCAAGAAATTAGAACTCTTCAGGTGGTTTGTTAACAATTATATAGAAGTATAATTGTTATTAGATTAGTGAGATGTCAAGGTTTGACAGTTATTGAAACTAGGACTTTTGACAGTTGATAGATTATTTGCTTACTTTGGACAGCAAGTATAAAAGTAGTATTACTATAAATGGTGTAATGAAAGTGGGTATAGTCTTAAACTACTGAAAAATATGTATTCACTCACATTTCAAGAACCAAGTCGTGATGTGTCTGAAGTTTTTCTTGTTTACTAAACAAATGTTAAATAAGGGTACATCTGCCCTGTGGAATAAAATATAAATATGGAAAAAACAAGAGTGCTAGATAGATATTGATTTATATGAATTTCCACATGTTGGTTAGATTGAAAAAGGTAAATTACAGCATATGTACACATTTTTGAAATAAAACAAATAACAGTATATGAGCGTATATTGCACAAGAAAGGAAAAAAATTGGGTGTAATTGGATTGAAACAGGGAGATCTTAATGGTATTTTAGATAAATTTATAATTATTGTTGCAAGAAACATGTCTTAATTTTGTAATTCAAAACCAAATGCCTCCACATGTACTTAGTTGGTATGTTGACTAATTTTAATTTTAATGTAGAATTTAAGAAAACAGATGCTTCCTTGCTGTGATTCTTATTTTTTTCTTGTATGAGTAATGATGAAATATGGCTTTGCTGAGAGATTGTGTATCTTAGGGCCATATTTGCCATGTTAACATGTTTTGTAATTTGTCCCCACAATCCTATAGCAGTATGTGCAGTATAATATTAGGATGACCTAAGGGGAAATGCTACCTGAATAATTTGACGATGATAAAACTTACACTCTTTGATTTATACCCATAATAGTAAACATGTACTGATTATTTCAGTATAAACCCTTCAGCAATTGGTAGAATTAAGAGAGACCTTAAAATAACTTGGATAAACTTCCAGTAAGTAATAATAAATGAGTGCCCAGTTAATGGTAGCTAAGAAACTGATCCTTCAAAAAGTTCTGAAAGGTTAAATGATACAATTTTCTGAGTCTGTGAAGCATACACAATAAAATATACATTAAGATCAGAGCAGTGCCCTTCAATATGTGCCTCTAGTTTTCATGGTGGCTGAGTCTATTTCACAAGAGTCCATTCATCGTCTATAGTTCTCTTTATTTAGGACTGATCATGATGTCAGAATCATGAATGATAATGTGGTTTCTACCACATACATAACTTACCTGTTAGCATTTGTGTGGTTTGCTGCCTGCCTTGGTTACCATACTGTTATATGTTCCACGGGTTCTTTAAGCAAATTGTTAACAGACACCATATTTCTTGTGTTAGTCTTATGTGTCTGCCTTTTCCTTTCCATTCTTGTTCTCCTCTCTGTTTTTTTAAGATTTTATTTATTTGAGAGAGAGAGCATGAGTGGGGGGAGGAGCAGAGGGAGAGGGACAAGCAGACTCTGCGCTGAGCATGGAGCCCATCATGGGGTTCTGTCCCGTCACCCTGAGATCATGACCTGAGCCGAAATCAAGAGTTGGATGCTTCACCTATAAGCCACCCCAAAGATTTGTTTTCTACATGAGGTGAATATATTGGCTTGGAGAAATTGATGATCAAGACAGGGCACATGTTAATTAATAGACTATAAATAAAAGTGGAGTGATTGTATACAGCTGATAACCATTGTTCCCATATAATCAGTAGTCATTCTATACCTTCCTTGAGCTAATTGAGTTCTATTCTTTGCTGGAGTGAACTCCTTCTGCTTGGGACAGGCTCCTCTCCAGCCTTGGGGAGTGAAATTGGCTTGGCTTGGGGTGGGCATGTAATGTAGTTTTAGACAATTATTGTGAAAGCAGGACGTCTACCAAAAGGCTCTACGAGAGGTTTATCTGAGTTTTATAAAAAGACTTCTAAACAGTTTCTATTTTTCAACTTGTATTTGACATCAATATGTGGACATGAAATTTTAGCAACTATCTAGGGCCATGAGGGAAGAGAAGCTGAGGAGAACATGTTAAAGATGATACTGGAAAAAATGGAAAGTACTTGGGTCTTTAATAAAAGTACTGAGGCACTGTAATAATCAATCTCCATTAGTGGCCTTCTTCATATTTCTGATTATGGAGGATCATGAATTCTCTTATCAGTTAAACCCTTGAACTTGACTTGTTTGTAGCTAACAGAATTTATAACAGTATCATATTAAAAATCATGATTCCATAGGTGTAAAATATCCAGGGAAGAAAGCCAGTGTATTTTTGTAAAGAAAACTGACATTAAGGAAAGCCACATGACTGAAATTCTTGAGAGAGTTTAGATAAGAGAGGTTTAACAATGAACACCAAAAATAGTATCCTAAACAAAACAATTAATGAAATCAATGTTTTAGAATGATTATCCTATTAGAAATTTGTAGAATAGAGGGCAGTGGAAGCATTTAGATATTTTAAAACGTAGTAATACAGACTTTGAGTCTCTGTGACATGCTGTCAAAATAATTTCCAATATATCTAAAGTTTGTTTTTAAGAAAGCAAAAGTTGTATTTTTGAAGAGCCTTAGGTGAAATTCTCATGCCAGGAAATATACTAAAATATTTATTATCTTCTGGGCTTTCATTTAAAAAAATGAGACATACACTCAACTTATAAGTACTCATTGAATTTGTACACTTCAGTTTTGTTTAATGTATTCACAGGGCGTGCAACCATCACGGTCTAATTTTAGAATATTTTCATCATCGCTACCTAAAAATCCCATACCTATTTGTAGTCATTCCTTCATCTTGTTCTGCTGCCATCCACCCTCCTGCCTCAGCCCCAGGCAGCTACTAATGTACTTTTGTCTCTATAGATTTGCCTCTTCTGGAATTCCACATAAAAGAAATCATAAAATATGTGGCTTTGTGACTGACTTTTTTCAGTTAGCATAAATGTTTTCAAAGTTCTCCCATGTTTTCTTTTTAATTGTTTTTAATTTTAATTCCAGTATACTTAACATAATTATGTTAGTTTTGTTATGTTAATATACAGTTAAATTAGTTTCAGGTATACAATATAGTGATGGAACAATTCTACATATTACTCAATGCTCATCATGATAAGTGCACTCCTTAATCCCCATCACCTATTTTACCCATCCTCCCTCCCACCTCCCTTCTGGTAACCATCAGTTTGTTCTCTAGAATTAAGAATCTATTTCTTGGTTTCTCTGTCTCTTTTTTTTTTTTCTTTGCTTACATGTTTCTGAAATTTCACATATGAGTGAAATCATGTGGTATATTTCTTTCTCTGACTGACGTATTTTGCTATTATACTTTCTAGCTCTATGTCATTGCAAATGGCAAGATTTCATTTTGTTATGGCTGAATAATATTCCTATATATATATATACATATATATGAATATATATGAATGAATTTGTATATATATATATATATATATATATATATACACCACCTCTTATTTATCTATTCATCTGTTATTGGACACCTGGGCTGCTTCCATAATTTGACTTTTGTAAGAAATGCTACAGTAAACATCAGGGTACATGTATCCCTTTGAATTAATGGCTTTGTATTTTTTGGGTAAATACTCAGTAATGTGATTACTGGATCATAACTTAGTTCTATTTTTAACTTTTTGAGGAACCTCCACACTGTTTTCCGGAATGCTTGCACCAGGTTGCATTCCCACCAGTAGTGCAAGAGGGTTTCCCTTTCTCCCTTGCCAACACCTGTTGTTTCTTGTGTTGTTGATTTTAGCCATTCTGACAGGTGTGAGATGATACCTCATTATAGTTTTGATTTGCATTTCCCTGATGATGAGTGATGTTGAGTTTCTTTTCATGTGTCTGTTGGCCATCTGTATGTCTTCTTTGGGGAAATGTCTCCTCATGTTCTCGGACGATTTTTTAATTAGATTACTTGGTTTTTTGGTGTTGAATTGTGTAAGTCTTTTATATTTTTTGGATACTAACCCTTTAGCAGAAATGTCATTTGCAAATATCTTCTCCCATTCAGTAGGCTGTCTTTTAGTTTTGTTGGTTGTTTTTGTCACTGTGCAGAAACTTTTTATTTTGATATAGTTTCAAATGTTTACTTTTGCTTTTGTTTCCCCTGCTTCAGGAGACATATGTAGAAAGATGTTCTACAGCTGATGTCAGGGACAATACTGCCTGTGCTCTCTTCTGGGATTTTTATGGTTTCAGGTCTCACATTTAGGTCTTTAGTTTATTTTGAGTTTATTTTTATGTATGGGGTAAGAAAGTGGTCCGGTTTCATTCTTTTGCATGTTGCTGTCATGTTTTCCCCACACCATGTGTTGAAGAGCTGGTCCTTTTCCCATTGGATATTCTTTCCAGCGTTGTCAAAGATTAAATGACTATATAGTTTTGGGTTTACTTCTGATTTTTCTATTCTGTTCTATTGATCTATGTGTCTGTTTTGTACGAGTACCATACTTTTCTTGATGACTACAGCTTTGTAATATAACTTGACATTGGGAATTATGATATCTCCAATTTAGTTTTTCAAGATCGCTGTGGCTATTTGGGGTCTTTTGTGGTTCCATACAAATTTTAAGATGGTTTGTTCTAGTTCTGTGAAAAATGCTCTTGGTATTTTGATAGGAATTGTATTAAGTCTGTAGATTGCTTTGTGTAGAATAGGCATTTCAACAGTATTTGTTCTTCTAATCCACAAGCCTGGAATGTCTTTCCATTTCTTCATGTCTTCCTCAATTTCTTTCATCAGTATTTTACAATTTTTAGAGAACAAATCTTTCACGTCTTCGGTTAAGTCTATTCCTAGGTATCTTACTATTTTTGGTGCAATTGTAAATTAGTTTATTTCTTAATTTCTCATTCTGCTGCTTTATTCTTTTCATTATGCTGCTTTATTATTAGTATATAGAAATGCAACGGATTTCTGCATGTTGATTTTGTGTCCTGTGACTTTGCTGAATTCATTTATCAGTTCTAGTAGTTTTTTGGTGGAGTCTTTAGAGTTTTTATACACAGTATCATATCATTTACAAATAGCGAAAATATTACTTCTTCCTTATCAATTTGGATATCTTTTATTTCTTTTTGTTGTTTCATTACTGTGGCTATGACTTCCATTTCTAATGTTGAATAAAATTGGTGAGAGTGGACATCCTTGTCTTGTTCCTAACTTTAGGAAAAACGCTCTCAGTTTCTCCTCATTGAGCATGATATTCACTGTGGGTTTTTCATATAAGATCTTTATTATGTTGAGGTATGTTCCCTCCAAACCTACTTTGTTGAGGGTTTTTTTTTTTTTATCATAAATGAATGTTGTAGTGTGTCAAATGCTTTTTCCGCATCCATTGGCATAATCATATTGTTCTTCTCCTTTCTCTTACTGATGTGGTGTACCATGTTGATTGATTTGTGAATTTTGAATCACCCTTGCATCCTGGGAATAAATCCCAGTTAATTGTGGTGAATGATATTCTTAATGTATTGTGGGTTTGGGTTCACTAGTATTTTTGCGTCTGTGTTCCTCAGAGCTATTGGTTTGTAGTTCTTTTGTGGTGTCTTTATCTGGTTTTGGTATCTGGGTAATTCTGGTTTCATAGAATGAGTTTGTAAGTTTTCCTTCCTCTCCTGTTTTTTGGAATAGTTTGATTAGAATTGGTATTACCTCTTCTTTAAATGTTTTATAGAATTTGCCTGTGAAGCTTTCTGGTCCTGGACTTTCGTTTGTTGGGAGTTTTTGATTACTGATCAATTTCATTACTGATAATCAGTCTAGTTTTCTATTTCTTCCTGCTTCAGTTTTGGTAGGTTATATATTTCTAGGAATTTACCCATTTCTTCTAGGTTGTCCAATTTGTTGACGTATAATTTTTCCATAATACTGTCTTACAGTTGCTGGTATTTCTGTGGTGCTGTTATTTCTCCTCTTTCATTTGTGATTGATTTTATGTTCCCTCCCCCCACCTCTCTCTCTCTTTTGGGGGTCTGGCTAGAGGTTTATCAATTTTGTTGATCTTTCCAAAGAACCAGCTCTTATTTTCATTGATCTCTTCTATTGTGTTTTTTTGGGTTTTTTTGTTTGTTTGTTTGTTTCTAGATCATTTATTTCTGCTCTAAACTTTATTATTATTTTTTACTTCTGCTGTATTTGGGTATTGTTTGCTCTTTTTCTAGCTCCTCTAGGTGTAAGGTTAGGTTGTATATTTGAGATTTTTTCTTGCTTCTTGAGGTAGGCCTGTCTTGATATACACTTCTATCTTAGAACCACTTTTGTTGCATCCCAAAGATTTTGGATAATTGTGTTTTCATTTTCATTTGTTTGCATGTATTTTTTTATTTCTTCTTTGATTTATTGGTTCATCCATTCACTGTTTAGTACCATGTTATTTAACCTCTCTTCCATATTTTTTCTTGTGGTTAATTTCCAGTTTCATTGCATTGTAGTGAGAAAAGATGCATTATGACTTTGATTTTTTTTTAATTTGTTGAGCCTTGTTTCATGGCCTCTTATGTGATCTATATGTTCATGTGCATTTGAAAAGAATGTGTATTCTGCTGTTTTAAGATGGAATTTTCTGAATATATATGTTAGATCCATCTGGTCCAGTGTGTTATTCAAAGCTACTGTTTCTTTGTTGATTTTCTGTTTGGATGATATGTCCGTTGATGTAAGTGAAGTGTTAAAGTCCCCTACTATTATTGTATTAGTATTGATTGGATCCTTTTTGTTTCTTATTGTTTTATGTATTTGAGTGTTGGGTACATAAATATTTACAATTGTTATATCTTCTTGTTGGTCTGTCCCCTTTATTATTATATAGTGTCTTTGTCTCTTTTACAGTCTTTGTTTTAAAGTATACTTTGTCCAGTACTCTGACAAAGCTGCTACCCCAGCTTTCTTTTGACATCAATTTGCATGATAAATGTTTCTCCATCCCCTCACTTTGATTCTGCAGGTGTTTTTAGGTCTGAAATGAGTGTCTTGTAGGCAGCATATATATGGATCTTGTTTTTTTATTCACTCTGTCACCCTATGTCTTTGGATTGGAATGTTTAGTCCATTTACATTCAAACTAACTGCTGATAGAGCCATGTTTATTGCCATATTGTTACTTGTTTTGTAGCTGTCTTTGTAATTTTTCTCTGAGCCTCTCTTTCATGGTTTTTGGCTCTCTTCAGTGATATTCTTGAATTCCTTTCTTTTTATTTTTTGCATATCTATTATTGGTTTTTGTTTTTTGTTTTTTGTTTTGTTTTTTTTTTTTTAAAGATTTTATTTATTTGACAGAGAGAGACACAGCGAGAGAGGGAATACAAGCAGGGGGAGTGGGAGAGGGAGAAGCAGGCTTCCCGCGGAGCAGGGAGCCCGATGAGGGGCTCGATCCCAGGACCCTGGGATCATGACCTGAGCCAAAGGCAGACGCTTAATGACTGAGCCACCCAGGCGCCCCTATTATTGGTTTTTGATTTGTGGTTACCATTAGGTTTGTATGTAACATCTGCATATAGCAGTCTAAAGTTGATGGTCACTTCAGGTTGAACCCGTTATTTACTATTCTCTCTGACCACGTTTTAGGTGTATGGTGTCGTATTTTACATCCTTTTATTTTGTGATTCTTTTGATTGATATTTACATATATACTTACTTTTACTTCTTTTTTGTTTCTTTTCACACTCTCACTTACGGTCTTTCCTTTTCACTCAGAGTCCCCTTAATATTTTTTGTAGAACTAGTTTAGTGGTCAGTTAGTCCTTTAATTTTTGTTTGTCTGAGAAACTCTTTATCTATCCTTCTATTCTGAATGATAGTCTTGCTGAATAGAGTATTACTGTCTGCAGATTTTTCCCTTTCAGCACTTTGAATCTATCATGCCACTGCCTTCTGGCCTGCAAAGATTCTGCTGAAAAATCCTCTGATAGCTTTATTGGGTTTCTCTTGTATGTAACTGTCTTCTCTTGCTGCTTAAAATTTTATTCTTTATTGTTATTTTTTGCCATTTTAATTACTATATGTCTTGATGTAGATCTCCTTGAATTGACTTTGCTGGGGGGATATCTGTGCCTCCTGGATCTGGATGTCTATTTCCTTCCTCAGATTAGGAAAGTTTTCAGCTATTAATTCTTCACATAAATTTCATACCCCCTTTTCTCTTTCTTCTTGTGTTATCCCTTTAATGGGAATGTTACTATTCTTGATGGTCACTGAGTTCCTTAAGCCTATTTTCAATTTGCATATATTTTTTTTCCCTCTCACTTCTTCAGTGATTGCTTTTCTTTGCTTTGTCTTCCAGGTTGTTAATTTGATGTTCTGCTTCCTCTAGCCTGCTATTTCTTCAATCAAGTGTATTTTTTATTTTGTTTATTGTGTTCTTCATCTCTGATTGGTTCTTTTTTATCTCTTTATTAAAGGTCTCTCTGATGTCCTCCAGTCTTTTCCCAAGTCCAGAGAGTATCTTTATGATTGTTGTTTTAAATTTTCTATCAGGCATATTGCTTATATCCATTTCATTTAGGTATCTTCCTGTGATTTTGTCCTGTTCTTTGATTTGGGACATATTCCTCTGCCTCCTCATTTTGTCTAACTTTCTGTGTCTGTCTCTGTCTGTTAGTAAAGTCACCTACATCTCCTGCTCTTGAAGGTAATGGCCTTATGAAGAAGTCGTCTTGTAGTGCCGTGCAGTGCGGTGTACCCTGTTCCCCAGGACCTGGCTTTTTTTGGAAAGTGTCTCCTATGTGTTTTATGTATGCTCAGCTATTGTGTACTTTTCTCTCAGTACAGTTGTCCACAGAGGTTCTCTTTGCCTCTTGTGGGCAGTGTTTGGTCCTGGCTGGGGTGGGGTGCATTTTAACAAGGTTGTGCTGGTCTGCTTGCAAAGTGGAACTTGTCACCACTGCAGGAACTGAGGCCCTACTAAATGCACAGGTTGGGAGACCTGGTATTGGCAGGGTTTATGCAGTTGTTCTGGGGGAGGGGACCCATATCAGAAGGACTGAATCAAGAGTGACTGAAAAGGGTGGATCCACTGAAGCACAATGGAGCAGGGCTTGGTGTAAGCAAATTAAGTAGCAAGTGTTGGCACAGTGCTGGTTCCTGTAGGCCGCCATGTGTTTATGCTGGGGGCAAGAGATGGAAATGGTGCCTGCCAGATCCTTTGTTCCTGGAGCATTCTTTCTGTGATCCCTGCCTCTTTGGGACAGGCTCTGAGATGAGCCTCTCACTCCTATCTGCACCTGGCATTTTTTAAACTGCTGTTCTATGCTGCATATGCATAGGCTGTTTGTTGTGTTGTCTCTTTAAGGGCAGGGACCCAGCTTCTTAACACTCTCCAGGCTTTCCCAGAGCTGAGCCCACTGACTTTTAAAATTCCAGGCTTTGAGAACTGTTGGTTTAAAGAACTCATGAAATTTGGCCCCTCTTACTTTCAAAGGCAAATGTTAGGAGGATTTCTGTTCCCTGTGTGGGCTGCCCAGTGTGGTAGCTTGTTTCTTGCCCTTCTCCACACCTCTGGCTTCCTCCAGACCACAGGTGGCTATGGTATGTTTCACTTCCAAACTGAGTCTTTCCCCGTTCTACCTTCTTCAGTGTTCTCTACCTTTAGTTGCAGAGTTTGTTCTGCCAGCCTTTGGATCATTTTGTGTGTGTTACCTAGTTTTATCCATGGGATGAGGCAAGTTTAGGATCTTTCTACTCTGCCATCTTCCCAACCTCTCCTACCATGTCGTAGCTTTTCTTTTTAAAAGAAACCTTGTCTTTTTAATATTTCATTGTATGAATATGCTGTATTTTATATATCCATTTATCAATTGATGTACATTTTGGGTGTTCCCACTCTTTGGTTACTATAAATAATGTTGCTATGAACAATCATGTACAAGTTTTTGTGTGAATATATATTTTTAATTCCATTGAGTATATGCTTTGGAGTAAAATTTCTGAGTCCTATGGTAATTCTGTACTTAGAACTTGAGGAGCTGCCAAACTATTTTCCAAAGTAGCTGCACCATTTTACATCCCCACCAGCAATGTATGAGACTTTCAGTTATCCGTATCTTTACCAGCACTTGTTACTGTTCTTTTAACTTAGGCCAGGCTAGTGAATGTTAAATGATATGTCATTGTCACTGATAATGTTGAGTATCTTTTCTTTTTCTTATTGACCACATGTCTATATATTTTTTATAGAAATATGTATTAAAATACTTTGTCCATTTTTAATTTGGATGGGTTGTTTGTGGGTTGCCATTTCATTTTCTTAATGGTGTCCTTTGAAGTAAAAATCATTTAAATATTGATGAACTCCTGTTTATCTTTTTCTTTTGATGCTGTACGTTTGGTATTATATCTATGAAACTATTGTCTAACCTAATATCATGAGGATTTCCCCCTATTTTTTTCTCCTAGGAATTTTGCACTTTTAGGACTTACATTTAAGCCTATGATCCATTTTGTTAATTTCTGTATATGGTGTAAGGAAGAACTCTAAGTTCATTATTTTGTATGTAGATGTCTAGTTTCATAGCACTATTTGTTGAAAAGATCCATACTGCTTTGTAACGTCACTTTGCAATTTCTCCCATCAAGTGTCGAGTCTATTTCCCCACCCCTTAAATCTTGTCTTGCCTTAAATCGGAGGGGGAGAAGAACCATGAGAGACAATGGACTCTGAGAAACAGACTGAGGGTTCTAGAGGGGAGGGGGTTGGGAGGATGGATTAGCCTGGTGATGGGTATTGAGGAGGGCACGTTCTGCATGGAGCACTGGGTGTTATGCACAAACAATGAATCATGGAACACTATATCTAAAACTAATGATGTAATGTATGGGGATTAACATAACAATAAAAAAATTAAAAAAAAAATCTTGTCTTGCCTTGTGACATTATATTCATTAGAGAATTCCACCAAGTTCCTTACTCTGCTACTGCAGAAGTTGGCTCTGGCCCTTCAATTTCACAATAACTTTTTCAAAAGCAAAAAAAAAACACACCATGAAAATGGATTTGGGAAAATTTTGGTTATTTAAGGTTATTAGGCATTAATGTGCAAAAATATGTTTTTAAAAGTAAATGTTGTAGAGAGGAAAAGGTGATAACTTTTGAAGAGAATGTGATTAGGTTTGTTTTTCCTCCTGGAATTAAATAAAAAAGGAAAATTAAAAATAATGCTAGTATATTTTTTGGAAGTAGAAGATGTTTTTTTGTTTGCCTAAACTTTTCTTGTTTTATTATTTGGAAAAAATAGCGTGAATCAGTCTGAGTATTAACACATGTCACCATTTCTTTTGCAGTGCTATGAATAGACACTATTAAGTAGTATCCAAAACATTCACAGAGATATGAGACTTTCTTGCCAAGAAGACCATTATATATCATCTGATAGTTGCTGAAAACTACATTACAAGCTCTGCCAACTGAGACACATGGTTATAGGTTAAAGTATAAAAACTGCATAAGCAAGCAGCCAAAAAAAATTCCTCGGATATTAAGTCCTGATGATGGATAGGTATGATTCTGCACAGTGAAAACCACTAGTATCTTTATCTCAAAATGTGACAGATTACACTCGTATTCAACTTTAGACACGTATATAATCTTGAGGTAGAAAGAATTAGAATACTGGCTTATAGATTTTCATGTATGGCTGCATTTGTTAGTGAAGTGACTTATTTACTATTTTTATTCTATCAGTGTCTGTGCCAAATATGTTATATGTGACCCTTGGTGAGTCCTCTGAATTCTACTTTATTAGAGTCATTTATTTTTTTCCTATCAGCAAAGTGACTTTATATTTTTAGACAGGTTATGTGTACTTAATTTATCATATTGAAAACAATCATTGTTAAGCACTTATCATCAGTGACAAAATGTACATTAAGTATGCATTATGGAGTAAATGGTCAGTCTGGCACACAGCCAATTATGTAACTTTCATTATTCTTTGAGACATATACTTGGGTTCTTTTATCAAAGAGTGGAATATTTGCCTCTGAATGCCTAGGATAGGTATTCTTCAGAATTTGGTTTTATGTCTAAAACCATAGGAGCATCCTCCAAATAGAGAATTGAGACGTGAGCCTCTGAGTGAGTTGCAAAAGTCAAGGTTAAGGACCTATTCCTCCACAAGACTGGCTTCCATTCAGACAGTAGCCACAAGCTCAGGGGTTTCTGGGTCCACCCTTATATATGACTAGTTGATTACAAATTTGGGGACTTTCACAACTACCCTCAGGTTTGATAGTTCACCAGAATGGCTCACAGAACTAAAGTAAATACTATGCTTAAAATTATAGTTTTATAATAACAAAATGATACAAATTAGAATTAACTAAATGGGGAGAGGCATAGACAAAGGTTTCCAAATGTGAAGCTTCTGCCATCCTCAGAGATGTGTTATTCTCCCAGCATCAAAGTGTGACAAATATCAGAGTATGGCCGACAATGAAGCTCACCTGAGCTTTATGTCCAGTTTTTATTGGAATTTCATTATGAAGACGTGAAAAAGTTGATCACTGGCCATGTGGTTGAACCCAGTCTCTAGCTCCATTCCCCACCATGGAGGTTGGGCTGATGTCACATGGCTCAGAGTCACAACTCTGTAATCACATGGTTGTTCTCTCTGATAGGACCAGCTCCCATTTTGAGTCATCTTAATATAAACTATTCAGTGAACTGCCGTTAGCATAAACTATCAGGTGCGGTCCAACAGGGTCACTTTGGATAACACAAACACTCCTAACCCTAGGAAAATTCCAAGTGTTTTGAAGTTACCTCCAAGAAACCCAGGAACAAAGGTCAAGCAAATTCTTTATTACACAAGTCTAGATTAGGTTATTTGTATAAGAGCCTAATTCACCTTTGATGTGGAAGATAAATAAAAAGTAGTTGCCAAAATCTATTACTCTTTATATCTTTAAAGTGTGGGGGAAAGCAATCCTTAGATGCCAATTTGAAGTGTTTATCCCCCTCCTTTTATTCTTCTCCAATATCTAAAAATTGTTCTCTATATACTTGTAAGATGGTAGAAAAAAGAAGCTGAAGTTGCAAAAATATATACATAAATCCTCTGAATGTTCATATTTCATTGGGCATTTATATAAAAAATTTGGCAATAATGGATATTAATACTTTTCTAATTAGTATTTTTCTATAAGTAAATGTCTAAATGACTTCTTTGAATTTCATCCCCAAAACTAGTTTGTTTTAACCTAAACAACATTAAGTCAGAAATCATGGGGTTGATGGGCTAGTTATTCTTTTTTTGATATACATTATAATCAGAAAATTGTTAAAATTACAAATTTAAGTATACTATGTAAAATCATATCACATATCACTAGTGGTGTGTGTGTACAAACTTTAAGAACACTTTGTATGAATTGAATTGCAAAGAGACATCTTTTTTATTGAAGTATGATTGAAATAAAACACTATTAGTTTTAGGTGTACAAGATGATTAGATATTTGTGTACAGTGTGAAATGAGCACCACAATAAGTCCAGTTAATGTTTGTCACCTTACATAGTTACAAAATTTTTTTTCTTATAATGAGGACTTGTAAGATTTGTGTTCTTAGCAACTTTAAAATATGCAGTACAATATTAATTACAGTGACCATGAGGTACATTATATCCCCATAACTTATTTATTTTATAACTGGAAGTTTATGCCTTTTGACCATGTTCACCCTGTTCTCAGTATCTGTGAGGTTGTTTTGTGTATTTGTTGTTGTTTTGTTTGTTTTTTTAGATTCTACATATAAGTGAGATCATATGGTATTTGTCTTTCTGTCTTATCTATTTCACTTAGGAATCTCAAGTTCCATCCATATTGTCACAAAGGGCAATATTCACTCTTTTTTATGGTTGACTATTCCATTGTGTGTGTGTATGTATATATACATATACATACATATATACACATATACATATATAGCTCACATATTCTTTATCCATTCATCCATTGATGGGCACTAAGATTGCCTGCATGTTGTGGCTATTGTAAATCATGCTGCAATGAACATGGGAGTGCATATAACTTTTTGATTTAATGTTCTCATTTTGTTCAGATGAATACCCAGAAGTAGATTGCTAGCTCATATGATGATTTTACTTTTAATTTTTTGAGGAAATCTTAAGCCATTTTCCATAGTGACCGTACCAGTATACATTCCTGCCAACAGTGCACAAGGGTTCCCTTTTCTCCAGATCTCACTCACACTTCTTGTTTTTTTCTGATAATAGGCATTCTAACAGTTGTGAGATGATATCATATTGTGGTTTTGATTTGCATTTTGTGGATGCTTAGTGATGGTGAACATCTTTTCGTGTACCTGTTGGCCATCTATATGTTTTCCTTGGATAAATGTCTATTCAGATCTTCTACCCATTTTCTAATTGGATTGGTTGTCTTTTTGCTACTGAGTTGTATGAGTTACTTACATATTTTGGATAATAATCCCTTATCAGATATATGCAAATATTTTCTCCCATTCTGTAGGCTGACTTTTCATTTTATTGATAGTGTTTGTTCTATGGAGGCTTTCTAGTTTGATGTAGACCCACTTGCTTATTTTTGCTTTTGTTGTTAGATTAAAAAAAAAAAATCATCACTAAGACCAATGTCAAAGAGTTTGCTGCCTATATTTTCTTCTAGGAGTTTTATGGTTTCAGGTCTTATATTCAAGTCTTTAATCCATTTTTAGTTAATTTTTTCTGTGTAGTATAAGATAACAATACAGCTTATTCTTTTACATGTGGCCATACAGGTTTCCCAGCATCATTCACTGAAGACATGGTCCTTTCCCCTTTGTATATTCCTAGTTCTTCTGTCACAAAGAAATTGACCAAATAAGTATCAGTTTATGTCTGGGTTCTCTATTCTGTTTTATTGATATGTACCTCTGGTTTTAGGACAATACCATATGTTTTGATTACTATACATATATAGTTTGAAATCAAGGATGATTATATATCCAGCTTTGTTCTTTCAAGATTGCTGCGGCTCTTCAAGTATTTTGGGGTTCCATACAAATTTTATGATTATTTCAGTTCTGTGAAAAATATCATTGTAATTTTTGATAGGGATTGTATTGAATCTATAGATTGATTTGGTAGTATGGACATTTTAATCATATCAGTTCTTCTAATCCATAAGCCCAGAGTACCTTTCCATTATTTGTATCTTCTTTAGTTTCTCTCTCCAGTGTCTTGTAGTTTTCAGGGCACAGGTCTTTTACATTTGTTGTTAAATATATTCCTAAGTATTTTCTTTTTTTGATGCAGTTGTAAATGGGTTTATTTTCTTAATTTCTCTTTCAGATAGTTATTAGTGTATAGAAACTCTGCAGATTTATGGGTATTGATTTGTGTACTATTTTACTGTATTTGTTGATTAGTTCTAACAGTTTTGGGTGGATTATTTAGGGTTTTCTATATATAGATGTCATCTGCAAATAGTGACATTTTTACTTTTTCCTTACCAGTTTGGATGCCTTTTATTTTTATTTTTTTCTTGCATAAAACCTCTGGCTAGGACCTCTAATACTCTGTTGAATAAAAGTGGCAACAGTGGGCATCCTTGTCTTGTTTCTTATCTTAGAGGAAAAGCTTTCCGTTTTTCACCATTGAGTATATTAGCCATGGGTTTGGGTTATACGTGGTCTTTATTATGTTGAGGCACATTATCTTTATAGCCAGTTTGTTGAGAGTTTTAATTTTGTGAAATGCTTCTTTTGCACCTTTTGAGTTGATCATAAGACTTTAATCCTTTATTTTGCTAATGTAGTATTTCACATTGATTTTGTGAATGATGAACCACATTTTTAACCTTGATCATGTTGTATGATCTATTTAATGTATTTCTGATAAGGTTTGCTAATATTTTGTTGAAGAGTTTTGCATCTATATTCATTAGGGATATTGACCTGTAATTTTTTTTATGGCATCCTTGTCTGGTTTTGCTATCAGGTAATGCAAGCTTCGTAAAATGAGTTTGGAAGGGTTCCCTTGTTGTCTTATTTTTGGGAGAGTGTGTGAAGGATTGGTATTAATTTGTTAAATATTTCATAGAATTCACCAGTTAAGCCATCTGCTCCTGGACTTTCCTTGTTTGGGAGATTTCTGATTACTGATTGAATCTCCTTACTACAAGTTGGTCTGTTCAGATTTTCTATTTCTGCATGATGAGGTATTGGTAGGCTATATGTTTCTGGGAATTTATCTATTTCTTCAAGGGAAATAGATTGCCAATTTTTTGAGATATAATTGTTCATAGTTGTCTCTTGGGATCCTTGGTGTTTTTGTCATATCACTTATATATTATTTACTCTTTAATTTCTGGTAATACTTGAGTCCTTTTTTTTTCTTTGTGATTCCAGCTTAAGGTTTGTCAATTTATCCTTTCAAAAAAAGAAGCTCTTACTTGGTTTAGTCTTTTCTGTTGTGCTTTTATTCTCTATTTCATTTATTTCTGCTCTCATCTTTGTTATTTCCTTTTTTCTACTAACTTAAGGCTTTGTTCTTCTTTGAGGTGTGAAGTTGTGTTTGAGTTGTTTCTTGTTTCTGTAGGCATTTATCACTATAAAATTTACTTTTAGAACTGTTTTTGCCACATCTCATAAATTTTTGTATTAGTCTCAAGGTATTTTTCATTAGTTTCAAGGTATTTTTCTGATTGCTGCTTTGATTGCTTCCTTGACCCTTCAGTTGTTTGGTAGCATGCTGTTTAATCTCCATATATTTCTGAACTTACCGGTTTTCAACTTTTCTGAGTTCTATTTTCATAACATTATGTGGGAAAAGTTGCTTGATACCATTACAATCATGTAAAATTTATTAAAACTTAATAAATGGCCTAAAATATTATGTATCCTGGACCATTTCCTTGTACCTCTGAGAAGAATGTATGCTCTGTTGATTTTTGGATGCAATGTACTATATATACTAAGTCTATCTGGTCTAACATGTCATTTAGCATTAACGTTTTCTTCTTGATTTTCTGCCTGGATGATCTATTCACTGATGTAAGTTGGGTAGTAAAGTCCTCTACTATTATTATATTGCTATGTATTTCTTCCTTTAGTTCTGTTAATCTTCACTTTACATATTTAGGTGCTCCTATGTCGAGTGCACAAATATTTACAAATGTTAGTATATTCTCTTTTTGGGTTGACACCATTTATCATTATGCAGTGCCCTTTATCTGTGATTACAGTCTTTGTTGTAAAGTCTATTTTTGTCTGATCCAGGTATAACTACCCACACTTTCTTTTGTTTTCCATATTGTACTAATTTTCCATCCTTCATTTTACTCTGTGTCCTCACATCTGAAGAGAGTCTCTTGTAAGAAACATAGATATGGTCTTGTTTTTTTAAATTTATTCAGCCACTCTATATGTTTTGATTAGAGAATTTAGTCCATTTGCATTTATTCTTCAGAGTTATGTACTTACTACAACTTGTTAATAGTGTTCTGGTTGTTTTGTACTTTCCTGTTCATTGATAACAACTTAAGTTTGATTACATTCTAAAGTTCTACATTTTTACTTGCCCCTACCTTCATTTTATGTTTTTGGTGTCACATTTTACATCATTTTATCTTTTGCATTGGGGGGGGCAGAAAGATAGTTCCTACTTGCTGTACTGAGGCAGAGGGGGCATATAAAGATGGTGCCCACCAGAAAAAGGAAAAAAAAAAACAAAAAACGATGGTACCTGTCAGTTAGAGTAAAGCAGAAGGAGAGTCCAAAGATGGCACCCACTAATGTCTGTCCCTAGAAAGTATTCCAGCTGGCTCTGAGACGTGTGTGTTATGTTAGATGCCTATCCCTCAAGCCAGTGTTGTTATACATTCAAATGAGCCTCTCAACTTAAAGTCTAATGACAATCAGATTCCTTTGAGCTAGGCCCAGCAGTGGGTGGGTCTGAGTGCATAAGCCCTTTAAGAGCCACTTCTCCAATCACTGCAGTGTTGTGGGTCTTGTGGACACGAACCCCATTGGTTTTCAAAGCTAGATGTTTTAGGGGCTTATCTCTCAGATACAGGTATTAAAATTTGGGGTGACAGATGTGGAGTTCAAACCCTTCCCTCCTCAGGAAGAAACTCTCAGTTCAGAGCCCTCCTGATTATGGGTCACCATGCTGAGGGAGAAGTTTATGGTGGGATTGTGTTTTCCAGCCTTTCCCAACCACTTTAATGTGGTTTTCTTCTCATTTACCCTCTGTGTGGTCATTGCTCAGCCAGCCTTTAGATTTTGTTCAGAGGACATTTTTCTCTATGTAGCTTCAGACTCAGTGTGCTCATGGGAATAGGAAGGTTCAGGATTTTTCTACATTGCTGTCTTGAACTTGAGCCCCTATATACCTTCATGTATACTCTTAAAATACCATCCTTATAATTTAGAATTAACTATTCACTTAAGGATTTTCAGGTTACAACCTATATATATATATATATATATATATATCTTAAAGGAAATCTATTTAACTGCTGTAATTGGTTAATTTTTCATCTATTCAGTAAACATTTACTGAGTTTACTGAATTAATTGTTATTTGACTAATTATCTCATTTTATGTGTCAACTTGACTGGGCTGTTGGATGCACAGATATTTGGTCTAACATTAATCTGGTTGTTTTTAGATGAGATTAACATTAAAATCAGTTGACTAAAGCAGCTGTTCTGAATGTGGGTGGGTCTCATCTAATCAGTTGAAGGCCTAGATAGAACAAAAAGGCTGACCCTCCTCTAAGTAAGAGTGAATTCTTCATGCCTGACTGCTTTTGAACTAGGACTCTTTTTTTTTTCTTTCTCTGCCTTCAGACTCACACTGGAACGCTGGTTCTTCCTAGATCTCAAGGAAGCTGGGCTTTGAGTTCTCCTAGGTTCACAGCTTACCAACTCACCCTACAGATCTTAGATCTTGGGAATTGCCAACCTCCATAATTGTGGGCCAATTTCTATAATAAATCTCTGTGTATATATGTATGTATATGTATTTGTGTATATATAGGCATATATATTATACAAACACATCCTATTGGTTCTATTTCTTAGAAGAATGCTAATACAATTCCTATGTGCAAGTTTGCATCTAACTGGTCCTGTTTGATTTACAGAGTCTCTCAAATTTACACATGCTTCTTGTATCTTTAATAGATAATTAAAAAAAATTAAATAAATTTAAATGCATTTACAAAAGTGGGGATGTGTCTTCTCTAGGATAGATGATGATTTGAGTTTTTGATTGCATATTGAAATCTTTATTTATTTACAGAGTCAATGATTAGATTTTCTCTACCTTTATTTCCTTTGCAATTCTTCCCACATACTTTTTGCTATTTACCAGAGAAAATGTATCTAGCCCTTAGGTTTATAGGTATATAGCCCTTTAGGGTTTATTTAGGTATATAGCCCTTAATCCCTGAGCTGATATGGCTTATCAGTAATTGGGGTGGAATTGTGTCCATGCGGGTTTTGTCTCAGCAAGAAAGCATGATTGTGAAAACAAACAAACAAAAAACCCCCCACAAAACCCCAAAAGACCTGATGAGGAATTTTTTAATTTCTGGGAAGAGTTATACAGAATTAATAAAGGTATCTGCTTTTCCTGTAAAGGTATAAGAGAAATAAAAGTATAAAAGTGTATGGGTTTTCAGGAAGTCTCTGGTATGAAAGGAAGATTTTCTTCAGAGTTTCGAGTTTCTATAATGGGAGACGGGATGTTGGAAAAAATAATAGGAGCTTTTCCTCCATCTAGTCAGTGCTACTCTCAAGACATGAGGAACTGAATTGACAGATTTGATATCTGACAAGTGTGTATTTTTTGAATTATTGGAGCACCAGCACATCAAGTTACCCATTCCTGAAGTGACAGGATCAATGACATTGGTCCTGGCTTTCTGATCTCTCGTGTTGAAGTTCCTGCCCTGTAGGGTTTTTGTAACTGTCTGGAGGATCCACTTACCTTTTGTTGAAGAGAATGAGAGGTATTTTCTTTGTTCAAAAATTCCATCTACATTGCAGAGGTTCTACATGATTTTATTAAATAAATGAACAATTTAGTATAGAGAAAACTTAAAATGATGATGACTAGACCAAATTTGATAATTACATATCTATGTATATAAGACTGAAACTTTCCTTAATGGTATAGTTATATGTAAATTGATCATCTAGTCCATCCTTTGCCTATTTTTGTTATGGGGCATTTATAGTGACAAAGATACAGCATTGCCCCAGGCCTACAGAATCTGAATGGGCAGCAGCTATGTTTAAAAGCAGAGAGAAACCTGTCATATGACAAGATCCTTTTAAGTTGTTAAGCTTTATTTGAGATTAGACTTTTAATTATGTAGATAAGTCAAAATTGGCTGAAACAATATCTTAGATAAACCAGTTGTAGCTTTTAATTTTTTATTTATGTAATCTTCCTCATAAAGTTTCAGTGTTTGGGATATTTGAGGACATAATAACGGAAACAGCATTATATTGACCGATTATGGTACTTCTGTCTCTCCTATTATATGGTCTTTTTTAGATAACTCTGTCTATTTAAGGAAAAAGCTCGTCTTTCAGATGTCCTTCTAACAGCTTCCTCTATTTATTTCTGCCTAAGAGGGCATCTGGAATGAAAGGATATGGATACCTTTTTAAGGTAAATGGAGAAGGCTATTAGATTGATACACTAACCTTTGGTATTTGCTGCCTCTGACTTGAGTGGTGATGTTAATTGATTTCCATTAAGTGGTGGCTGGTCTCATCTGATCTTTGGGAACATTTTACCAGGACTGTGTGCTGAAGCCTATAGCCACCCATGTACATCCACTCAGGAAGTCCTCGGACCCTGCAACCTATTTACCCTGATCTCAGTTTTACATAGGCTTACCCATGCATTCAATAACTGCATGTATTCTCCCCAACCAAAGAAAGGGGGAAAATTTATTTATTTTTTATTTTATTTTTTTTAAGATTTTATTTATTTATTTGAGAGAGAGAGAATGAGAGAGAGCACATGAGAGGGGTTAGGGTCAGAGGGAGAAGCAGACTCCCTGCCGAGCAGGGAGCCTGATGCAGGACTCGATCCAGGGACTCCGGGATCATGACCTGAGCCGAAGGCAGTTGCTTAACCAACTGAGCCACCCAGGCACCCCTATTTATTTTTTTTAACGATTTTATTTATCCATTTGAGAGAGAGTGAGAGAGAGAAAGCACGAGTGAGGGGGAGCGGCAGAGGGAGAAGCAGGCTCCCCACTGAGCAGAGAGCCCCATGTGGGACTTGAGCCCAGGACCCCGGGATCATGACCTGAGCCGAAGGCATCCCATACGGGGAAATTTTAGATAATCTTTACACTATATCCAGGACATGGGGTAAAAAACTGTTTCTCAAGTTTATATAGTCACTTCCTCTGATAATACTGAGGCATATATCTTGTACATCATGGGAAGTGGTTTCAAGATAAATGTGAAGCTTCTTTGAGAAGCCTCACCCTTCCCCTTATTCTCCCTAGGGAATTAGGCTTGAGACCAAAGTATCTTCTTACTTACCTGCTTGCTTCTATAGCCCACACTTCAAGGTTTAGCCCTCAGGCACAGAAGCATAGAAAACACTATGGCAACTAAATACTCTAATTTTTCTTTTGCATCTCATTACTTTTACATACTCTTAAGGTCATGAATTAGGCTTCTTATTCTTTGCAAGAACTTCCTCTATGTCATATCCTCTTTCTTTCTAATGACACAAAGTGTCTTAGCTTTACCTTAATGCCTTACCAGAGCAGGAAGAAAATATTGGTCAGCTGATAAGACAGCACTGTAAGGAAGAAAATGTTTTTAAAATGGTATTTCTTGTTTATATATTTTTGCCTAAAGAAATCCCTTGTGTTATTGGAAAATATTTATTGTCATCTAGGTATTCTCTTATTTCTAAGAAAGAAACCATAACTTCTGCGGGTTTCTTTGTTCCAAATCTACAGCTTTAAAGAGGTGTCTTGGTTAAGCCTGGATAATATGTGAAATGATCACCTCTTACCACCAGGGGGCACTAATCAATCTCCAGGAAAATTGACTTTTAAGTACTGGGTCAAAAACACTTTGCCCAGCCAGAGAAGCAGATAAAACATTTACTGCATGAAAAGAAGTCTCAGGTTCTAGCATTACGCTATAGTGAAGAGCTGTCATTAAATATAGAAGTGTGGGCTGGCACCCCAAACCCAAATTTTGCCATAACCCATTTCCCCTGGAATTAAGATCAGAGCCTCTCAACGTTGGCTACACATTAAAATCACCTAGGAAGTTTTTCAAGAAGAGGTGGCATGGGATGCATCCAGACTGGTTGAGTCATAATGTCTGGGGGGTTGATTTTTTTTTTTTTTTTTTGGTGAAAGCTCACAGGTGATTCTTTAGCTTATGAAGATTATAAAGTTCTTGTCTAGTCTCTGGTCTTAGCTTCTGGCTTCAGAGGCAATGAATATGAGCTGGGTTAGTTTTGCACAACTCACATGGTCTGTTTTCTGGTTTGACAGAAAGTTTTCAGTCTGTCTTAGTGTTTGCATTTTTGGCTCTGGGTTCTCTTTCTGGTCTGCTTGTGGAATTTTGTCTTGTCCCACAAAGCGCAATGACACTTAAATGCAACATAAAGAATCCTTTTAATGGACTGAGCTTTTGCAACTGCAATTGAATTGAGGACTTCAGAGTCTCTCAATTCAGTCTCTAAAGGGAACTTGACAGTAAATGTCCCTGTTTATCTCTCTTTCTTTCTCTCTCCCTCTCCGTCTCTCTCTTTCCTCTCTTTCTCTCTCTGTCTCTGTCTCTCTGTCTCTTACTCTCCTCTTGCTTATTTTCTCTTTGCCTCTGAACGTTTGGTGTCATAGGATCACATCTGGAGACAGGATGCTTAGTTCTCTTACTTTAATCTGAGGTGGGAATAAATGCTACACAGGGATTTTAAAGAATCCCAGAGAAGCTCCTTACATGTATTTCACTTCCTAGAACTGATTTAATACCCAATATGGTTGCTAGAAAAGGTGCGAGAAAGTAAAAGGGCACTTAAAACTTGTTCATTTTCCATTATGTTAGTGCCTGCTGTTAGACACAGTCTTTTGGGGGCAAATGCTGTGTCTTACAGATGTCCTCACTCTGTTTCTTTCTTATGCTGGAAGGAGCTTACTTGACTACCAGGAGATGGAGTTGAGCCTTTGGATGGGCAAGCTCTTTTCTGGTTTTTAATGTCCTCTGATCCATGCTGGTTGGTCTTGCCTCTACACTATGCTGCTGCCCCAAAAGATAACCCTGCTCTTCACTGGCATTTTGCAGGCTTTCATGGTTGAAGTTTGTAGTCCACACCGCTTGTGTCCTGTTGTAGAGATCTCACTCATGATATGCTTTTTCTCGGTCTCAAAACTTCACTGTCATATTGGATCTCTTAACGCTTCTTTGTCAATTCACTGGGGCATGTGGAACCTTCTGGATGTTCTAGCACTAAATGCAGCCAGTAGGAAGCCATGGAATTTGTATCATTCTCAACCATCTTGACACGTGTGTCATCCTAGTATTCATACTTCATATTGGATTACAGAATAGATCAAAATCAAGCTCCTCTCAAGATCTTAAAGTTTCACCCAGGATACACCTTGGGAATTGTGTCACTTGCCCTGATTTTCTTACTTTCCCCTTGTAATTCCCTCTAATTGCTGACCTGCTCTTCTCCCTCTTCTTCCATCCCCTCTTCTTCCTACATACCTTCAAGCCAAAAGAATGGGACTTCTATTTCTTTTTCTTTAGAGAGGATGGAAAATAAGATAAACTCATCTGATTACAGAATGCATCCTGAGGATAATTTTATCTGTTGCCCATTCTTGAAAATCATACTTCTCTTTGGGCTCTGTTGCTAAAGGCACCTGGAACTAACAGAGACATTCTATGTGTGTGTGTGTGTGTGTGTGTGTGTGTGTGTGCGTGTGTGTATTTCCATCTCCTGGGCTTTTTTTTTTTTTTTTAAAGATTTTATTTATTTATTTGACAGAGAGACACAGTGAGAGAGGGAACACAAGCAGGGGGAGTGGGAGAGGGAGAAGCAGGCTTCCCGCGGAGCAGGGAGCCCAATGTGGGACTCGATCCCAGGACCCTGGGATCATGACCTGAGCCGAAGGCAGATGCCTAACGACTGAGGCACCCAGGCGCCCCTCCATCTCCTGGGCTTTTAAACCCTAGCTCTTGACACTGAAAGAAATTACCACCAACATTGTAATGTAAATAATCAGCAAATATAGCAAATGCTTTGTATATATCACACATCATTCTTAAAAGAAGATTATTAAACAGTGAGTATAACTTGGTTGAGTGGTGCCTTGGTGGCTAGGTTGGTTGAGCATCTGACTCTTGATTTCAGCTCAGGTCATGATCTCAGGGTTGCGAGATTGAGCCCCTCGACTGGCTCCACACTGAGCGTGGAGACTGCTTAAGATTCTCTCTCCCTCTGCCCCTCCCCCTGCTCATGCATATGCATGCTCTTTCTAAAAAAATAAGTTGGTCAAAGAAAGCAGGAGTCATGCTACTTAGAGTTAATAACACAAGTGAAGTGACTTGAAGTTGAAGAGAAGGTGTCCTTCGTTCTACAGAATTAGGATTCCTATTCTTGAGTAACTCACAGTCTAGGTGGCCAAAAAGACATTTTATTTTTTTAATGGGTGATTGGTCTCAAGATGTGAAATACAAATTTCTTTGGAAACGTAGATGAAACACTGGCTAATTCTACTTGGACGGTTCAGAGCTAATGACTTCTTGGAACTCTTGAATGCTGAACTTAGTGCTGCCTGAGCAAGGCAATTCTAGTCAGCATAGCATGACGGGTTTTGCTTACAAGCATTTCCTCAAGCTTATCTTATGTTTCTGGGCTGTTGTTAATTTGGCAGAACTGTACTCACGATCATTCAGACCTAAAACATGACATATATCACACTCAGGCACTCAGTTTGTCAAAAGAATTCTTCTGTGAACTGGAATAAATCAGGATGGGAACTCAAGGACAACTTAATATGAAGTTAAAATTTTCTTTTGAAAATTTAAAGATATTATGCCTTCTGTAATTTTAATAAAATTAACATTAAGGGGGTTATGCCACTTAAAAATTTAAGTCACTTAGGAAAAATCTGGACAAGGAGAAAAGATGGGACAAACATTGCTAATTCTTATTAATATCTCTCTTCTCTGCTTTTTGGTCATAGAGACCATATTTCCAAATTTGTCTTTCAGTTACTTATAGCTGTCTAAGTTCTGACCACAATCCCACAAGAAAAAAAGTGGCAAAACTAAGAAATGAATCCAAGTATTCTGATTTCTGTTTCCGTACCTTAACCAGCTAATCCTAATTCTAGCCCTTACCAAGTACAGTGTGATTAAGGCATTGAAGGTAGGACAGTGTGCCCGGGTCCCAGGAGATAAGAGAGAGGAGTATGGGAGATGAAGTTGGGACCATGCAGGGCCACTTAGGCCATAAAAAGTTGGGATTTTATTAAAAGAGCAATAAAAAACTCTAGGTAGGTGGGTTTTGGGGTGCTTGGGTGGCTTAGGTCATGTTCCCGGGGTCCTGGGATCAAGCCCTGCATCTGGCTCCCTGCTCAGTGGGGAGCCTGTTTCTCCCTCTCCCGCTGCCCCTGTCCCCCTACTTGTGTTCTCTCTCACATGCTCTGCTCTCTCTCTCTCTCTCTCAAATAAATAAATAAATAAACTAAAAAAAAAAAAGAAACTATAGGTGGGTTTAAGTGATTTAGTAATAGAAATCTTATTAATGATTTTTAAGTATCATTCTGATGTGTGGCAAAAGGATTATATGAGAGTAAGACAACTATTACAATAGCCCAAGTAAGAGATAATAGTTTAGACAAAGGTTTATGGTAAAAATGGACTAAAATGATTGGATTCATTTATATGTTGAGGATAGAGCCATTAAGACTTTCTGTTAGATTGGATAGAAGCTGGGAGGGAAGACCACAGTAAGGAGAATAAGATTTTAGCTTTAAGCAGAAGGGATGAACAGTGGTACCATTTACTGAAATGGTGAAAGATGGAAAAATAGGGTTAAAGTCAATAGTTTCATTTTGAATATGATATGTTTAAGAAGCCTAGTACGGATATCCATTTAGAAATGTATGCATCTAGAGTATTTCGAAGGAATTGAGCATGGAGGTGTGCATTTGGGGGTAGTTAGCACCATGAGGGCATTTTAAGTCATTGGGCTATATAAGATTAAATGCATAGAGTGTTCCAATATAGAAAGGTTGAGCAGAGATACTCTGAGCAGAAATGGCACAACTTAAAAAAGAGATTGATAAAGAGAGGTCCAAGAGGAAAGAGAAAAGGTAGGGGAGTTTAAATGGAATTAAACCTTTCTAGAAGGAAGAAATAGTGAGGTCTGACAAATGCCCCTGATTTGTCAATTAAAATGAAGGCACAGATATGGCCCCTGGATCTGGTGTCAAAACATTCACATAATATATTTTGTATATATTTTCAACAAATCAATTGAGGTAAATCAACATATAATAAACTTCTCATATTTAAAATGTAATGCACTATTTGAAAAGTTTTGACCTAGGTCTACAACCATGAAGCCATCCCTATGATCAAACATTTAACCTATCCATCACCCCCAAGAGTTCTCTTCCCCTTTGTGGCCCTTCCCACCTGTTCATCTCTATCTGCATCCTTGTGTCTCCAGCCAACCACTTACCTGAGGTCTGTATTAGTTTTATTTTCTAGAATTTAATACAAATGAAATTGCACTTTTTTCTGACCTCTTGATGTAATTTAAGATTCGTCTGTCATATCAACGTTCCTTGTGCTTTTATTGTTTACCACTCATCCATCATAAAAATATTCTACAATTGTTTATCCATTCACTTGTTGAAGTACAGATAGGTTGCTGCCAGTTTTCACTACTGAAAGTAAAGTTTCTAAGAACACTAGTGTGGGAGTGTAAGGGTAGGTCATGTGGCATGTCAAATTGCTTAAACACCTCACACAATTTTACTTTCATGGCCTGTAATATTGGTGTCCTATCCAAGAAATCCTTGTATAACACAAAGCTGTCTTCTAAAAGTTTGCTAATTTTCAATTTTACCTTTAGTCCCAAGATTTGTTTTGAATTCTTTAGAATATGTTGTGGAGTGTGCATTAAAGTTACTGTTTCTGCTTATGGATATCTAATTGTTCCAGCACAATTTGTTGCAAAAATTATCTGTTCACCACTGAATTGCCTTTGGATCTTTGTCAAATATTAGTTGTCTGTTTATGTGTGGACTTTTTCTGAACTTTCCTTTGTGTTTCATCAAAATATGTGGCCATTTTGACTCTAATATTATATTGTCATGATTATTATAGCTTTAAAATGAGTCTTGAAGTCAGGTAGCTTTTGCCTTCAAAGACAAAGCATTTGTCTTTCAAAATTGTTTCTCAAAATTACTTCAGCTATTTTAGATCCTGAACATTTCCATATGAATTTTAGAACCAATTCATTAATTTCTGTAAAAATGCCTGCTAAGATTTTAATTGGGCTTATGTTGCATCTATAAATCAGTTGGGGAGGACTGACATGTTGACAACATGGTGTCTTTATCTAGAAATACAGTTCTTGGGGCGCCTGGGTGGCTCAGTCTGTTAAGCGTCTGCCTTCGGCTCAGGTCATGATCCCAGAGTCCTGGGATCGAGCCCCGCATCGGGCTCCCTGCGCGGTGGGAAGCCTGCTTCTCCCTCTCCCGCTCCCCCTGCTTGTGTTCCCTCTCTCGCTGTCTCTCTCTCTGTCAAATAAATAAATAAAATCTTAAAAAAAAAAAAAATAGAAATACAGTTCTTTTTTTGTGTATTAACCTGGCTACCTGTAACATTGCTGAAAATTCTTCCTGAATTTTAGTAACATTTTTGTAGTTCTATAGGATTTTGCATATGATGTTTATGTCATCTTGGGAAGATAGCAATGTTATTTCTTCTTTTCCAATCTAGGTGCATTTTACTTCTTATCTTGTCTGAACTCTGGCTGGTTCCTCTAGTACAATATTTAATCAATGTGATAAAGGCAGACATTGTTGTCTCTTTTGCTTTTGAGCATTAAACATTTGGACTTGACTATTAAATAGGATGTTAGCTATAGATTTTTTTATAGGTGCTCTTCAACCATTTGAGGAAATTGACTTCTTTTTTACTTTGCTGTGAATTTTTATCAGAAATGAAGGTTGAATTTTGTCAAATGTTGTTCGGCATCTATTGAGAGATCATATGGTTTTCTTTTTTAGTTTGTTAATATGATAGATCACTTCCATTAGTTTTTAATGTTAAATAAGATTTTTATTCCTGGAATATACCTCATTTAGTCATTAAGTAATACCTTTTTAATATACTGAATATTTGATTTGACAAATTTTTATTAACAATTTTTCCATCTATGTTTTCAAGTTCTGTGTATTGGAAGCTTTATATTAATTATTGTTTGGTTTTGATGTCATGGAAAAGTTGGCCTCACAGAATGAACTGAGAAGTATTACCTTCTCTTCAATTACCTCTAAGAGTCAGTTTAGCAGTCATATTATTTCTCCCTTAAATATTTGGCAGTACTCAACACTAAAGTCATTTGGACCAGGATTTATTTGGGGTAGTAGAGAGCAGAAAGTTTTAATTAAAAATTTAACTTCCTTAATAGATAGAGAGTTATTCAGGTTGTCTACTGATTCTTGAGTAAGCTTTGCTAATTTAGGCCACTTAAGAAAATCCATTTTATCTAAATTGTCAAATTTATTAGCATAAATTTTCTCATATTTCCTTGTTATCCTTCTAATATCTGTAATATCTTCAGTGATATCGTCTCTCTCATTCCTGATGTTAGTAATGTTACCTTTTTTCTGTGATGAGTCTGGTTAGAGGTTTGTCAATTTTGTGGATCTTCTAAAAGAACCAGCTTTTGGGTGTGTTAATTTTCCTTTCTTGTTATGTTGTTTTTCCATTCCATTAAAAATTTCATTTTGTTTACTTTAGGTTTGATTCTTTTTTTGGTATTATAGGAGCTAAGACAATGGATTTTAGACCTTCTTTTCTATTTTATACATTTAGAACCATGCTTTACTTTATAAATACTAAATCAGTTACATTATCCAAAATTTAATGTATTGTGTTACTATTTTTATTCTGATCAAAATATTTGAGATGGGTGGTTTAGGGGTATGATTTTTTTTGATATTACATCTCTTATAGTTCTCCAGATATCTTTCTGTAATTTCTTACTTATTCCATTGTGGTCAGAAAATGTATTTCAAATGACATCAGTTCCTTCAAATATACTGATGTGTGTTGTATTATTAATTTGGTCTTTTTGCACATAAAAAAATGTATTCAGCTGAGTGTTCTATAAATGCTAGTTGGATCTAATTGGTTGATATTGTTGTTCAAGTCTACTATATTTTTACTGATTTTATGTTTAATTGTTCATCCATCTGTCAATAGAGGTGGGGTTGAAACCTTTGATTATATTTATGTATTTGTTTATTTGTCCTTGAAGTTCTACCAGTTTGTGCTGACAGAAGTGGGTGTGGAAATATAATTGTCTGAGTGATAAAGGCATGAGGCAGAGTGAGATTCAAGAGATTAATTAAACATGAAATAAATAGGGGATCAGAGTGGGAAAGTCTTTTGGGCAAGAATTTTAAGGAAATCTGGATACTTTAAAAAGTAAGATGAAAATTATTCTAAAATAATGCCACCTAGGGCGCCTGGGTGGCTCAGTCGTTAAGCATCTGCCTTCGGCTCAGGTCATGATCCCAGGGTCCTGGGATCGAGCCCCTCATCGGGCTCCCTGCTCCACGGGAAGCCTGCTTCTCCCTCTCCCACTCCCCCTGCTTGTGTTCCCTCTCTCGCTGTGTCTCTCTCTGTCAAATAAATAAATAAAATCTTTAAAAAAATAAAAAAATAAATAAAAATAAATAAATAAAATAATGCCACCTATCTTACCTTTAGGCATTGAGATATACATGGATGTGCACACAAAAATGCCATCATTAGAAAGAACACAAGAAAAAGACATGAGCTCAGGGTATAGACTACTATGTAATATATACAAAGCCCATTTGCATTCTCTGTATATAACAGTGTGTAATTTTTCATGTATATTTAAGTTTTCATATACACAGATACATATTCAGCACATTCACATATTCACATGTGTAATTTTTCTAGAAGTTTACCAACATGATCTCTGAGGTTCTATCTTTCAGTGAAGGAAAATGGAATCCAAGCAAATCTGACATAAGAGCCTAGATGTTTCTACTTGATAACAAGTTATTTAAGGATATCTTTAGAGTGCTGCCAAAATCCTGTAAAGATGTGAAACCGTCAATTTATAATTAAGTGTATATTAACTTTGCTTTTTATTTATATAGTTATTTAGGCCTTTAATTATGTATGTTTTCGTGAATACTGTATACTTTCTCACTCAGGACCTCTTAAAAGAGAGGTATTTCTGGTGTTATTTTTATATTAGTGCTATCTTTGTCATACTGGTGTTGGGATGACTCAAGATTTATTAACTGAATGGGAGGCTTTGATCTTTATTTTTGTTTTGAAGTTTAAAAAAATTGGTTGTAGTGTTGTGGCTCTTTTATCTGGGGGAGGGGATGGATGATGAAATAATTCTTTGATTACATTTTAGATCTTACACCTAAAATAATTTCACTTTTACAGCATCTAGCTTAATGTACAAATCTAGCAGATATTTCTAGTGAATCTGCTGGTCTGAACAGTGTTCTCCTTTTTTCATTATCTACTACAGTGTCTATAAGAAGATAAGTTTTTTTTTAATAATTTGAAAGAACCTATCATACTTTGCTCAGAAAATGTGTAATACCCAGAATATATTTTTTCTCATTGTTCTTCCTTTTTATTCCATCCTAATTTACATTCATCACCTCTCAAGATAAAATTTCACTCCTATTCATCTTCTTTTCTCCTGGTGATGCCAGATTCCTTAAACTTCCTGCAGATGTGCACAGGAAGAGAAGTTATGCTAGAGGTATGAGAAGGGAGAGACTTGTTATACTCCCTCAGAAGGCATATGTCATGAAAAGAAGTGGGGATAGGTTTTTTTGTTTGTTTGTTTGTTTGTTTTAATTGTCTATCAGTTTTGGCAAACTGAGAAGTTTAAAATATCTGGGCATATATAAAGTTTGTAGTATTTCCTTACCTTTGGACCATGCTTCTCTTTTAAAAAGGTCAGGTCCTGAGAGAGTTGCTAATTATATTTAAAAATAGCCTCTGAGCACTCATGTTAAAATTCTCAGGATTTTATCATATGGTTAGACCGAGTGTAATAAATATAGTTTCCAGTGCCATTGTTATTTTGTATCTTCTATATGTCTTTCAGTGGCAGGTCTGAGCGGGTAGATAAGATGAATCTAGCCAGTGGCAAAAAAAAAAAAAAATCTTAAACAGTTCCTATTTTCAACATTTCTTTTTTTATTTTATTTATTTTGGGAAGATTTCTCAAGTACAATTTAGGTGAGTATTGTAATTACATGAAACTAAATAATAAAACATTTGTTTAATTTGTTAGAAACTCATGAAGATTTATTAAAGAACCTAGAATTCATTGCTAGGCTCTTCTTCCAACCCTCTTTTCGCTTACTTTCAAAAGTACTGTTGTCAATGTAACTGTCATGTGGAAATTATGTCTCTGATACCCGTAGACTGTAAGTGGGTCCAAACCAGGAACACTTCCTCAGAATGTTTTTAATTCATGGCCCACCAAAGATACTCGTGTTTGCTATCCAGAAAACATGACCACGATGAGATAGTGGGTATTGGTGTTTTTTACTTAAGCAACACTGGTATGAATTGCTTTAATTTTTAATCATGAAACAAATGATCTTAGAACTGTAGTAATGGCTTACCATGCATTTCTTGATTAGTTGAAAAATTAGTGCAGAAATCTAAAACTGACTGCAATACATCCAACACATCCACAGTTGGATTGTTTCATCACTTTTCCTCCTCATGCAGGCCTGGTCTTCTGGCTTTGTTTGATTCTGTTGAGACTAAGGCTGTGGGGCATTTAATAGCAGCAGGGCTTTTTAAATCTCTCTTCATATACAAAGATGGAAAATTCTACCACTTAAGGTTTTCCGTTCTAAATGTTGCTAGTCTGCTTCCTTTCTTGTTCACCTTTTATCCCTTCCTCTTACCTTTTTTTTTTAACATATGAGCCCAGTTATATGCTGCTGAGTTAAGTGACTGAAATAGACTCCTCTCTGTAGGAGAAATTTCTATTTTCATAGTGTATATTGGGCTCCGTTTTCTGATGCTACTCACTTCAGTTTTTATTAAGTTCTGCTTCCTCTTCAGCCCTTTCTTCATCTACTCCTCAAGGCTCCTCCTTGGTGAGCTACTCTGTCCACAAGGACTCTGAGACCCCATTGGGGTTTTACAGACATGGGGTTGATAACCTAGTGGGACACATGACTGCATTTGAAATGGTCATGTCTACTCTAATTTCCCCAGAATTGTTAAAAGAAACAAGATAATGTGGGTGAATATTGTCCTTTCTTGTCATTGAGACAACAGTGCTTTTCCCCTGTCTCCCAGAGTTTGGGGTCATCCAAGGATTCTTATTTCTTGACTTACTTCTTTATTATTGAAGTTTAGTTAACATACAGTATTATATTAGTTTCAGGCATACACTATAATGATTCAACAATTATCTGCATTTCTTGGTGCTTATCAAGGGATGTGTACTCTTAATTTGTTTCAATACAGGCTTTTTCTGTTACTGATTTTTTTCCTTCAGAAAAGTGACTCCCTTAAAATCAATTTTATTAAAATGTATTTCTTTAAGAAAGAAGATACCAGTAATAGTAAAGAAAAGGCCAATATTTAAATAAATTCTGAGCTCTTTTCCCAGATACTTTGATTTTTAAACTGAACCAAGTCAAGGACATTTTCTAGGTACAATATAGCTGGGAACTGAGAAGAAAAAAACACAAACAAATTTTAAGAACAAGCAAAATGTCTTGCCTTGTGGTTTGGTTTAATCCCTGTATAATTGAACTCCTTTGGTAGATGTCCCAGAATAGTGCCAGAAGTATGCCTAAAATGATAAGCTCTAACTGTGGAATTATCCAGTACAATAAATGTGAGTCTCATTAAATTTGAGCAAATTCTAAGAAGTATGCTTTTTAAAATGCTGGGTTTTCCTGTGGTGATAATTCATTTCTCTAGCACACTGATCAGAGTCCCCAAATATATTGTTGTTTGTAAGCCAAATTCTCATTTTCTCCCTTACTGATTTTGTATTGAGGGTGGAACTCAAATAGGTCCATGGTGACTCTACATGATTCTTAGCTTATATTGGTCCGACTTCCAAACTGTTCTTGTGCTGGGAATAATAAATGATAAACCAAACAGATGGGTAAGTGAGTATTTGTTTATGTACATAAACCAAAACATTTACAAATACACTCTAGGAGAGACCAAGGACTTTTCAACCCTGGGAAGCCCTTGAAAGCCTGAGGCCATGTCTGTGCTGTGAGTGCACAGCTTGGTATGTGCTTGATATGAGACAATTGCAAATATGTGATCCAGACATAGTGGATTATTTACAAGAAACCCAGGCATTATTTTCTGGTATGTATGGAGAAACTTGGGTTTTTTTTTTTTTTTTTTCTCAATTACCTTTGTATGCTATAGTAGCTTCAGTGCAGATCTAGCTAAAACCAGCAATGTATTTAGACAGAAAATAGAGCTACTTGCATAGTTGTGTACTGAGCATTACAAGGAAAGTGTCCCTCTATCTCCCATTATGAAATGCAGACTCCTTCTGTTATTACTAGTTAAATGTCTGAAATTCACAAATTCTGATTACTATTACTTTTCAACCTCCACTAATTGCTAGCTGTGTGATTTAAGCCATGCTTTTTTAACATTTTAGAGCCTTAGTTTATCCATTTTCCAAAGGGGATAACATATGGATATCATAATTGTTTTGAGGGCTCCATGAAATAATTCATGTAAGTATTCAGTACCATTGCTAAGAAGTTCTTGTGGTTCTTGCAGTTATTATGACTTTCATCCTCATCGTCATCAGGCCTTTACAAATCCTAATGCTTTTAGAAGTGCTCAGTCCTTCTTGGTGGCAATAGGGAGGAGGAAAATCAATGGAACAAAAGCTATAGTTGTTAAAACCTCAAGAATGTGATTTTCTATCACCCAGTCCTGAGGATTCTGCTCTTATAACAGTGGCTCTCTTTGTGAATAAGTGAAGCCACATTGAAGCTATGAATTGAAGCCTGAATCTTTGCATTTTATATGATCATGTTGGTGAATGAGGCACAGATCGACAGGGCACGCAGAATTCTCCATATTGAAACATCACTAAATACTTGAAAAAGTTTTTACCCATGGCCAAAGCACTGTGATTTCATTTATCATCCAAAGTCAGAACTACTCCATCTGTGTACCACTGTATCCTGGATTGATGTCATCATCTCTGAATGAATTACTTCATCAATGTAGTATTGTCCCGAGAAGGATACCTAATGTCTCACAGAGGACAAATGAAGAGTGGAACATTCAGATTAACTTAGGAAAATGAATGACTTATACAAGCTGAAGAATGAGACACCCAGTTAATCCATATCCAAGAGATTAATTATCCAGTGTTCAGGCCAAGTATGTGCTTAGTGCATCAGTGCATTATAGTATGATCATGTTAGTTATCATGGATCAATATTCTTCCTTTTATTATTTTTACTTCTTATTTACATTTTTTTATTTTTTAATCTGACTTTGAAATAGTTTGTATTTGGTTTTTTAGACCATTAAACCAGCTTGTAACACTGAACATACTCTATTCTATTCTATATATTGCTGACTGAAAATAATAAGCCTTTTAGATCCAGAAAGTCTTATATCTTACTCTAATTAAATACTTTTTATGTATTTATGTATTTATTTTTAATTGAGTTATAGTTGACAGTATTAGTTTCAAGTATAGAAACTAGTGATCCTACTTATTTATATACATCAAGAAATGCTTACCATACAAAGTTATTACAATCTTACTTTAACTTATTATATTTTTTTTAGATTTTTTTTATTTATGAGAGAGAGAGAGCATGAGCAGGGGGGGAGAGGCAGAGGGAGAAGCAGACTCCCTGCTGAGCAGGGAGTCCAACTGGGCTTGATTCCATGACCCTGAGATCATGACCTGAGCTGAAGGCAGATTCTTAACCAACTCAGCCATCCAGGTGCCCCTCTTACTATAACTTATTTTATAAGTAGAAGTTTGTATTCTCATTCCCACTAACCTATTTCACCCATCCCCTAACCCTTCTCTCCCCCCACCCCAGAAACCACCAGTTATCTATGAGTCTATTTCTTTTTTTTTTTTTTTTTTTTAAGATTTTATTTATTTATTTGACACAGAGAGACAGAGAGAGAGGGAACACAAGCAGGGGCAGTGGGAGAGGGAGAAGCAGGGAGCTCGATATGATCCCAGGACCCTGAGATCATGACCTGAGCTGAAGGCAGATGGTTAACCGACTGAGCCACCCAGGCTCCCCTATGAGTCTATTTCTTTTTTGTTGTTGTTCATTTGTTTTCTTTTTTAGATTCTACATATAAATGAAATGATACGGTGTTTGTCTTTTTTGACTTCTTTCACTTAAATTATACCCTTTAGAATCCATTCATGTTGTCACAAATGGCAAGATCTTTTTTTTTTTTTTTGTCACAATTAGGTATCTTTATTTCTCCTCTCTCTTCATTCTTTTTTTTTAAATTTTTTTATTGTTATGTTAATCCCCATACATTACATCATTAGTTTTAGATATAGTGTTCCATGATTCATTGTTTGTGCATAACACCCAGTGCTCCATGCAGAACGTGCCCTCCTCAATACCCATCACCAGGCTAACCCATCCTCCCACCCCCCTCCCCTCTAGAACCCTCAGTTTGTTTTTCAGAGTCCATCGTCTCTCATGGTTCTTCTCCCCCTCCGATTTCCCCCCCTTCATTCTTCCCCTCCTGCTACATTCTTCTTCTTCTTTTTTTCTTTCTTAACATATATTGCATTATTTGTTTCAGAGGTACAGATCTGAGATTCAACAGTCTTGCACAATTCACAGCGCTTACCAGAACACATACCCTCCCCAGTGTCCATCACCCAGTCATCCCATCCCTCCCACCCCACCCCCCACTCCAGCAACCCTCAATTTGTTTCCTGAGATTAAGAATTCCTCATATCAGTGAGGTCATATGATACATGTCTTTCTCTGTTTGACTTATTTCGCTCAGCATAATACCCTCCAGTTCCATCCACGTCGTTGCAAATGGCAAGATCTCATTCCTTTTGATGGCTGCATAATATTCCATGGTATATATATACCACATCTTCTTTATCCATTCATCTGTTGATGGACATCTTGGCTCTTTCCACAGTTTGGCTATTGTGGACATTGCTACTATAAACATCGGGGTGCACGTACCCTTTCGGGTCCCTACTTTTGTATCTTTGGGGTAAATACCCAGGAGTGCAATTGCTGGATCATATGGTAGCTCTATTTTCAACTTTTTGAGGAACCTCCATACTGTTTTCCAGAGTGGCTGCACCAGCTTGCATTCCCACCAACAGTGTAGGAGGGTTCCCCTTTCTCCGCATCCCCGACAAATGGCAAGATCTTATTCTTCGTTATGGCTAAGTAATATTTCATGGACATGTATATACACACCACATCTTCTGTGTCTGTTCATCTCTTGATGGGCACTTAGGTTGTGTCTGTATCTAGGCTATTGTAAATAATGCTGCAGGAAACATAGAAGTGCATATATCTTTCTGAGTTTGTGTTTTCATTTTCTTTGTGGAAGTATTCAGAACTGGAACCCACAGATTTTCTAGTAGTGCTCTCTTTTAATTTTTGAGAAACATCCATACTGTTTTATATAGTGGCTGCACCAATCTACATTCCCATCAACAGTCCATGAGAGTTACCTTTATTCTTCATCCTCACTAATAGTTGTTATTTCTTGTCTTTATGATACTAGTCAGTCTGACTGGTGTGAGGTGGTATCTCATTGTGGTTTTAGTTTGCATTTCCTTGATGATTAGTGGTGTTGAGCATCTTTTCATGTATCTGTTGACCACCTATATGTCTTCTTTGGGAAAAAAAATGTGTATTCAGGTTCTCTGTTGTTTTTCGTCAGATTGCTTTTTTTGGTGTCAGGTTGTATGAATTATTTTATATATTTTGGATGTTAATCCCTTATCAGTTACATTATTTGTCCCATTCAGAAGGCTGCATTTTTGGTGACAATTTTCCTTAGCTGTGCAAAAGCTTTTTAATTTGATGTAGTCCCAAAAGTTTATTTTTGCTTTTGTTGCCCTTGCCTGAGGGGACAGATCCAAAAAAATATTGCTAAGATCGATGTCCAAGATTTTACTGCCTATGTTATCTTCTAGGGCTTTTATGGTTACAGGTCTCATGTTTAGGTCTTTAATCCATTTTGAGTTTATTTCTATGTATGGTATGAGAAAGCGCTCCAGTTTCATTCTCTTGCATGTTGGTGTTTAGTGTTCCCAACACCATTTATGGAAGAGACCTTTTTTCCCATTATATATTCATGTCTCCTTTGTCATAGATAGACCATATCAGCATGGGTTTATTTCCAGGCTCTCTATTCTTTTCCATTGATCTATTTGCCTCTTTTTGTGCCAGTAATATAACTGTTTTGATTACTCTAGGTTTGTAGTATAGTTTTAATTTTGGGATTGTGATACATCCAGCTTTGTTCTTTCTCTAGATTGCTTTGGCATTAGAGGTCCTTTGTGGTTGCCTACAAATTTTAGGATTATTTGTTGTAGCTCTGTGAAAAATACCATTGGCATTTTGATAGGGATCACACTGAATCTGTAGATTGCTTTGGGTAGTATGGCCATTTTAACAATATTGATTCTTCTAGTCCATCAACATGGTATGTATTTCTACTTACTGGTATCTTAAGTTTCTCTCATCAATGTCTATAGTTTTCAGAGTATAGTCATTCACCTCCTTGTTATTCCTAGGTATTTTATTGTTTTTGATATTAATGTAAATGGGATTTTCTTAATTTCTCTTTGTGCTAGTTCATTATTGATATAGAAATTCAACAGATTTTTATGTATTAAATTTGTATCCTGCAACTTTACTGAAATTATATATTCTAATAGGTTTTTTTTGTTTGTTTTTTGGTGGAATCTTCAGGGTTTTCTGTATATAGTATTTCTGTCATCTGCAAACAGTGACAGTTTTATTTTTTCCTTACCAGTATGGATTTCTTTTACTTCTTTGTCTTTTCTTATTGCTGTGGCTAGCACTTCCAGCACTATGGTAAATAAAATGGTGAGACTGGACATCCTTGTCTTATTCCTTATCATAGAGAAAAAGCTTTGAGCTTTTCGCCATTTAGTATGATATTAGCTGTGGGTTTGCCTTATATGGTCTTTATTATGTTGAGGTATGTTCCCTCTACACCCACTTTGTTGAGAGTTTTTATCATGAAGAGATGTTGAATTATGTTAGACGTTATTCTTTATTGAGATGATACATTGATTTTTATCTTTATTTGTTAATGTGTAACATGTTGATTTCTGAAAACTGAGACATACTTAAATCTCTAGAATAAATCCCACCTGATATTGGTGAATGATCCTTATTTATTTGGTTGAATTTGGTTTGCTAATATTTTGTTTACATTTTTTTTCATTTAGGTTCATCAGGGATATTGACCGGTCATTTCCTTTCCTTTGTCCTTTCCTTCCCTCCTTTCTTTCTTTCTTTCTTTTCCTTCCTTCCTTCCTTCCTTCCTTCCTCCCTCCCTCCCTCCCCCCCCGTCTCTCTCTCCCTCCCTTCCTCCCTTCCTCCCTCCCTCCCTTCCTTCCTTCCTTCCTTCCTTCCTTCCTTCCTTTTCTTGTAATGTGTTTGTATAGTTTTGGTATCAGGGTAATGCTGGCCTCATAGATTGAATTTATAAGCATTTCTTTTATAGTTTTTTGGAATCATTGAGCAAAACTGGTATTAACTCTTCTGTAAATGTTCAGTAGAATTTACCTGAGAAACTATATCATCCTGGAAGTTTATTTGCTGGGAGGTTTTTTATTACTGATTCTATATATTGCTTGTAATCAGTCTGTTTGGATTTCCTATGCCTTCCTCGTTCAGTCTTGGAATATGGTATCTTTCTAGGTATTTATCTCTTCTAGGTTGTCCAATCTGTTAGCATATAACTTTTCATAGTAATCTCTTATAATTCTTTGATTTATGTAGTATTGGTTGTAACTTCTCTTTCATTTCTTATATTAGTTAAGTTCTATCCGTTTTTTGATCAGTCTTGCTACAGGTTTATCAATTTTGTATTTTCAAAGAACCAGTTCTTATATTGATTTTTTCTTTTTTTCTCTTTCATTGCAATAATGACTTTCATTGGTGTTATACCTTGATTTCTGTCTCTTGATTGTTAAAAATATCTGGGATTTTAATTAAGTTAGCCACAAAGCTCTGCTCTCTGGTCATGGCCCTGGCACTCCCTACTGGCAGGGAAAACATGGAAATCTATTACTAACCTGAAAGAATTCCACACTCATCAACATCATTTCCTGCTGCCCCGCTCTCATGCTGGTTATTCTCTTTACACTTTTCCAGCAAACTAGTTCTGTGGAGATGAAAAATGCTATCTCATAGAACATCATGTATGGCATAGGTAATATGGTGTACTGAAACTGGTCCATCTTTTCTCAGCTTTGGTTGCTGGTCCCAAGTAGTTTTGTTAAGCCTGCAAGGGTAATGCTAGCCCATTTACACTGCTGAAGTTGATTCATAGCTGAGCTGAACTTTTTAAAAAATTTTTTCCTCAGTGTGAAGGTAGGATAAACCACTCAGGTCTAAGTCCAAGCATTTTGAGAATTTCTCTCTACAAATTTTTCTACCTAGATGATTTTCTGAAGTTACTTAAAGATAGAGGATCAAGATAAACATTTTTTTTTCACTTACAGAGAAGCATTTTTTTAATAGGTGAGAGGGCCTATACTCTAGTGATAACCTTCATTTACAAATAATATGAGATTGCATTGGTGTTTATAAACCCCATTTTAAATTACAAGTAGTACTCTCAGTAACATACTAAAAAATGGCATCACAATTTTTTTGCAGTAAAAGATAAAATATTTATTTTTTAGTATAACACTCAGTTTTTAAATTATTCTTCTCCAGAATTTTGAAGCTCAATTCAAGCAATTTCATGCTATCTCATCCAGAGTTTCTACTTACTGTCAGGGTCTTACCATGTCAAAAGGTTTATTTGAAGAAGAGGGGTTGGAAGGTGACAATATTGATAATCTTGGGAAGAGTGGGTGCACTGAGGACATAGTAGGATGCTAGATTTCTAGGACAGAAGCACACAATTTTTGCTCAGCAGATTGGATACTGATAACATCATGGAAATAGGCAAGCAATATTTCCCACATCTCTCTTCCTGGCTTAAACAACCACTGTTCCCGTATGGATAATGACATGTATGGGATACTGATAAGAGAACTCAATAGAACTGGAATTTACCAGGATAAAGTTAATGTGTGGTGTTTTAGGCATTCATTGACTTTGAGATTTGTCCTATTATTTTGTGATATACTTGTTATAAGTTTGGTAAAATTCACTTGTGATACCGTGTTTACTTTGTGTGAAGTAAAGCAATTATTGATTTAATTTCTTTAATCACTGTAGAGCTATGCAGAGTTTCTATTTCTTCTGTGGGTGTTGGTAGTTTGTATTTTTCTAGGAATTTTTGTCATATCATCTATATTTTTAAAGCCATTGCCAAAAATACTACAATATCTTCTTATGATCTTTCAATGCCTGTAGGATCTATAGTCTTCTCCCCTTTCTAACTATTGTTTTTGATTATTTGTGCTCTTTGTTTCTTTTGATCAATCTCACTGGTTGTCATTTTTATTAGTTTTTACAAAGAATCAATTTCAGGCCTTTCTGATACTTTCTATTCTATGTTTTTAGCCTTTTTTCTTCTAATATGTTCATTTTTCTTAAGTACAACTTCACCCTATACATTTTATGTGGTATTTTTCATTGAGTTTAAATTATTTTATACTAATTATTTTATACTTTCCATTGTGATACTTTGTTTTACCCGAAGTTTATTAGTAACCATATGTCTTATTTTCAAGCATATGGAAATTCATGGGAAGGTTCCCTGTATTTTCTGTCTTTCCGTGTAAAGAAGTATAAATTTTTAAAACTCACATTGAGAAATTTTAATTGTCCTAAAGTCAGTGATTTGTATATTTTAATCATTCTTGATGTACATAATTATCTTGGAAAGTACTCTCCTTCACCAGACATAATTGCTCAGGTGCATATTTTATTTGATTTCATGGAGGAAGAATAAAAGTGCTCCATGTTTATTTCAGACAAATCAACATTATACATTAGAATAAAAGAAACATAGAGAAGATATAAGATAATGTTTTTATTATTTTTGGCATAATGTTTTAAACAAACATTTCTTACATTAGAAATACTTTTATTTTTTTTATTTTTAAAGATTTATTTATTTGTGAGGGAGAGAGCACAAGCAGGGGGAGCGACAGGCAGAGGGAGAAGCAGACTCCCTGCAGAGCAAGGAGTCCAATGCAGGACTCAATCCCAGGACCCTGGGATCATGACCTGAGCCTAAGGCAGATACTTAACTGACTGAGCCACCCAGGTGTCCCAATACTTCCATTTTATGTGATGAAAAGATCGTTTGCCCTGCATTCATATTATTTTTTATTTTTGCAGTAAAAAGTTCCCTTTCCATTATCACTTGTCAGTTATTTTCCTATTCATTTATTTACTTCTATATCCTACAAATTTCTATTTTTTAATTTTTGGAAGAGTAGATTAAAATGTACTCCTAAAGCTAGGACATCTACTTAGATGCATATGTACGATAAAATGATACTAATACATGATCAGTGATATAAAGCCCTGAAAACTAGAAGTCTGGATTCAATGAGGAGGGTGATAAAGTACTAGAACAACCACATAAGGCACAACTTGACTACACGTGGTACTAGATAAAGACTTAGGTTCTTTCACCTTTTGCTACCTGATAATCCCCTTCCTCAGCTTTCTTCTTTTCTGTTTATTTCACTAAACCATAAAAGAAATCAAAGCACAGCAAAACAAAAGAGTTGCAAAACAACAGAAGAATCTATAATTCTATCGTTTCATTTATTTGTACTTTATGATGTGCTGAAACACTCCCCCTACTAGGAAAAATAAATGCCAATGACTGTAAACCTGTTAAACTAACAGACTGCATTTACAACAGTCATAATGTCTTATAGTCAATCAAGTTCATTACTGGAAATACTAGATGAGAAATAGCAATAAAATACCACCACAGAGTTTTTAATACCATTCTGACTAGTTTTATTGGAGATAGACTCTTGAATTTTATATCAAACTGAGAATTTGGTTAATAATTAAATAAAGTAGAGACTAATGAATTCTTGTCATAATTTGGGTATAATAAATATCTCAATGTTTTTATATTAATGGTAGGGCAAAATAAATTTTCACATATATTACCAATTTACTTATCTTCATAGTATGGGAGGAGTCAATAAGTAAATAGGAGTTGGCTTTCTATACAAAATCATGTAAAAGTTTGCTTTATTATTTTCCCCCAAACCATTATATATAAAGCATTTTCAATGCATAGCATGCATGTGAAAATACATTTCCAGACCCTTTTTGGTCACCTAAATCAGTAAGCTCGAGCAGATAAAACAAGGTAGACATTAGATTTGGGCCACAGTCGTGTTTGCCTCTTGACTTTGTCTTAAATTTCTAGTAAGCCCTATTGCTCAGCTTTCTTGTATGTATGCACATTTATGATATTTCCTACTTGGTATGGAAGCTTCACGACATAATGTATTTAGGAACTTCCAGTACATTTTCATTTTGCTTGTACCACAGTGCTATGATTTGTTCAGTTTTCTAGACTTTGCATTGCATTTGCTTCCATTTTGAATGCAATTTCAGCTAGAAGTTGAGAGGAACGTTCAATTATTCATTAATGTATCCTTGATGAATAAATTTATTCAATTGAATATTTATTAAACAATTGCTATGTGGCCATTACGTAGATATAATCAGGTTGGAAAAGTTTTTCTTAGTTTCCCTTCTGAGCCTAAAATGATTAAGTTATGAAAGCCCAATTCTTAGTCAGCAATGAAGTTCTTTCCTGGAATATAGGGAAAATTTTATTTTGAGAACAGGATCAATGCTATTTCTTAGCACATCTTATCAATTCTAAATACAACCCTCTCTTTCAAAACATTCTTTTCAGTATCCAAAGAACTAGAAACATACCAGGTCTCTGACATCCTTACATAGCCAAATGTTGGTTCTGTCAAATTGGGGACCATCACATGATATTGGAAATAATTAACACAACAGCAAGTGCACCAAATTGAATTTTTTTTGGAAACTTAAGTAAGAAGTTATGTTCATCAGGTACAATCACTCCCAGATGAGCAGACTGCTGATTTTATACAGGGACTTTAAGGAGCACAGTGGTCGGGGATTGGCTGGCTTTCATTGACATGAGAGAGTTGATGTCACTTGTAGAAGCATGGGGCTCTTGATTGGTTGGCATTGAGAAATGTGTTCACTGGAACAGAACCAGCTCCATAATTTGAAAGTCCCAATACAAAATAAAAATGCAAGATCTTTCCCCCCCCCAAAAAAAGCAAGGGGAGAACCCCATTTTCCTTTCTTCCATGGTGTGTCTAGTGATCTGTCATGGCATTTTTGTTTTGCCATAAAATGTCACATTTTCTTGGAGAGAGTAAATATAGACCCTTACAGGATTAGGCCTGGTATTTGGACCCACCTCATATCAGTTCCAGGCCCTCATGAGGGTAGCAGAGGTTGGCAGTGGTGGCTGAGTGGGAGTAGGAAGGTTCTCAGCAACCCTTTCCCCTAAGAATGCAGAATGGTGTTGAGCAGTGAGATTGCACATGAACCAAGGATCCAAGCTAACTTAGGCTTCATTGATCCATTGGACTTCATTTATAAAACACACATTCGAAGTTAGAAATAATAATTTTAAGGTAATAATCATAGATCATTAAACCCCAAGCACTGGACCTTTTCTGAGAGCAGAGTCCTTCCTTGGTCACATGCTCATGAAGGTGGCTGTTCACTAGAGTGAATTCTTTTTTGATTGGCTAAAATTAGAAGTAAGGAGCCTTTTTTGATTGTAAGAACTTCCAATGGTTTATGCACTGGAATAAGGTTAGCTGTTAAAATCCAGTTCTCATAATGCTTGTTCCCAAGGCTGTAGAGAGCTGTCATTTATTGTTTAATCAGGCTAAAACTGGTTCTGATGGCTACTTTTTACCATGGTTATAAAACAATCAGCCACTTCCTGGCAATGTGGGAACTTTTATTTTCAGTGCTCAGTCTACTGGAGAGCCCTTTAAGGGTTGTCACATGTCCACTGTTCTTACAAATTATTTGAAGATAAAGTTTCACTTGGTTAGGTCTCAGTTTCAGTTTCAGTGTTGATTGACCGGAAGTCTGAATCACCTGTCAGGACCTTGAATGGAAAGAAGAATTTAGTACTCTGGACAAAATACCTGGACAACTGTAAAACAAAAAGTATAACTAAAATGATTATAAGAAGGATATTGAAGGCTTTCCAGAACCATGCTCTGACTTTTTCCCAATGCAAGCAATATGTATGTTGCTGGACCTAGCCTGGATGAATTTTCTTTTAGATATAGATTATTCCACTACACCTGTGATGTTAATCCAGATAAATCATGGAGTGTCTTAACAATGGCATAGACGTCCCCACTTGTGGGCTGAAAGAAATCAGTGCTATTCTATTTTTTTAATATAATGACTTTGGCTAATAAATATAAACCTTTTTGTTATGCTCTGAGGGAATGGAATTTATTATTAACATTGCTGGCCCAAATGGGGAGCAAATTTTTTATTATCCCTTTGAGTTTTCCAGCTAGTATGGATGGGATTATTATGCTCAGGAATATGTCTCATGAATTATCATTTAATCCACCAGGAAAGTTTTATCCCTTCGGATGATTTGTAAAGAGACAACATTTTCTGAGGGTACTGGGAGAGTCATATATTTTGAACTGTCAATAGCTCTGTGAACAATTAATCTTGGCCCTTATCTGGCATTTAAAAGCTTGATTCCCGTAGAGGGAAAATAATCTAATGGCCACACAAGAGAGATGGTCAATAAGATATGTAGACAATGTCTCTGGCTGTTGTTGACAAATAGTAATTGTTAAATCCTAATAAATCACTCTCTCTCTTTGGGGGAGTGTGGGTTTTCCTTTCTTTCTTTTTTTTTTTTTTTTTAAAGATTTTATTTATTTATTTGACAGAGAGAGAGATAGCGAGAGCAGGAACACAAGCAGGCGGAGTGGGAGAGGGAGAAGCAGGCCCCCCGCGGAGCAGGGAGCCCGATGTGGGGCTCGATCCCAGGACCCTGGGACCATGACCTGAGCTGAAGGCAGACGCTTAACGACTGAGCCACCCAGGCGCCCCCCTTTATTTCTTTATTGTCTATACCATGTATCAGTACTAGTAAGGTAACATATCTTTATATTCTTTAAATAGGCTACACTAGCAATAATGTTCAAGATCAAGTTCTGATTACATAACAAAAGAATTTTCTAATTCTTACATAGTACCAAAATATACCTCCTTGGGGGGGAAAAAAAACAAATTAGAATTTCTTCCAGGTAATAGATGTGAGACAATATGAATCATAATGAAGTGTGATACAATTAAATCTACAAACTGATTGATAAATACGTTTTGCTTTATGTAGTTTAAACAAACTCAGGAAAATACCCTTTTGTGTCTTAGGACCAAGCAGGCAAGGCCTTTCTGAGAACTAACACTGTGAATACAATCTTGTGTTATTCTTCCCTCCCCTTCATAGATCAGCTTATTGTGTATCATTTGGGTATTCAATAGAACAATTGAGGGTGCTATAAAAACTGGATAATTTAATGAATATTTACTTACAAGATGATTATTTGCAGAGGTGCATTAATAAGGTAACTACAAAGCATCATGTAGTGACTTTGGGCTAGCCTTTACCATCTCTAGCCTGAAGATGGGAAAGATGAATCTCATTACTAAACTGAGAAGAAAAGCCTCTTTCATTCATTCTTTTATTCATTTTTATATTTAAAGATTTATACAATCCTCACTACAATGTAATTGTAGAACATGTTCATCATCCCATGAAAAAAATCCCTGTACACATTAGCAGTCACTCCACATTCCCACACCACTGACCTCCCATCTCACCCCCTTCTGAACCTGCCCAGGCAGTCACTAACCACTTCCTATCTCTATGGATCTGCCCACACTCACCAGTGTATGGATACAATGTATTTTGTCTATCCATTCATCAGTTGAACATTCAGGCTATTTCTACTTTTTTTTTTTTTTTTTAAATGTTTTATTTATTTATTCATGAGAGTCAGAGAGAGAGAGAGAGGCAGAGGCAGAGAGAGAGGCAGAGGCAGAGGGAGAAGCAGGCTCCCCGCTGAGCAGGGAGCCCGATGCGGGACTCGATCCCAGGACCCTGGGTTCATGACCTGAGCCGAAGGCAGACGCTTAACCATCTGAGCCACCCAGGCGCCCGCTATTTCTACTTCTAGGGTATTATGAATAATATTTCTATGAAGATTCATGTACAAGTGGGCATTTTTCATTTTTCTTGCATATATACCTTTCTAGGATGGAATTGCTGGGTCATAAGGTAAATATATGTGTCACACTTTGAGAAATTGCCAAAAGGTTTTACAAAGTATACCATTTTACATTCTCACTAGCTTGCAATATATGAGGTGTCCAAATTCTGAACATCCTCATCACCACTTATCACATCTTTTGATTTTAAACATCCTAGTGGGGGGCACCTGGGTGGCTCAGATGGTTAAGCGTCTGCCTTTGGCTCAGGTCATGATCCCAGGGTCCTGGGATCGAGTCCCGCATCGGGCTCCCTGCTCCTTGGGAGCCTGCTTCTCCCTCTGCCTCTCTCTCTCTCTCTGTTTCTCATGAATAAATAAAAATGAAAAAAAAAAAATCTTTAAACATCCTAGTGGGTGTGACGTGGCATCTCAATGTAGATTTGGTTTGCATTTTCTTGATGACCAGTAGTGTTGAGCATCATTTCATGTGTTTTACTGACCATTTGTATGCATGCTTTGGAGGAGTGTCTATTTAAATCCCTTGTTCATTTTATAATCGGAGTATTTGTCTTTTTATGGCTGACTTTAAAATTTTTTATATATTCTGGACACCAGTCCCTTATCAAATATGTGATTTGAAAATATTTTCTCCCATTCTAAGGGCTGTTTTCATTTTCCTGATGGTATCCTTTGAAGCACAAAAGTTTTAAATTTTGGTGTGCATCTTTTTTTCTTCCACAGCCATGTACTTTTGGTGTCATATCTAAAAAATTATGGCATAATACAAGGTCATTAAGATTTATTCCTATTTTTTCTTTAAGGGGCTTGATAGTTTTAGTTCTTAAATTAAAACATATGATCTATTTTGAGTGTTGTTTTGTGTATAGTGTGAGGTAGAGGCCCAGATTCAGTCTATGCATGTGGATATCCAGTTGCCTCAGTACTGTTTGTTGAAAAGATTATTCCTTCTACACTGAACTTCCTAGGCACATGGGTTGAAAATCATTGATAAATATGAGTTTATTTCTGAAATCTTACTTTTATTACATTGATGTATATCACTATCTTTCTGTCACTACCACACTGTCTTGATTACTGTAGCTTTGTAATAAGTTGTGAAATCAGAAAGTGTGTTTTCCAACTTTATTTTCCAAGACTCTTTTGGTTATTTCTGTATCAATTTGAGAATCCAAACATTGAATCGATAGACCCTTTTGGGAAGTATTATCATTTTCAAATGTTCCAGTCCATGAACATGAGATGTCTCCTAATTTGTTTGGATCTTGTTTCATATTATGCAACATTTCATAGTGTGCAGTATACAAGTTGGGCACTTCTTTTGCTAAAATTATTTCAAACTATTGCTACTATTGCAAATGAGATTGTTTTCTTAATTTCATTTTTTGGATTGTTCAGAGCTAGTGTATAGAAGTGCAGTTGATATTTATGTATCAGTTTCTTATCCTGCCACATTGTTATACTAGTTTATTCTAATCAGTGTTTTAGATAATTTCTTAGGATGTTTTATATATAGGATCACGTGATCTATAAACAGAGATGATTTTACTTCTTCCTATCTAATCTGAATGTCATTTATTTATTTACATTGCTTCACTGTCCTGACTAGTAAAATGTTGAATAGAATTGGTCAGAATGGCCTTGTTCCTTATAGAAGGAAAACATCCAGTTATTCTCTAGTAAGTATGACATTAGCTGAGGGTTATTTACCGATGTTCTTTTTTGAGTTGAAAAAGTTCTATTCGTTGAGGTTTTTATCATGCATTTGTAGGGATGATGATGTGATTATTATTCTTTATCATTACAGTATAATCCTTTTTTTTTTTTTTTTTTTAACAGATGTTAAAGCAACCCCATGTTGTGGGGCTAAATCCCAGTGGCTGAATTCAATCTGCTAGTTTTAATGAGCATTTCTGCATCTAAATTCATAAGGGATATTTATGTTTTTCTTTACTTGGGATGTCTGGTTTTGGCACCAGAGTGAGAGTGACCTGATAAGATGAGTTGGGAGGTATTCTCTTCTCTTTGAATTTTTGGAAATACTTTTGAAGAATTGGTATAGGTTCTTTACTAAATAGTTGGTAGAATTCACCATTAAAGCCATCTAAATCTGATCTTGTATGAGGTTTTTATTAGTAATTCAATCTTTTAGCTTCTTTTAGCTCTATTCAAATTATTTGGTTCTTTTTGAGTACACTTGGTAATTTGCGTCTTTTGGAATAACCCATTTCATCTGAGTTACCCAATTTGTTGGCATAAAGTTGTTTATGCTGCTCCCTTAGTACCCCTTTTATTTCTGTAAGGTCCAAAGTTGGTCTTTCTGGTTTCTGATTTTAGTAATCTGAGTCTTGTTTTCCTTGGAATATCTAAGTTTTGTCAAGTTTGTTGATCAAATAACCATTATACTGATATAATGTAATATATCAGTATAATATATATTATATATAATATAATAACCATTATAACTGATATAATCAAATAACCATTTTTTTCTGTTACTGCTTCCCTACTATTTTATTAATTTACCCTCTAATCTTATTTCCTTCTTTCTCTAGTTTCTAAAGGTAGAGGTTTAGATTGAGTTTCAATTTTTTTCAAATAATAAATTTATAGCTATAAATTTTCCTCTAAAAAATTATTTCACTGCATCTGGTAAGTTTCAATATGTTGTGTTTTTCTTTTCATCTCATTTTTTTTCTAATTTCCCTTTGCTTTGTTCTTTATTCATTGATTATAAATGTTATTTCATTTCCCTACATTTATAGGTCTTCAAATTTTTTCCTGTTACTTCTAATTTGATTCCATTGTGGTTAGAGAATATCCCTTGTATGTTTTCATTTCTTTGGAATTTATTGAGGATTTTGTTACAGCATACGGTATGATCTAAACAATGTTCCATGTGCACTAGAAAATATTCTGCTTTTGTGTGAAGTATTCAATTGATGTTAGGTCAACTTGGTTTATAGTGTTGTTCAAGAGTTTAACTTCCCTGCTGTCCTACTACCTGTTCTATAACTTATTGAAAGTGAGGTATTTAACTCTCACATTAGTATTTTTGAAATGTCTATTAATCCTGAGATATAATTAACAGGACATTAGTTTTAGGTGTGCAACATAATGATCACCTCAATAAATCTAGTTAACCTTCACCACTATACAATTTTTTTGTGTGTGTGATAACTTTTTAAGGTCTACTCTCTTAGCAACCTCCAAATATACAATACAGTATTGCTTTTACTGATTTGACTATCTTATTATAAAATGCCCTTCTTTGTTTCTAGTAACAATTTTTGTGTTAAAATGTAATTGTTTAGTATTATTAGACACTGTAACCTTATTTTCCTTACTGCCATCCTACTATAGCACTTCTTTCCCCTTTACTTGAAACTTTTTTGTGATTTTGATTCTAAGTATAGAATTTGTTTACCTTGTAGACAGCATAGTTTTTGTTTAATTGGTGCTGCCAATCTCAAACTTTGGTGTATATTATTGATAATAAAGGATTTACATCTGCTATTTTACTATTTATTTTATATCTTAGGTCTTTTCTGTTCCTTTAGTTAGTGATTCAAAATCTGTGTTAGACATTTTATAGTGCATCTTTTAAATACCCTTGTTTCTTTTACTATATTTTTGTTTTATAAGGGTGTTTTTAATTGAAATATATTTGACATGTAACACTGTATACATTTAAAGTATACAACGTGTTAATTTGATACATTTATATATTGTAATGATTACCATTGTAAAGATAATTAGTAGCTCTCTCACATATAATTCTTTCTTTCTAGTATTAGGAATAATTAAGTCATAGTTTCTTAGAAAGTTTGATGATTGGAGTATAATATTGTTGCCTATATGCATTATAGTGTGCATTAGGTCTCTTGGGCTTATTTATTACTTGTCCCAAGTTTTTACTTTAAACATGTATCCTGTCTCTCTACCCCTCACCTCCTAGTAACCATCATTCATTCTGTTTTAACGAGTTTCACTTTTCAAAATTCCACATATAAGTGATGTCATACAGTGCTTATTTTTCTCTGACTTATTTCACTTAGAAAAATGTGCTCAAGGCCCATCTATGTTGTTGGACATGGCAGAATGTTTTCCCTTCTCATGGCTGAATAATACCTCATTATATATATATACACATACACATAAACATTTTTTTTTAATTCCTTCATCTATTGATGGACACTTTGGTTATTTCCCTGTCTTGGTTACTGTAAACAATGCTGCATGGAGGTCCTTTTAACTTTTCAAGTTAGTATTTTCTTTGGAAAGATAAATACCCAGAAATGGAATTCTGGATCATATGGTAGTTCTGTTTTTAAGTTTCTGAGGAACCTCCATACTGTTTTTCTCATGGCTGCACCGACTGACGTCGCTGTACACCAGTGGTGTACAGACGTTCCTTTCTCTCCGCATCCGCACCAGCGCTTGTTATCTCATGTCTTCTCGATAACCATACTAACAGGTGTGACGTGACAACTCAGCATGGTTTTAATTTGCATTTCCCTGATAATTAGTGATGTTGAGCCTGTTTTCAGGTGTCTGTTGTTCATTTGGAGGTCTTTGGAAAAATGCCCATTTAGTTCGTATGCCGATTTCTTAAATCTCATTCTTTTGTTATTGAATTGTATGAGATCTTTATATATTTCATGTATTAACCCTCTTTCTGATATGTGGCTTGCAAGAATTTCCTACTATTCTCTAGCTTGCATTTTCATTTTATTTGGTACTCATGTTGTGCAAAAGCTTTTATTTGATGTAGTCTCATTTGTCAGTTTTTGCTTTTATTGTTGGTGTTTTACGTACTATTCAAAAACTTATTGCCAAGACCAATGTCAAGGAACATCTGCCCTACATTTTCTTGTAGGAGCTTTGTAGTACCAGGTCTTGTGTTTAAATCTTATATCGATATCCAGTTAATTTTTGTGAGTGCTGTAAGATGGGGTCCAAATACAATGCTCTGCATGTGCTTATCTGGTTTTCCTAACACCGTTTGTTGACTCCCCATGGGGCGCTCTTGGTTCCCTTGTCAAGTATTAGTTCACCACATAAGCAGGAGGTTAACTATGGCCTCTTTGGTCTGTGTGTCTATTTTTGTGCCAGTACCATACTGTTTTATAATGTAGCTTTGTAATATAGTTTGAAATCAGAAAGTGTGTTATCTCCAGCTTTTTCCTCAAGATTGTTTTGGTTATTTGGGGACTTCTGGGCTTCTGTACAAATTTTAGGATTGCTTTTTACAGAAATAGAATGCCCTTGGTATTTTGATGCAGAATGTGTTAAATCTATATAGATGGTTGTGGGTATTATGGACATTTTAACGGTAGTAGTTCTTCCTATCCATGAACACAGGTTGTGTTCTTGTGTCTTCAGTTTCTTTCGGTGAAATCTTAACAGCATACATTGTACAGATTTTTTCACTTTTTTGGTTAAATCTACTTCTAAGTATTTGTTGTTTTTGATTCTATTGTGAATGGAATAGTTTTTATTTCTTCTTTAGATGTTTCATCCTTAGTATATAGAAATAAAACTGCTTTATGTATGTTTAGTTCCAACAGTTGATTTGGTTGAGTCTTCCTGGTTTTCAATATACAGAATCACATCATCTGCAAATAGTGAGTTTTAATTCCTCCTTCCTGATTTGTATGCATTTTGTTTGTCTTGCTCAGTGGCTCTAGCTAGAGCTTCCAGTACTATACTGAATAAAAGTAGTGACAGGGAGCATCCTTGTCTTATTCCTGATTTTAGAGGTAAAGTTTTCAGTATTTTTCCATTGTGTATAATGTTAGCTGTGGGAGTCTTATATATGGCCTTTATTATATTGATGTATATTCCTTCTATATCCCATATGCTGAGGGTTTTTATCATTCAAAGATGATGTAGGGGCACATGGGTGCCTCAGTCAGTTAAGCCACAGACTCTGGATTTCTGTTCAGGTCATGATCTCAGGGTCCTGGGATCGAGCCCCATGTTGGGCTCTGTGCTCAGCAGGGAATCTTCTTGAGGATTCTCTCTCTCCTTTTGCTCCTCCCCCTGCTCGCTCACTCTAAAATTAATGAATAAAAACTGTATACAGCCAATTTTTTTCTGTAGCTATTGAAATGATCATAGGATTTTTATCTTTCATTTTATTAATATATTACATGAATTTGTGTATGTTGAAATACCCTTGCAACAAAGGGATAAATTTTACTTGGTCTTGTATATAATCCTTCTTATATGTTTTTGAATTTGGTTTGCTAATATTTTGTTCAGAATTTTTCATCTATATGCACTAGGAATATTGGTCTGTAGTTTCCTTCTAGTGCCCTTATCTAGTATCAGGGTAATGTTGGCTTTATGAAAGGAGTTTGTAAGTACTTCCTCATCCTTAATTCTTTGGAAGAGTTTGAGATGGATTGGTGTTAATTTTTCTTTTGATGTTTGGTAGAATTCACAAGTGAAGCCATCTGATCCTGTGATGTTCTGTTTTGGGAAGTTTTTGACCACTGATTCAATCTTGCTCGTTACTGGTCTATTCAGAATTTCTATTTCTTGGTAGCAGTCTTGGTAGCTTTTATGTTTCTTGAAATTTATTCATTTCTTCTAGGTCATCTAATTTGTTAGGACCATAAGAGACTATTCTGAACAATTATTTTTAATAAATAAATAAATAAATAAATAATACAAGTATTTTTGTAGTATCAATTGTAATGTCTGCTTTTTAATTTCTGATTTGAGTCTTCTTAGTCTGGCTAAAGGTTTGCCAATTTTATCTTCTTGAAAAACCAAAATGGATCAAGTTACTGTGTGTGTTCTCTATTTCATTTATTTATGCTCTGATCTTATTTCCATTTTTCTGCTACCTTAGGGCTTAATTTGTTTTCTTTTTACAGTTGGTATACAAAGTGAGGTTATGTACTTGAGATCTGTAATATCTTAGTGCATGCATTTATCACAATAAACTTTCCTTTCAGAACTGCTTTTGCTGCATCCCATAAGATATGATATATTGTGTTTATATTTTTATTTGGAAGTAATTTTTTTCTCTTTTGACTTTTTCTTTGATGCATTGGTTGTTCATAACTGTATTCTTTGTTTCTCCATATTTGTATATCATCCAGCTTTCCTCTTGTTGTTGCAAAGATAGGTGGTAGGATTTCAGTTTTAAATTTCCTGACAGGTGCTTTGTGCCCTATCCTATGTTCTGTCTTGAAAAACGTTCCGTGTTCACTTTATAGGAATGTGGATTCTGCTACTGTTGGATGGAATGTTCTGTATATGGCTGTTAAGTCAATTTGGTTTAAAGCATAGTTCAATTCCATTGTTTCCTTGTTGGTTTTCTGACTGGCCTCCATTGTGGGCAATGGGGTACTGAAATCCTCTACTGTTACTTTGTTATGGATCTTGGTGCTCCAGTGTTGGGAATAAATATATTTACAATTATGGTATCTTTTGGATGCATTGATCCCATTTATTATAATGTCTTGATATCTACTTTGTCTGATATAAGTAGAGCTAATGCCTGCTTTCTTGGGGAATATCATCTTCCATCCCTTCAGATTGAGTCTATGTGTGCTTTATACATAAAACGAGTTTCTAAAAGGCAATATATAGTTGGGTCTTTTTCTTTTTTATCCATTCAGCCACCTACTGCCTTTTGATTAGTGAATTAAATTCATTTATATTGAGAGGAATTATTAATATGTAAGGACTTACTATTGCTTTCTAGTTGTTTTGTACCTCCTTGGTTTCTTATTCCCACTGTTTCTGTCTTCCCTTGGAGAATGGTGGTTTTCCATGGTGATTTGCTCTGTCTCCCTTTGTGTGTCTGACTCTAGATCTTATCTTCATTCATTTATACAGTTTCCACTCATATACTGTTCAACTTTTATGTTTTTGATGTCAAAATTTATATATATATATATGTATATATATATATATTTATTTATATGGTGAATCTGTGAAGACATTATAGTAATGTGGTTAATACATCATTCTACTACAGAATTATAGTCTAACTTAAATTGCTTATTCTTTACCTTTGCTGGAGTACTGTGTATAGATCTTCCTCTATTTAAAAGAGGCTTATTGGGGCACAGCCCCCTTTTAAGTTGAAAAGATCCTAAATTGGAAATGTACTTAATACAGCTAATGGACCAGACATCATTGCTTAATATAGTTTAGCTTAAACATGCTCAGAATAGTTAGATTAGCCTACAGTTGGGCAAAAACATGTAACACAAAGCCTATTTTATAATAAAGTGTTGAATATCTCTGGCAGTTTATTGAATACTATACTGAAAGTAGAAAACTGAATGATTGTATGGGTACAGAATGGTTTTAAGTGTGTTGGCTGTTTACCCTCATGACTGCAGGGCTGACTGGAAGTTACAGCTCATTGCTGCTTCCCAACATTATGAAAGAGGATCATACCACAAAATACTAGACTGGAGAAAGACTAAAATTCAGAATTCAGTGTGAAGTTTCTACTGCATATGTATTGCTTTCACACCATTGTAATTCAGGGACCATGTGCACTTTCATTTACTATTATGTAAGCAATTAATGTCTTTTCTTTTTTTTTTTTTTGATAAACCCCTGGCCAGACTTATCAAAAAGAATAATGAAATTAATGTCTTTTCATTTCAGCTTGAGGAACTGCTTTCAGCATTTCTTGTAAGGCAGGTCTAGTGATGGTGAACTCCTTTTTTTTGTTAGTCTGGGAAAGCCTTTCTCTTTCATATCTGAAGGATAACTTTGCCAGATAAAGTATCTTGGCTGGCAATTTTTATCTGGTAGTACTTTGTCATTCTCTCTCCTTGCCTACTGCATTTCTGCTGAGAAATCTGCTCATAATCTAATGGGGGTTCTATTATAAGTTAGTCTCCTTTTTTCTTGGCTGTTACTAAAAGTCTTTATCATTGATGACAGTTTGATTATAGTAGTCCTGGAGAAGGTCTTTTTGCATTGATATAATAGGGTGTTCTGTTAGTTTCATAAACTTGTATGTCTACTATTGTCCTCAGGTTTGGGAAGTTCCCAACTTTTATTTCTCTAAATACACTCTCTCCTCCCTTCTTTTTCTCTTCTCTTTTTGGTACAACAATTATTCTTAAATAAGTATTTTTCTCAGCAATACTGATAACTCCTGTAGGGTTTCTTGACTTCTTTAAAATCTTAGTTCGTGCTCTCATTTCTGAATTCTTACCTTCCAGATTGCTAATTCTTTCTTTGATCTGATCTGCCCAATTTCTTAAGCTCTCTAGTGCATTCTTCATCTAATTCATTAAATCCATAAGCTCCAGATTTTGTCCGGTTTAAAATGTTTAATCTCTTTGGTAGAGAACTCCTTCTCTTAATTACTGGATTCACTGAATTGACTTTGAGTATTCTTGTAACTCCCTGAATGTCTTCATGACAGTTATTTTGAAATCTTCATCATTTAGATCACAATATTCCATGCCTTTGGTTTTGGTTGCTGGAGAATTAGGATTTTCTTCTTATGACATCATATTACTGTGGCATTATATAGTGTTTGATGAAATGTTTCTCTGCCATTACCTTTTAAGTTTATAAACCTTTATTAGTTGTTTATTTCATTACAGTTCTACAGACTAGCAATTAAAAACCCTTCTTTCATTTTCCAGAAGATGGCATTATAGCTCCAGTTGATGGGTTGTCTTTACCTGAGTGGGTTCTGAGGCTACACTCTCGAACATGTGTTTAAAAAAAGGTGGTTGCAAATGACATTACACATAAAGGGCTGGTATCCAAGATATATAAAGAACTTCTCAAACTCAACACCCAAAAAACAAATAACCCAATCAAGAAATGGGCAGAAGACATGAACAGACACATGAAAAAATGTTCAATATCATTAGCCATCAGGGAAATACAAATCAAAACCACAATGAGATACCACCTTACACCAGTTAGAATGGCCAAATTTAACAAGACAGGAAACAACAAATGTTGGCGAGGATGTGGAGAAAGGGGAACCCTCTTACACTGTTGGTGGGAGTGCAAGCTGGTATAACTACTCTGGAAAACAGTTTGGAGGTTCCTCAAGACGTTAAAAATAGAGCTACCCTATGACCCAGCAATTGCACTACTGGGTATTTACCCCAAAGACACAGATGTAGTGAAAAGAAGGGGTACCTGCACCCCAATGTTCATAGCAGCAATGTCCACAATAGCCAAACTGTGGAAGGAGCCGAGATGTCCTTCCACAGATGAATGGATAAAGAAGATGTGGTCCATATATACAATGGAATATTACTCAGCCATCAGAAAGGATGAATACCTACCATTTGCATCAACATGGATGGAACTGGAGGGGATTATGCTAAGTGAAATAAGTCAAGCAGAGAAAGACAATTATCATATGGTTTCACTTATATTGTAACATAAGGAATAGTGCAGAGGACCAGAGGGGAAGGGAGGGAAAACTGGGAAGGAATCAGAGAGGGAGAAAAACCATGAGGGACTCTGGACTCCAGGAAATGAACTGAGGGTTACAGAAGGGAGGGGGTGGGGGGATGGGGTAGCCCAGTGATGGGTATTAAGGAGGGCACATGTTGTGATGAGCACTGGGTGTTATATGCTACTAATTAATCATTGAACACTACATCAAAAACTAATGATGTACTACACGTTGGCTAAGTGAGCAATAAAAAAAAAGGGTGGTTGCCAGGGAAGGTATGGATCTAATATCTGAAGTTTTGTGGATGCCCCCTGCATGGAATGAGGACCCTTAAGTGGGAGTACCCAGATTTCCATGGGCAGAACTCCTGTGGGAAGCAGGCACTAGGGAACACGTTCCTTCTCAGCCCTTTGTTATTCCTGTGTCTTTTCCTTTCCTTCCCCTCCCACCCCACAGTCACAAGGTCGCTCCCTAGAAATCATGCTGTTTGTGTCAACCTCAAATCAGTCCTTCTCCACTAGTCTTTCTCCCTCCTCTGTGAGACAGGTACAGTGTTTACCCCCAGAGAAAGCCCAGCACATTGCAGTGCCACCTTGGGAGGGGGACAGACTCCTTGAGATCATTCTTTTCATTGCATTCCAGTAACATGTGGTTCTCCCATCAGGCCAGATGGGCATCCACAAATTCCTTTTGACTTGCATGTTCACCCTGTTTTGCACTTGCCAGTTTGGGAGTGGGGCAGGCTTAGTGACTCCCTTGAATCGGCAGCGCCATCCAGGTCATACCCACCTACTATGATAGAAATCTCTTCAGTGCTCCAGGGTACTGTGCAGAGGCACTTCCGTTTGGTTATAAATGGCTGCTTAGCTGTAAATAAAAAGGGAGAGAAAAGAATGACTAACGCAGCCATCAGGTTGATGTCAATGGTATTACATGTTTGGCTTGTTTTCTTTACAATTAGCGTCTTAATTTAAAACAATCTAAATTCAAATTAATTCCAATTTATGCCAGTATTCTATAAAAACATGGCTTGAGAAAAAGCCGCTGCTGTCTTACCCCCCCCCATAATATTACTGCTCTATGAATTACAACTTTATATGTTGTAGCCACACAGCTTAGTTTTATAACTACTGCTTTATGTAGTTGCCTTTCAAACTATACAAAGGTGAAGAGTTACAAACATATTTACTTATATTCTATCATAATATTTATGTAGTTAGGTTTATTCGTACTCTTTATTTCTTCATGTGGATTCAAGTTGCCATCCAGTATCCTTTTCTTTCAGCTTTAAGAATTTCCTTAGGTATTTTTATAAGGCAAGTCTGCCTAGTGATATTTTTTATAACTATTTTAATTTCTACATTGTATTTAAAGCATAGTTTAGCTGATAGAGAGCTCTTGGTTGACAGCCTTTTTATCTACTCTTTAGAGATGTCTTCTGACTGTCATCTGGCTTCTATGTTTGTTTGTTTTTTAAAATATAATGTATTATTTGTTTCAGGGGTACAGGTCTGTGATTCATCAGTCTTATACAATTCACAGCACTCACCATAGCACATACCCTCCCCAGTGTCCATCACCCAGCCACCCCATCCCTCCCACCCCCCTCCACTCCAACCCTCAGTTTGTTTCCTGAGATTAAGAGTCTCTTACGGTTTGTCTCCCTCTCCGGTTTTGTCATGTTTCATTTTTCCCTCCCTTCCCCTATGATCCTCTCTCTTTTTCTCAAATTCCTCATATCAGTGAGATCATATGATACTTGTGTTTCTTTGATTGACTTCTTTCACTTAGCATAATACCCTCTAGTTCCATCCATGTCTTTGAAAATGGCAAGATTTCATTTATTTGATGGCTGCATAATATTCCATTGTGTGTATGTGTGTGTATATATATATATATATACACACCACATCTTCTTTATCCATTCATCTGTTGATGGACATCGCTGCTATAAACATTGGGGTGCACGTGCCCCTTCAGATCACTACATTTGTATCTTTGGGGTAAATACCCAGTAGTGCAGTTGCTGGATCGTAGGGTAGCTCTATTTTCAACTTTTGGAGGAACCTCCATACTGTTTTCCAGAGTGGCTGCAGCAGCTTGCATTCCCACCAACAGTGTAGGAGGGTTCCCCTTTCTCCGCATTCTTGCCAACATCTGTCGTTTCCTGCCTTGTTAATTTTACCCATTCTCACTGGTGTGAGGTGGTATCTCATTGAGGTTTTGATTTGGATTTCCCTGATGCCGAGTGATGTTGAGCACTTTTTCATGTGTCTGTTGGCCATTTGGATGTCTTCTTACAGAAATGTCTTCTATGGTTTTTGATGAGAAGTCAGCTGTTAATCTGATTGAGGACCACTTGCATATAATAAATCTTTTTTACTTGCTGTTTTCAAGATTTTCTCTTCAACTTTTCTTAATCTAACTATGACCTAAAATCTCTTTAAATTTGTTCTACCTAGAGTAAATTAAGATCTTGCATACAGATTAATATTTTTCATGAAAGTAGGGAAGTTTATGCCATTATTTATTAAAATGCATTTTTTTTTTTTTGCCCTTCCTCCCTTCTTTTGGGACTTCCATTACACATTTCTTGGTAAATCTCATGGTGTTCCATTAGTCCTTGAAGCACTGTTTCTTTTTCTTTTTTTTTTTTCCTGTTCTTCAGACAGAATAGTCTTTTTCTTTTGCCAGCCCAAATCTATCTGAATCTCTCTAGTGACTTTTTAATTCCAATTGCTTAATGTATCATACACAGAATTTTTTTCTATAATTACAATTTCATGATTGATAGTCTCTATTTGAGACATCATTGTAACTTTGTCCTGTAGTTCTTTGAAAATGTTTAAAAGAGCTTATTTAGAAATACTTATTCCCGAAATACAAAATCTGGTTCCCTTCAACATTTATATCGGATGCCTTTTTCTGTGTGTGGTGAGGCATACTTTACTGTTGTTGTCATGTATTTTTTGGTGGGGGTTAAAACTGGACATCTTAGATATTATAACAGATTGGTATTACATCTGTTCAATCCCAAGTCTGTTATGGCTGGTTTTGATTTTTCTTTCTCTTGTTTAATTGCGGCTTAGTTGTTTTGCATACTTTCCGGAATAATTCTGTACATTCTGTATTCCTTGCAGGGTGAGACCCTGGAGCTCTCTGTGGGCATTACCTTTTAATCCTTCCTCAAATTTTTAAGCATGGCTTTCTAGATATCATACCTCATTCACTGTAATTTAGTGGTGAGTTGATGATAGGTTGATAGATTTCCTTTATTCCTTTGTCCATGTGTTTCATATTTTGAGGATACAACTTGTACGACAAAGCATGCCTTTAAATTTCATTTGGGAAAAATCAAAATGAATTGTATATCAATAAAAAGAGAAGTTAGAGATAAAATTTAATTTTTTTTGCTTTAATGTGCCTTCCCTAAATCCTCACTAGGGAAACTTTGAAAATGTTTGATATATACCCATGCCAAGAAACTATAGTCTACAATACTCTTATAAAATGATGTTTGCAATTCTGCATTTAAGCACTGTAAAATCAAAAATTCATGAGCTAAGTGGAGAAAGTTGAATGGAGATTTAGACAGAAATGATTAAATAACCTTGAAAATTGATTTATGTAACAAGATGAAAGTGTTCATTATGTACAGTCTGTCGGAGGATGAAATGAGGAACAAGATAACTGCTTTCCCACACTAATCTAAGTCATAAAGAACACATAAGAGCTTAAAATGCTGAACAATATAGTGAAAAATGATGGAAACAAATTGAGAAGATCTTCAAGTTCATAAAATCCATCTATGAAAAACCCACAGCGAACATCATCCTCAATGGGGAAAAGCTGAGAGCCTTTCCCTTAAGATCAGGAACATGTCAAGAATGCCCACTCTCACCACTATTGTTCAAAATAGTACTAGAAGTCCTAGCAACAGCAATCAGACAACAAAAAGAAATAAAAGGTATTCAAATTGGCAAAGAAGAAGTCAAACTCCTTTTGCAGAGAAGATCTTTAAAAGTGAACATCAGGAGGATTCCCCCATTGCTCTCTTCAATGAAGCTCTATTGAAATAGAAAACTACTGATTCCATCAAGCAGAAGTGTGATTCCCATAGTACCTGACTCATCAGAAATGCAGAAATCCAGAAAATTCATCAATGGAAAATCTATTACTATTTTTACTTTCATTTGCTGTGGCTTCAGAGTAATTTTATCATTTGGTGATTTTACGCATTTCATGGTAATAAATAAAAACAAAAATACAGCTATAATGCTGTATGTATTTCTGGAGAAACGCCTACTTGAAAATAAAATGGAATTTGTAAAACTCCCCAAAAGGATGAATTAACCTATCACACTGTGTAATAAAAAAGAAAAAAAAAATAGAAAATTCAAGAGCTAAGAAAAAATATTAAAAATCTATAGATATATTAATTACACAACATACACGAACCACATACTACTTGTGGACAGTATGCAAGGTTTTTATATGTAACAGCACAGTACAGCCTTGGTCCTCAAATTTGTTTTTGTTTTATATACTTTGTTTTGTTAATGTGATGCTTCACATTTATTGATTTGCAAATAATGAAATATCCTTGCACCCCTAGAAAAAAACCCTACTTGATCTTGGTGAATAATCCTTTTAATGTATTGTGGAAAGTCATTTGCTAATAGTTTATTATGGATATTTGCAGCTGTGTTCATGAGGGATATTGGCCCACAGTTTTCTTTCCTTATTGTGTCTTTGTCTCATTTTGTTACTCAAGTTTATCTCACAGTGAGGGAATAGTAAATTGTGCAATGCTATAAATAAGTACAGAGTACCGTCAGAATACTTTGGAAGAATACCTACCAGCATTTTATGAAGGTACATGATGAAGGGGAGCAACAGAAGATTTGAGGGTAACATGGGGATTGGAAAGAGTTTTCAGGATGAAAATTCCATTTCCAACAACCCAAATAAAAAAGATATTATGGTGTGCTCCCAAGACAAGTAGAAATTCAGCCTAGATGTAAAATAATGTGTGTAGAGTGGGAATGGAGTGGGACATAGAAATGATATGGATTAGGAAAGCAGGAAGTAAATAATGGATACTGAAAGTTTGAATGGGTTTGTTAGGTTCTGAATACAATAAAGTAGGTGCTTGATTTTATGTGTGAATATACAGATATATTATCTCAGAAATATTTATTGAAAACAAAAAATGTAGATCTTTAAAATATGTGTAGGATCTACAAATGAAAAATCAGAAAATTTTAACTTCCTCAATACTATTAGAAAGCTGAGTCTCTCGCCTACTTAATCTTATTTCTATTCTTGCCCACAACTCTAATATTCCAATTAATGTGTTTATTGTACCTAGCACATTTCATGTATATGCATTTACTCCTAAAGAGCACATGGTTGAGTTACATGTTTTTCTTGAAAACCTTATATAGATATGCCTGCATGTGTCTCTTTGTTTGAGATTAATCTATATTTATTCCTGTGGCAGTGTAGAAGAGTTTTAGTTTGATGTAGTTGTTTGTTTATGCTTTCATAGGGTTTGGTTGGCTTTTCGTGTCGGAGCCAACAAAGCATTCCGAAGACCTCTGTCAAAGAGCAGACTACATATATTGTCTTTTAGGAGTATTATTGCTTCAAGTCTTTTATTCATTTTGAGTTGATTTTTCTGTATGGTCTAAAACAGCGTTCCAGGGCGCCTGGGTGGCTCAGTTGGTTAAGCGACTGCCTTCGGCTCAGGTCATGATCCTGGAGTCCCTGGATCGAGTCCCGCATCGGGCTCCCTGCTCGGCAGGGAGTCTGCTTCTCCCTCTGACCCTCCCCCCTCTCATGTGCTTGCTCTCTCTCATTCTCTCTCTCAAATAAATAAATAAAAAATCTTAAAAAAATAAAAAAATAAAAAAAAATAGCGTTCCAGTTTCATTCTTTTGCATGTGGCTGTTGTGTTTTTTTCACCACCATTTGATGAAGAGACTGTCCTTTTCCCATTGTATATTCTTACCTCCTTTGTCATAAATGAATTGACTATAAGTTCATGGGTTTTATTTCTGGACTCTCTATTCTGTTCCATTGTTCTGTGTGTGTGTTTTGATTATTATAGTTTTTCAATATAGTTTAAAATTGCTTCTTCTATCTCAAGATTTCTTTGGCTATTCAGGGTCTTAGGTGGTTCTGTACAAATTTTAGGGTTTTTCTTTTATTTCTGTGAAGGAAGCCATTGGTATTTTGATGGGGATTGCAGATTGTTGAATCTATAGATTGTTGAATCTATAGATAGGGACATTTAAACAACATTAAATCTTATGATCCTTGAACACAGAATATCTAATTATTTGTTTCTTCATCAATTTGCTTTTTTTTGCATCTATATTCATCAAGAATTTGGACTGAAATTTTCTGGTGGGGAAGTTTGAGAGGGATTAGGATTCTTCTTTAGCATTTTGTAAAATTCATCAGTGAAGCCATCTATCCTGGACTTTGGTTTGTTGCTAGGTTTCTGATTACTGATTGAATCTCCTTACTAAAAATCTGTTCAGATTTTCATGAATTAGTTTATGTAGATTGCATGTTTCTGGGATATTATTCATTTCCTCTTGCTGTCAATTTGTTGTCATAAAATTGTTTATAGTAGGCTCTTAAAAGTGATAACACAGAAATATAAAGGATTGTAAGATTTTTCTCTTTCATGCCTCATTTTGAGCCTTCCCTCTTTTGGTCTTGGTGAGTCTAGCTAAAGGTTTGCCAATTTAGTAACTTAGCTCTTATGAGTTTTTTTTTTTTTTTGTCTGTTTATTTTCACTCTGATTTTTGTTCTTTCTTTCCTTCAACTAACTTTAAACTTCATTTGTTCTTTTTGTAGTTCCCTGAGGCATAAAGTTAGGTTGTGTGAGTTCTTATGTCTTATGTTAAGATTTTATTTATTTATTATTTGAGAGAGAGAGAATGAGAGAGAGCACATGAGAGGGGGGAGGGTCAGAGGGAGAAGCAGACTCCCTGCCGAGCAGGGAGCCCGATGTGGGACTCGATCCAGGGACTCCAGGATCATGACCTGAGCTGAAGGCAGTCGCTTAACCAACTGAGCCACCCAGGCGCCCCAGTTCTTATGTCTTAATGTAGGTGTTTACCACTATAAATTTCCCTCTTCAAAGTGCTTTCTCACATCTATTTGTTTCAAGGTATTTTTAAAATTTCTCTTTTGGACTTACTTATTTGGGGTGTAGTAGCATGTTTTTTCATCTCTATATATTTGTAAGTTTTTCACTTTTTTCTTTGTAATTTCTATTTCATACTTTTGTTCTTGAAAAATGTTTGATGATTTTAATCAATACTTGTGGCCTAACATGATCTATCTGGACAATGATCCACATGTACTTAAGAAGGATGTATATTCTGGTGCTTTTGGATGGAATGTTGTATGTATCTATTAAGTCCATATGGTTTAATGTGTCCCCTGAGGCTGATGTTTCATTACTGATTTCCTTTCTGAATGATCACTGCATTGATGAAAATGGAGTCTCCTGCCATTATTGTATTTCATTCTGTTTTTCCCTTGAGATCTGTTAATATTTACTTCATATAGTCATTTGCTCTTATTTTGGGTGCATAAATATTTACAACTTCTTAGATTTCCCCCTTTATTATTATGTAATGGCCCTCTTTGTCTCTGATTCCAGTCTCTGTTTTAAGGTTTATTTGGTCTGGTATAACTAACTACTACCCCATCTTTCTTTTGGTTTTCATGTGGATGGCACATTTTTTTCCATCCCTTTACTCTGAGTCTGTGTCTGTCTGGATCTGAGGTCAATCTCTTACAAACAGCATTTAGATGGATCTTATTTTTATATCCATTCAGCTACCCTATGGATCTGATTGAAGAATGTAGTCTATTTTGTAGTTCTTCTCTGTTGCTTCTTCTCTTGCTATTATTTTCTATAGTGTATGCTTAGATTATCTTCTGTTCATCTGCTACAGATTTTTGCTTTGTGGTTAACATGAGGCTTACCTGTAAGGTGGTAACAGCTGAAGTCTGAATGCATTCTAAATCTCTGCATTTTAAGTATTGTAGCTTTAAGCACTTTTACAGCTGTGGTCTTTTAACTTTTATGGCTTGCAAGTGATTAATCCACCACCTCTACATTAAATTATTCTGAATTTTACTATATATTTACCTTTTCCAGTGAGACTTACTTAGGCTTTCAAAAGCTTTCCTGTTCCTCATTAGTGCCTTTTCATTTGAGCTTAAAATCGTCCCTTCAGTATTGTTGTAAGGACGGCGTGCATTACAAGGGTCTGAGAAGCCACTGCCCACTGACTCCATTGCCCTTCCACAAGGCTGGTGTAGAGCTCCACTGAGTGGTCTCCCCTGAGCTTATGGTTCTTTCACTGGAAAAGAGAGCATGGGGTGGGGGGCATCCAGCACCTCCCCTAGTGTTGTGGGTCACTTCATGGGCACAAGAACTCTGATCTCGCCCCATAGGGATTGTAGGGGAATTCATGGACCTCAACTACTTGGAATGTGATTGTGACAGTGGAGGGGGAAGGGCTTGCAAGCACCACCACTGGCCTACTGAGTTTATACCTGCAGAGCCAAAGCAGCAGTCTTGCTCATCTATAGAACTAACTGGTTGCATACTCTGACCAGGAAACTAGGTGAGGTGTAGGTTGACCTGAACTGGGCTTTCAAACAAGTAATTTTTCTATCCCTAGACCTTATTTGCACAGGCAAGAGGCGAATCCTAGCCCCTACTCACAGGGAGAGTAGCTCCTGGCCCCATTTGTCCAGAAGGATTGGCAAGAACACAAGGCGGGTGCACACTGAAGCACTGTCAGTTGAGAGCTGGGCAAGCAGAGCTGATCATTCCCAATACCAGTCGAAGAGTGTTCCCATGCTAGGTCTATGAAAGGGAATTAATCCATAGCCTAACTTGAAGCTGAGAGTAGCTACTGGTCCTCCTGATGTAAAGCCTGCCTGGAAAACTTGGGAGTTCCCTTGAGTGGCCCCCCCTCCCTGTCTTGTCCAAACAGGGCATTAAGACACAGCAGAGCCTGGTTCCTGGCCCAATCTGAGCAGAGGGCTAGCGACATCACCCGGAAGCTGTATAACCCAGCAACACTCAAGCCAAGACCGGAGCAGGCAGCACTGACAGTCCGCAGTGCAAAGTCAGTGGCCCTGTTCAGTCACAGAACTTGGGTTGTGGGCAGCTTGAGTTAAGACCACATACAAAGATAACAGAAACCCTAGGCAACACTAAGAAAACAGAAATCTTAGAGATATGAAGAAAGCCTGAGGGAACGATGAAACACAATGCAAAGAAAATCCAGAAGGGGAAAGGATAGAAAGTATATTAAAAAGAATAATGGTTTAAAAGTTTCCATACCTAGGGGGAGAAATAAACACCCAGATCTGTGAGGTCTGAAGTAGCTGAAAGGTTGCAATCAACAGGGCTATACTGAGACAATTTAATTACATTGCCAAAAAATCAAAGAACAAGAAATAATTTAAGCAGCAGCAAAAGAGAAAAGTAACCAACAAGGTAACGGCCAGTAAGAATTGGTGGATTTCTCAAGTTTTCAGGCCAGGGGAAAATGGAACAACAAATTCAAGTATTGAAAGAAAACATAGGTGAAGCAAGAAACCTATACCCAGTGAAGTTGTCCTTCACAAATAAAGGAGGAATAAAGACATTTCCAAACAAACTTAACATGAGACCTGCCTTATAAGAACTGGCAAGGGATGCCTGGGTGGCTCAGTGGGTTAAGCATCTGCCTTTGGCTCGGGTCATGATCCCGGGGTCCTGGGATCGAGTCCCACATCGGGCTCCTTGCTGAGCAAGGAGCCTGCTTCTCCCTCTGCCTGCCTCTGTCTCTCTCTCTCTGATAAATAAATAAAATCTTAAAAAAAAAAAAAAAACTGGCAAAAAGAGTTGAGTAGAAATCAGTAACATCATATAAATAGAAGTTTGCATAAAACTCACTGGTAATGGTAAATATATAGTCAGAGTTAGTGGGTACATAACCTGCTCAGTGGGTTATGTGTCTGACTCTTGGTTTCTGCACAGCTCATGATCTCATGGGTCATGGGGTTGAGCTTCATGTTGGGCTCTGCTCTTAGTGGAGACTGCTTGAAGATTCTCTCCCTCTGCCCCTCCCCCTCACGCTCTTTGTCTAAAATAAATAAATCTTTAAAAAATCACTACAATAATCTATTGTTAGTTACGCAACAACAACAAAAAAATGGGGAAATTGTAACATCAGTAAGCTAAAATGTGTGGAGCAAAAGGAGTCAACTTTAATATAGTTCTTAAACTTTATCAAAATTATAATGCTCTATTTTAAAAAAATAAGTTATTTTATGTAAACCTCATGATAAACACAAGGGAAAATCTGGTAGCAATTTCACAAAAGAACATGATACAGTAATAAAAGTATACTGATGTGAAAAGACATCAAAACACAAAATGTTCCTTGCTTTTTATCTGCTGCCTTAATGGATGTACAGAACAATAATTACTACATAGATGAAATTTTCAATCAAAAGACAGAATGGATAAGAAAACAACATGCAATGATATTCTGCCTAAAAAAGATACACAAGGACAGAGAGTGAAAAGATGGAAAAAGCAACAAAGCAGGGGTAGCCACACTCACACGAAATAGATTTTAAACTAAAAATGATAAAAAGAAACAAAGAATATCATTATATAATGATAAAGGGTTCAGTCCATAAAGATGTAACAATTGTAAATATCTGTGCACCCAAAATTGGAACAACATAAATCTAGACAGCAAAAAACTAACAGAGCTAAGAGGGGAAATAAATAAAGTCCCCTACTGTTATCATATTGCTGTTTAACACCCCACTCTCAACAATGGAGAGACCATCCAGATAGTTAGTAATAAAGGAGATTTGAACAACACTGTAGACCAAATGGACCTAACAAATATAATACCCCTCCAAGCCCCCACTCTCTTAAAGTCAGAAACTTTTAATAAGCAGAAATGGCATAAAGGGAAGATGTAATTACCAATTCATAAAAGTGATAATTCTGTTTGCATTCCTCATGGTTCGTGCAAACAGGTGCTAAAGCAGGTCTCTCATAAAAGTGCGGTGGCATAAAGCAAACTCCTTGGTAGTGGACGATACCTGTATACGGGACAGTCTGACAACAGAACACACTTTCCTTTCAAGCACACATGAAACTAGAAGTCAACAATAAGAGAACTGGAAAATTCACAAATACATGGAAATTAAACAACATTCTCCTGAACAGCCAATGGATCAAGGAAGAAGGTAAAAGGGAAACAAAAACAACAGAATAACAACATACAACTACTTAGAACAAGCAGAAGAAGCATTCCTAAGATGGAAGTTTGCAGCAACAAAGGCCTACGTTAGGAAGGAAGACCCCACATAACCTAACTCTACGCCTTAAGGAGCTAGAAAAAAAGGCACAAACCAAACCCAATGGAAGCACGAGGAAGGGGGGGGTGGCGGGGAAACTAAAGCAGATATAAATGAAATAGAGAACAGGAAATCAGTAGAAAAGAGGAACCAAACTAAGTTTGAAAAAATAAACAAAATTGCATACCTCTAGCTAGACTCCCAAGGAAAAGTTAGAATATTATAAATGAGACAACTGATTCCACAAACAATTAGACTACTATGAACAACTATAGGCCAACAAACTGGACAACCAAGAACAAATGAAAAAATTCTTTGAAACATACAAAATACCAAGCATGAATAGAAAAATAAAATCTGAATATACCAATTATTGGTGAAGAAAATTAGTAATCAAAACCCTCCCAAAGGAAGAAAAGCCTGGAACCAAATGGCTTCTTGGTTGAAATTTTACCAAACATTTAAAGAATTAACACTAATATTTCTGAAACTCTTAAAAAGTAGTGAAGAGAAGGCAATACTCTGAACTCATTTTATAAAGCCAACATTGCTCTGGTATCAAATCCATGAAAGCACACTACTAGAAATGAAAACTATAGGCCAAGATCCCGGATGAGTATAAATGCAAAAAATAAAAATAAACAAAATGCTGACTAACAGAAGTCAGCAGCACATTAAAAGGAACATTCACCATGATCAAGGCAGGTTTATATCTGGAATGCAAGGATGGCTCAGCATTTGCAAATCAATATGATACGTCACATTAAAAGAATGAAAGAAGTGTATGATCTCTCAACAGACATCAATAAAATATTTGACAATATGGAACATTCAGTCATGATACATTCTTTCTATATATAATTTTTAAGCTTTTTATCTGAACATAATAAAAGCCATGTATAACGTGCACACAGTTAACATGATATTCAATAGGGAAAAGGATGCCCACTCTTGCCACTGATATAACACAGGCATGCCTGAGGTCATTGCACTTCATTGTGCTTTACAGATGTTGGAATTTTTACAAATTGAAGGTTTCTTGCAACCCTGCACTAAACAAGTCTATCAGTGCATTTTTCCAACAGCATTTGCTTGCTCTGTGTCTGTGTGTCACATTTTGGTAATCTTTGCAATATTTCAAACTTTTTCATTATTTTTGTCATGGTGATCTGTGATCAGTGACTGTAACTTGCTGGAAACTCAGATTAAGCTTATTAGCATTATTTAGCATAAAGTGTTTTTTTTTTTAATTTTATTTTATTATGTTAGTCACCATACATCATTAGTTTTTGATGTGGTGATCCGCAATTCATTGTTTTTGTATAACACCCAGTGCTCCATGCAGTATGTGCCCTCCTTAATACCCATCACCAGGCTAACCCATCCCCCCACCCCCTCCCCTCTAAAACCCTCAGTTTTTTTCTCAGAGTTCATGGTCTGTCATGGTTCATCTCTCCCTCCGATTTCCCCCCCTTCATTTTTCCCTTCCTTCTAATGTCCTCCATGCTATTCCTTACGTTCCACAAATAAGTGAAACCATATGATAATTGACTTTCTCTGCTTATCTCACTTAGCATAATCTCCTCCAGTCCCATCCATGTTGATGTAAAAGTTGGGTATTCATCCTTTCTGATGGCTGAGTAATATTCCATTGTATATATGGAACACACCTTCTTTATCCTTTCATCCGTTGAAGGGCATCTCACCTCTTTCCACAGTTTGGCTATTGCGGACATTGCTGCTATGAACATTGGGGTGCATATGGCCCTTCTTTTCACTAGATCTGTATCTTTGGGGTAAATACCCAGGAGTGCAATTGCTGGGTAATAGGGTAGCTCTATTTTTAATTTTTGAGGCACCTCCACACTGTTTTCCAAAGTGGCTGTACCAACTTGCATTCCCACCAACAGTGTAAGAGGGTTCCCCTTTCTCCACAACCTCTCCAGCATTTGTTGTTTCTTGCCCTGTCAATTTTTGCCATTCTAACTGGTGTAAGGTGGTATCTCAATGTGGTTTTGATTTAAATTTCCCTTATAGCTAATGATGATGGCCATCCCGATCAAAATTCCAATGACATTTTTCAAAGTGCTGGAACAAACAATCCTAAAATTTGTATGGAATCAGAAAAGACCCCGAATCGCCAAGGAAATGTTGAAAAAGAGAAACAAAGCTGGGGGCATCACCTTGCCCGATTTCAAGCTATATTACAAAGCAATGATCACCAAGACAGCATGGTACTGGCACAAAAACAGACCAATGAAACAGAATAGAGAGCCCAGATATGGACCCTCAACTCTATGGTCAAATAATCTTCAGCGAAGCCGGAAAAAAACATGCAATGGAAAAAAGACAGTCTCTTCAATAAATGGTGCTGGGAAAATTGGACAGCCACATGCAGAAGAATGAAACCCGACCATTCTCTAACACCATACACAAAGATAAACTCAAAATGCATGAAAGACCTCAATGTGAGACAAGAATCCATTAAAATCCTAGAGGAGAACATAGGCAGTAACCTCTTTGACATCGGCCACAGCAACTTCTTTCAAGATACATCTCCAAAGGCTAGTGAAACAAAAGCAAAAATGAACTTTTGGGACTTCATCAAGATAAAAAGCTTCTGCACAGCAAAGGAAACAGTCAACAAAACAAAGAGGCAACCCACAGAATGGGAGAAGATATTTGCAAATGACACTACAGATAAAGGGCTGGTATCCAAGATCTATAAAGAACTTCTCAAACTCAACACCCAAAAAACAAATAAGTCAAAAAATGGGCAGAAGACATGAACAGACACTGAAGAAGACATACAAATGGCCAACAGACACATAAAGTGTTTTTTTTTTTTAATCAATCAAGCTATGTACTTTTTAGGCATAAAGCTACTGCACATTTAATATTGTAAACCTAACTTTAAAAAAGAAAAGATTTATTTGAGAGCGAGTGTGTGAGCAGAGGAAGGGGCAGAGGGAGAGAAAATCCTCAGGCAGACTCTCCACTGAGCATGGAGCCTAATGCAGGGCTTGATGCCAGGACCCTGCAATCAGAATCAGCCACTTAACAGACTAAGCCACTCAGGGTTCCCTAAACCTAACTTTTACATGCACTAGGAAACTAAACTTCATTTGACTTGCTTTACTCTGATACTTGCTTTATTGTGATGGTCTGAAACTAAACTCACAATATCTCTGAGATAGGACTGTTTTCTAATTCTTTGGCAAAGAAGAAATAAAAGGTATCCAAATTGGAAAGAAAGAAGTAAAACTATTACTACTTGCATGTGATGTAATAGCACATATATGAAACCCTAAACACTCCACCAACAACTATTACAAATAACAAATGATATAAAGTCAATGCACAAAAAGCTGTTGCATTTCTGTACACTCATAAAGCACTATCAGAGAAAGAAATTAAGAAAGCAATCCCATTTTCTACTCTCTCAAAAAGAATGAAATATTAAGGAACACATTTAATCAAGGAGGTAAAAAACCTATACAATGAAAGCTTAAGACACTGGTGAAAGAAACTGAAGATGACAAAAATAAATGGAAAGCTGTTTTGTGCTCATGGATTAGAAGCATTAATACGGTTAAAAAGTGTCCATATTACCCAAAGCAATGCAGAGATTCAATGAGGTCCCTACCAAAATTCCAGTGGCATTTTTCACAGAAAAAAAATACCCTAAGCATTGTTAGGAATTAGAGAAGGTATCAAATCGGCGATCTTGAAAAAGAACAAAGCTGGAAGCATCACACTCCTTGATTTCAAACTATATTGCAAAGCTATACTAATCAAAACAGTATGGTATTGGCATAAAAAGAGAGCCAGATCAAAGGAACAGAATGGAGAGCTTACAAATAAACCCACATCTATATGGTTGATTCATTTATGACAGAGGCAAGAACACACAATGGGGAAATTTCACTCTGTTCAACAAATGGTGTTAGGAAAACTGGACAGTCACCTGCAACAGAATAAAAATGGATGACGATCTTACACAAAACACAAGCATCAATTCAAAATGGATGCAGACTTGAAGGTAAGACCAGAAATAGTACTCGTAGAAGACAACGTAGGTGGGCAGCTGCTTCCCAAAGCTGTCAGCAAAGATATTTCAGATGGGGCAACAATAGCAGACATAAACAAGTGGGACTACATCAAACAAAAAAGTTCTGTACACCAAAGCGAATACCCAACAAAACAAAAGCAGCCTACTAACTGGGGAAAATACTTGTGAAATACATACCTGGTAAGAGGTTAATATCCAAAATATATAAAGAACTCACATGAGGCTGTTGCAAACAAGAAGCCACTGATTGAAAAATGAGCAAAGGATCTCAACTGGCCTTTTTTCCAAGCAGACAGAGATGGTCAGCAGTACATAAAGGGTGATCCACATCTAGTCCTCAGGGAATTGCAAGTCATAACCACAGTGTTATCACCTCACACCTCTGAGAAAAGCTATTATCGAAAAGACAAGAAATATCAAGGCTAAGCAGAAAAGGAAACTCTAGGGGTGCCTGGGTGGCTCAGTCAGTTAAGCATCTCCTTCGGCTCGGGTCATAATCCCGGGGCCCTGGGATCGAGCCCCGCATCGGGCTCCCTGCTCTGCGGGAAGCCTGCTTCTCCCTCTCCCACTCCCCCTGCTTGTGTTCCCTCTCTCACTGTGTCTCTCTCTGCCAAATAAATAAATAAAATCTTTTAAAAAAAAATAAAGCCTACAGAGAACAGACTGATAGTTGCCAGAGGTGGGGGTGAGGGAAATGGAATAAAAGGGTTAAGATAAACAGACGTGGAGTTATCAAATAAATGATGGAGGTGTAATGTACCTCAGGGAGGAGTATAGTTAACACTATATTGGATATTTGAAAGTTCCTAAGAGAGTCTCTTTTAAAAGTTTTCATCAGAAGAAAAACATTTTAACTATATGGTGATTCAGGTTAACTAGAATTATCATGGTCATTTCTCTATATATACAAATATTCAATCATATGAGCTTTAGGTATACAGCATGTTATATGTCCATTCTATGTAAGTTAAACAGTTTTGAAAGCTATCTATAATAAGGTATCAGATTTAAAACACAGTTCTTGCATTGGCATAAGCATCTAGAAAAGCATTAATCTCCGCATTATAAAAATAAGAACATGTGAGAAAATTATAATATGCAAAGCAATTTTTTTCTTAAAATCACTGTAAAAAATTCATTAGTCGTTTCCTTGGTTTCAGTTATTTAGATACATTTAGGATGAAATGAAAAGAATAAATACAATGTTTTGCTTTAACAATAAATACACTGTTCAATAAACACCTCATTCATGTTGGAATTCCTATTTTTAACTGTTATTCACATGTATAATTATGAACGAAATTCATGTTCTGTATCTTCATTCACATTACAAATTTTTACTCACTATCAAGTTAGCATTTCCAGGCAGGCTTTCCATAACATTTACCTATCAATTCAATGTAGCATTATGTATCAGGGCAAACCTTCACAAATTGGATGTAGTTATGGTAATAAAAAAGAAGGGACATTTGGTTTCCACTCTGTTCTAACAAGCAAAAATTTGAGCAAACTAAAAAAGCAATAGCTCTTCTTAGTTCTGTGAAAGGAGTAAGAAAGCAAATTCCTCCCAAACCTTGTGGGACAGGAAGGGGAATACAGACCATCACCATCTACCTAAGTATAAACCCATTAGCATAAATGTATGTGGCAACCAGGAGAGAGGTAGGAAAACCTGAACTCTAACTGACAAATTTCTGGAGGCTTAGTGTGTGATGAGCCTGTGAGATAAACAACAGTCCCCACTGAGCACAGAGCCCAAAGCAGGGCTTGATCTCAAGACCCTGAGATCATGACCTGAGCTGAAACCAAGAGTCGGATGCTTAACTGACTGAGCCACCCAGGCGCCCCAGTGTGTGATTTTAAAACCACTACTATTAATATGCTAAGGACTCTAAGGGAAAAATTACACAGTATGCCATAACAGATGGGTAATGTAAGCAGAGATTTGGAAATTTCAAGAAAAAAATATAATAACTAGAGAATGAGAAGGATAGGTGAGTTAGAGGGCTAATTCAGTATCCCTGGCAACTGATCAATTATGTCCATGTTGCTCAACTACCAGGGGAGAAATAAATGAGGCTAGAAAAGGCCTTTTCAGCCTTTGTCTGAACTGATTTTTTTCTTATATTTATAGCTGATTTAAAACAAACACAAAATTCTTAATAAAAATGTCACAAAGTAATAATAACCCTGCTGTAAATATTTACATACCACACAATACAGTGTTTAGATGCACTCAGTGGAAGAGGTATGCCCATTCTACTCCTGAAGAACTGACCATAAAATTTTGATTTTTCATTGTTCATGGATCTGGGGTTTGTACATATTTTGTTTTTTAACATCTTTTCATATCTTTGCTGTGCCTATCCTTTAACACCACCACCTCAAATCATAAATCCAAAATTTTACATTACCCTTAGACTGATTAAGGCGCCAAGTTTTTTTCATTTTTATTGGTATTCTGAGGTACTTCCTTAAGCATATGTGTTTCATGGTTGCTAACTCACCGTTTCTTGAAGAAATAACCTAAGAATGATCAACATAGTGGAAAATGTGAATCACTTCTGAGAAGGAAAAAGGTTTTTTACTTTTAAGACACTTCAAAGATTATCTCAGAAGATAATGTAAGTAAGCAGGAGTATGTGAGGAGCATAAATGAGGGCATGGGAAACATGCCTCCCCTCGTGAAGGAAAAGCCTTCCTTTCTAGTACATGGAAGATACCAACTGTCAGCAGGAACATTCCCCACTCCGTGTTTGTGGCAGGAGAATGAAAACAGGCCAGCGTTAGTATGTTGGAGTTATGGTCTCCTTCATGCATCTGGGATATATTTCAGAAGGTGGACAATCAGAAGGTGAGGGCTGGACACAGCTATCAATCCCCTGTTTGCTGTGTATGTGGCCACTGGCCACGCTGATTTTAAATCCGGGCGGGTAAGCAGGGTACAGAGTGGGTGCTGACTAAAACCACCTGAAGCTGCTACAGGGAAGAATCTCCTGACAGCAGAAGAAAGGTTCTTGCTCTGTCTACCTTCACCTTTTAATTCCTCCCCCTTTTACTGGCACCTGAGACAAAAGAAGTAAAATTACTCTAAACTGTTCTCCATTTGTTTGTATCTAAAAGACTTACTTATGTAGGGACACCACGATCTTTGAGAACCCTTCTAAAAAATTACAAACACATGATTAATTTTACAAGGATGAGGAACAAAGAGAACATCCACAATATATTTTATAAAGATGAATTAGAGGAATAACGATTTTTCCTTCTTTGACATAGTTGTAGTAAGGAACAGGATGAATGTTTAAAAAAATTCTTATTGGTATTTCCAGTAAGATTTAAGAAGCTAAACATTGTGCAATTCCACTGGGAGATCATGTTAAGAGAACATAAAGATTATTTAGTAAAAAAAAAACATAATTGACAGGGTTCTGGGGTGGCACAGTCAGTTAGGCATCCGACTATTGATTTTGACTCAGGTTGTGATCTCAGGGTCATGACATCAACACCCACGTGGGGCTCCATGTTCAGCATGGAGTCTCCTTGAGATTCCTTCTCCCCCCCGCCCTCGTGCTCTCTAAAATAAAAAAGTCTTAAAAAAAAATTGCCTAATTTAAAATGTACAGAAGTTTAAATATGTTACCAGATTCTGCAGAAGAACAAATAATTAAAAGTCAGAATCACAGAGGAATGAAAAGTAATAAATGGCAAGAAACCTGTAGAAGAGACCTAATATATTCAGTATAGATATTCACAAAGATGCATTTCATAGGCTTGGGATTAAAAATACAGTTTTTTTCATTTATACTGAACTCGTAATTAACTGCTGTTGTCCCTAACTGACATGTGATCTAATGACGCTTCTTTGAGGAGAATCTTCAAGAATGATCTAAAACACAAGGGACTTTTAGTCATTTTTGGAATCCTACTTCAAAAGCTTCAAATATCAAAAAAGACAGCTATAAACTTCAAGTTTTTGATTCACAATATGGTCAATATGTTGTTCATTACTATGGTGCAGGCTTCACCGACATACTGTAGCTTTAACCTTTTCAGAGGCCTGATAGGCAATTACCGTAGAGATGCTCTCCTGGTTTAGATCTTGAACAGGTAATACGATCCACCCCACTTCCTTAGCTTATACTCACATGCTCAGCCACTCTCTGTCAAACCAGGGTCTGTATTAGGGTGTCCAAGTCCAAACACCTTGGAAGATTCATTCACATACTGAGCCAGAAGAAAACCACACTCATAGCCTGCTTTCTAGAGTCAAAATCCCCAGCTCAATCTCCTCCTGCCCACTTTATGAGTCCTCCTTTGAGGCCAATAATAACCTTACCTGCCTATAAACTTTGATCTGAGCCACTGAGAGCTAATTCAATGAAGTTCCTTGACTTCTATTTTGGAGCAGAGATTCTAGTCTTTGTTTTTGCATCTGTAATATGTTCTAGCCTGAGCTTGGGCAATTTGAGGAAGTTGATTTCCCTTTTCCAAGGTGAACAGACAACCCTCAAAGATAAAATTTCTACACCAAGAAATACTTGGCGCCTGATGGTAATGAGTGACAGGCTCTCCCCAGGTTCCTTCTGAATACACCACACACAGTTCTAAGTATTTATGTGCCTAACATAGGACCACTGAAATATATGAAGCAAATATTTACAGACTTAAGAGGGGAAATGGACAGCAATATAATAATAGGAGGGGACTATAATAGCCCTCTTCTATCAATGAATAGATCATCCAGACAGAAAATCAATAAGAAAACATTGACCTTAAAAGGACATGTGAGGGGGCGCCTGGGTGGCTCAGTCATTAAGCGTCTGCCTTTGGCTCAGGTCATGATCCCAGGGTCCTGGGATCGAGCCCTGCATCGGGTTCCTTGCTCGGCGGGAAGCCTGCTTCTCCCTCTCCCACTCCCCCTGCTTGTGTTCCCTCTCTCGCTGTGTCTCTCTCTGTCAAATAAATAAATAAAACCTTTAAAAATAAATAAAAATAAAAGGACATGTGAGAAGAGATGGACTTTACAGTTATATAGAAAGCAGTCCATCCAAAAGCAACAGATACACAGTCTTAACTGTACACAAAATACTCTCCAGGATAGATCTTATGTTAGGCAACAAGTCTTAAAAATTTTAAGTGGAATGAAATCATATCAAGCATCTTTTCTGCTCACAGTGGTATGAAACTAGAAATTAATTAGAAGAGGAAACTGGGGGACTGACGAATATGTAGAGATTCAACAATATGTGCTACAACCAGTGGCTCAATTAAGAAATCAAAAGAGAAAGTAACTGAGATGAATGAAAAGGGAAATACAACACAGCAAAATTTACAGAGACGGCGCATGCAGTTCTAATGGGGAAGTGCACAGTAATGAATGCCTGCATTCATGAAGGAAAACCTCCAGCAGCCTAACTTTATACATCAAGGAACTACAGAAAGAACAAACAAAGCCCACGTTTAGTAGATATAAGGAAATAACAAAGGCCAGAGTGCAAATAAATAGACACTTGGCGCCTGCTGACTAGACCAAAAGATCAATGAAACTAAGCTGGTTCTTCAAAAAGATAACAAAATTGACAAAAGTTGAGCTAGAATCACCAAGACAGTAAAATACATAAGTTTAACCAAGGATGCAAAAAACCTGTACAATGAAAGCTGTGACACACTGATGACATTGAATAAGGCACAAATAAATGGAAAGAGATAATTAGAATAATTAAAATGGTTGAAGTGTCCGTACCACCCAAGGCAGTCTATAGATTCTAAACAATCCCTATCAACATTCCCATGTACATTTCTCACAGAAATAGAACCAATAATCCTAAAATTTGTATGTAACCACGTAAGACTTTGAAAGGCCAAAGCAAACTCAAGAAAGAAGAACACATCTGAAAGCATCATGCTCTACATTTTTCAGGCAAATGTAAATGGTCTCCTAGAGGATGTGGAAAGGAACACTGAAGCCCTCCCCATTTGTCTCCTGCACAGAGAAGAAGTAAACTCTCAAGTTCAACGGACATGATTGCCTTCTCTCTTCCATCCCGGACCTCAAACCTTAGAGACAACTGGAGTGTTGCTGGCATCTTCTTGAAAGATTGTTCTGTTCACTTGGTCAGCAGGCTGGTTTTAATTCTAACTGTGGGCAGTAAAGCTCATTCATGTCAATGGCTGCACTGAGTATACTAGATATATGTGTGTCTGTGTTTCTATATTTGTAGGTATACATATGTTAATGTAACCAACATTATTGATTAATCAGGGTTCTCCAGAGGAAGAAAACCAACAGGAGGGGGGTGTGTGTATGTATGTGGAAAATAATATATAGAATATGTATAATTATAATATTATTTATATATTATAAAATTATATTTATATATATTAAAATATGAAAATAAAAATTATATATAAATTTATAAACATATATATACTACATATATTTAAAGGAAACATAGATGCCTAATCATATGGACTAATATCTTTCCCACTATTCTCCAGTACTTTTCCATAAGATCTCCCTTAGAGAGATCTCCCTTAGAGAGCTCAAAATTTCTCTTTGTGTTTCAGCAGATTTGAGTTCAATCTCTCACTCCTTGCAATAGTCTTGAATAAAATTCTCTTGCCCTTCCAACACGTGTCTGTTGCAATTTTTCTTTCACAGAAAAAAGAGAAAGTTTCAAACAAACATGGCCATGTATGGGAATATGAGTTGACTAGCACTATTGTATATGATTGTTAGACATGGTCCCTTCAAGTTCAGTTGACTTTGAAGATTATATATTTATGGTAATAGCAATCTATCTGTTAAACAATTTTTTTTGCAATGGGACTTTGTCCTACTGTTTTTAAGTAAGAGAAAGTGAATCAAAGAGCCTATTTAGATTAGAATTTGGCAAGTTGAATGAGTGGAAAAGAGGTAAGAGCAGTAGAGTTTAAGAGTATGGGCAAATCGTTTTGGAGTCATGAAGCATGGATTCTAGGTAAAACAAGGAAGAGAGTGAAAAATATAACATCCACACAACTATGACATTTTATAAATACCTATTCAGAATGAATTCAGCAGTTGACTGCTGAGAGATACACTGATTAAAAGCAAATATGCAAATAAAAATACTAGGATTAAAAAAAACCCAGAATGTTCTTTTTAATTGATTTGGGGAAAATATTTGATATACTTCAGTCTTATTTATGAGCAAACTCTTCATGAATAGAAGGTAGCTCTCTCATCCAGGTAGCTCTCTCATCAATAATTAAAGGAAACTTAAAAGTGTTTTGCATTACAGTAAAAAATAAGACAGGACTGTCAGTTAACAACTTTTTCCTGCGGGTTCTGCCCATACCAGGACCAAGAAAAATAAATTAGATATTGGGTTGTAATGGAAGAGACACACAATTGCCAGTAAGGTCAATGTGATAGAGCAACAGCAAGAGAGGGAAAAGGTAGATGACTAAAGGTATGAATTTCAGAGGACCCTGATATTTGTGGCTCTTTTTGTTTTTGTTTTTTTCACAATGAAGTGGTTAACTTAGTAAGTTACAGTGGAAAGAAAAATGAATGAAATTTTCTCTTCTTGGTAACAAAAGACCTGGTATGTAATGAAAAAGACATGTATTTGAAGAGCTAAAAGGAAAAGGAGTCATCAAGAATCAGGATGTGGTTAATTAGTGACATAATAGAAGTTTCTTCATTGTAAGGGGGGCACCTGTGTGACTCAGTCTGTTAAGCAGCCAGCTCTTGATTTTGGCTCAGGTCCTGATCTTAGGATCCAGAGATCAAGCAGAGCTGGGCTCTGCGCTCAGTGGGGAGTCGGCTTGAGATTCTCTTTCTCCCTCTCCTTCTGCCCTGCCCTCCACTCATGCATGCACTCTCTCCCCTGCTAAAATAAATAAATCTTAAAGTTTCCTTATTGTAAAATATCATAAGTAATTGTAGGAGGACCTAAGAGTTAGGAAGCTTATAGAACTTCGTAGGTAAAAAGGAATAACAGATTTAGTGAGATAAAGATAACCTTGATGATCAGTAGCCAGGAAATGTTACACCTTGGGCTTTGATCAAAATAAGGGTTGAAAGCTGGATAGGGCTTGATCTTCTTTTCAAAGAGGAGGAACAATGCTTAGTAACTTGACAACTTGTCCAATAATACCTTCTGAGTAACTCCTAACATAAGTGTACCCTTTCAACATAGCCCAGCTTTGCCTCTTTAATATCACACACTGCTTCCCACCTTCTGTTGTTACACTCCAGCTACACAAAAAGCCACAGGCATCTGATCTCTTTTTCCTACCTTTGACTTTTCTTTCAAACTCATTTTTTTTAAAGATTTTATTTATATGTGTGTATGTGCGAAAGAGAGAGAGAGAGAGAGAGAAAGAGAGCAAGGGAGAAGGACAAACAGACACTGTGCTGAGCATGGAGCCTTACACAGGGCTTGGATCTCAGAACGCTGAGATGACCTGAACTGAAATCAAGAGTCAGATGCCTAACTGACTGAGCCACCCAGACACCCCTCAAACTCATTTTAAATAATACTTGATTGCAAGAAAGATTAAACATCCTTTTTCTGTACCTACTCAAATTTCACCTTCAATAATGCCATTTTCTAATAGCCTGTTTTCTTCTCTATGCTCCCCTTAAAACTGAAGGTATTTAAGGAGGAATTTTATCTTGGTCACCACGGTATCCCTAAAACCTCACCCCATGTCAGGGACATAGTAGATTCTCAATAAATATTTACTGAATAAATGAGACATCTAGCCATTTGAAGAATTAAGCTATAACCAAGGCACCACCTTTATTAAATGCTATTTAATTCCCAATGAAATAGAGAATGCTAATTTCCTACTCCTATATATTGGATAGGTTCCATATGGTCCTATTTGTTTGTAAGTTGAAGTATACCATACAAGTAATCAATATGGTAACATCTATGTAAAATTAGCCAAAGGACTCTAGATATTAATAGTCAGTACAAACTCATATCATACAAATGTGTCACTTTCACTAAATCAAGTCTCTATCCCTCTTCCCATTTTAATCACTCAGTATCTTCTAGTGTTTTGAGTATTCTCACCAATTTTGAGTTTATCAAAGAAAGAGTGGGTTAAGATGGTCCAGGTTAAATAACATCACCAAGATGAAGACCGAGGTCATTCCTGACTTTACCCCCACTCACAAGAACGACTGTCATCTCTTTAAGAACAAGACATCACTGTGAGAATTCTAGAACACAGGTGAAGCTGAAGCACTCCCTTGCATCATAGAGACCAAGGCCAACTGCATTAAGTTAAGTGGCTACATACGGATGGCCCTGCCCCTCCCCCAGGCCAGTGCAGCACCACCTGGAGAGGTCTCTTCTGAGACATTCTTACCTCCAGTGGGGAAAACAGCCCACAGGGACAATTACTTTGCTCCAGCATTGTACATCACTTTGTGGGTGACCCTACTCTGGTCTCATGGGGATTGTAGGGGCATCTCTCGGACTCAACCACTTCTCCAGTGCCACTGCTATGGAGAAGAGGCAAGGGCTTTTAACATCCGACACTCAGATCTGGGCACACAAAATTCATACCTGCAGTGCCCAAGAAAGAACTCTATGAACTTGCAAATGAACTTGGTCATTTGCAGAACTGAGTCACAGGTGCACTCTGAGCAGGGGACTTGGTGGGGGGCAAATCTGCCTTACTCAGATTCTCAAGTGAGAAGTTTTGCTGGTCTTAGAACCTGGTTTGCTCAGGCCCAGGGAAGGTGCTATCCCAGTCCCACCCTCTGGGAAGAGCGTCTCCTAACCACGTTTGGCCAGAGGGGCTGGCAGCACCTGGAAACACGGCTCAAGCAGAGAGGCAGGTCAGTAGAGCTAATTGCACTCAAAACAAAACCAGTACCTACATAGTGGGGTTCCCCTGCTAACTAGACAAGGGGATTAATTCTACCCAAGACTGAGGGCAGCTCCCAAACCCCTCTTAATGGGAAAGACTACCTGGAAAAAAATGGGAGTTTCCTACAGTGGCCCCTCCATTCCAACCAGGCACTGAGAATGGAGACATAGCTTTACTCTCTCTGGTGAATGTCTCCCATCTCCATCTGACCGGTAGGGTTGGCAAGGACATCAGGAAGCTGCATAAACCCACCCAGCAATTCTTGAGATAAGTGTCTGACAGGTAGAGCCTATAGCCTGCAGAGCAAAGCCCTATTTATCTAGCGAGTTTGGGGTGCAGGATGGATTAAGGCAACAAACAAACAGCGTTACTAACTCTACAGATGCTCCTGCTGCTCCCAGACAGGGAAACCGATTTGTAGCCCCACCCACTGATGACTTCAGCCTTCAGCCCGCACAACCAGGGAACCCAAGCAGGGTACACAGGAAGCTGTGTAGCTCATCCACCAGCCCTCCTTACAGTGGCACGTGAGTAGAGAGCATGGCCCCTGGCTTTCCCTAGCTGCAGCGCAAAAACCAATGACCTCACCAGCCTGGGTAGTTCAGTTCCCACTCAACCGATTCGAAACTTCAATCAAGGGGCTGTACAAGCCCTGGGTCTGGTCCTGCTGCCTTGTCAGGACAGGGAAGAAAATTCATAGCTCCATCTATTATTCAATATAGTACCCAGTGCTGACCATCTAGTAGGTGGGTACTATATAGTAGTATATAGTATATAGTATACTATATGGGTATAGTATATACCCATCTAGTGGGTACAATATAGTACGCAGTCCTGACCATCTAAGGCTGACCAGAGAATTCAGACAACCATAGACCCCATCTTACAGCCTCACTTGGACAGGGAAACAAGTCAGCAGTACTATCTTACTGTTATCAACCAGTGCCGTACCCTCCCATCCCCAACATCAGAGTTCAAGTGCCTCACCCAAAAATAGACTACAAGAGCAGACCCACCTCTCCAGGACATTGTCAGCATACGTGCCCAGACACCCAAATCAATGGACTTGTGAAGATCTATCTCGGCCAAAGCAAGCTTGTCAAGTCTGAAAGAGGAGGCCCATTAATCGAAAGCACAGATACCTATGCAAGGAAGCAAGGAAAACAGAAAATCAGGTAAATCTGACAATAACTACTCCAATAACTGTCCCTAAAGAAATGAAGATGGATGAATTGTGAGACAAAGAATTCAGGATAATCCTCTGAAGGAAGTTTGGCAAACTAGAAAAACACACAGACCACTACAGAGAGTTAGGAAAAAACAGCAACTGCTAAAAAGAAAACCAGAAGTCCAAGAGCTGAAAATTTTAATAAGTGAATTGAATAATTTCCTACAGAGTTTCAGAAGCAGATTTGACCATCCAGAAGAAAGAATCAGTGACCTGGAGAATAAGGCATTTCTAGTTATTCGGTCAGAGTAGGAAAAAAAAAAAAAAAAAGTGAAAAAGCCTAAGGGTCCTATGCACTCAATGCAGAGAAATAAGAGTACATGCCTACCTTGGAGGTATCATGGATTTGGTTCCAGATGACCACAATTAAAAAAAATATATATATTACAATAAACCAAGTCAAAGCTTTTGGCTTCTCAGTGCTTACGATTTCAGTGAATGTTCTGCTGAAGTGACTACAGTTTCTCAGTGCATACAAAAATTATGTTTAGCTATACTGTTGACTATTAACTCTAATAGTATTATGTCTAGAAATACCATGTACATACCTTAATGAAAAAAGGCTTTATTGCTAAAAAGTGCTAACTATGAAATGGCCTTCGAGTGCAATCGGATGGAGCAGTTGCCTGGTCTGGAACCAAGCATGATACTTGGCACATAGTGGGTCATATGTAAATGTTCACTGAATTGAATGTATAAGTTGATATCATAGTGAGATCAAATAAACTGGTAATAGACTTCCGTGCTTTAAAAAAATACATATGTACTTGAGAAGAGAGAAGTCACAAGAGCTTTGAGTTCCATTAAGGTTTTGTGAGATTTAAGTTAAAACTGGAATTATATGGTTTTAACGAAGTGAATGGTAAATCAATAAAACATATGCTGATCTGTTTTTCAAAATTAATTTACTCTTTTCCCCCCTGCCCCCAGTATCTCTATCTCATTCCTAATTTAGATCATTTAATAGATGGCCTAGTAACTTCACCTAATGTTCAGTACTTGTGTTCCCTGATATTTGACTGCTTGTAGGATTTTCGAGGACACTTTGCATAACACTCTAAATGAAAGATAAGCAAGATTGTTTTATTGCCTATCTAATTCAATATACCCATTCCCCAAATAATTTCATTCCTTTCTTGCTAGACAGGAAAAAATACTATTTTGTTTATCATTCTTTAAGACCGAAGAATGCAACTATGTTTCTTCTGGAACAACCTCTAGTAAGGCAAAATCCATTCATAATGATAAGTCTGCTTTGATGCTTCTTATTACAAATGCAAGAATACAGTCCACTAAGAAAAGTACCTCCTTATCTTTAAGGCTAGTAACAAGTGACTCTAGACATGCTCTCGGCAAGTTACATGTGAGGTAGTGTACTGATCAGAACACAGCTCCCTCCTTTCAGGAGCCAGCATCATAGAAACCATGAGACCTGCTTGTATCATTTTATGGTGAAGAGTCTACCCTGCTGTGTTCTCGTCTGAGATGATGCACTAGAATCTCAATATAAAGTCTCTCCTTTTTCTGCTTGAACTTAACATCCATCACTACTTGTCTTCCAAAGGGTTTTAACTGAGGTAGAAATAGGTTGTAACTTTTTATTAACATCCTTAGAATTAGGTGCTTTTTGAAAATCCTAAGTAGAAATACACAAGGCATCCCTTCCTATTTATTTTTATTTCAATTCAATTAACATATAGTATATTATTAGTTTCAGAGGTAATTTAGTTATTCATCAGTTACATATAGGACAATGTACATTTATATGATAGAACTCTTTATAATAATTAAAAATGTTTTATAGAAGAGTATTTGTTAAGGGAAAACATTAATATATTGCCAAAAGAAAAAACTAATTACCATATGTATTATGATTCTCTGTGTTAACATAGATGTGTATGTGCAGAAAAGAGAACAGAAGGACACACACCACAGTGTGGGGGAGTTTGGGTTGGTATGGGGAACATGGAGAGTGTGGTGCCCCTCCCTTCCTAAGCTCTCTTGTTTGAGCAGGTATTACTCTCTGGGGGAACAAACAGTAATTGGCTTATTCATCCACTGAGCAACAGAAATTTCACTGTAATATGAAATAGGTTATTAAGAAAAATAAAGATGTAATTAAACAGTTTTTTCAAGGTATCCATCTTGACATTTTTTCCCTCATTAAAGTCATTTCTTGGGGCTCCTTGGTGGCTCAGTCAGTTGGATTTCTGACTCTTGACTTTGGCTCAGGTCATGGTCTCTGGGTCATGAGACCAACCCCAGTCTCACTGAGTATGGAGCCTTCTTGGGATTCTTTCTCTCCCTCTCCCATTCTCTTCCCACCCATTTGTGCGCTTAAATAAAATAAAATGAAATAAAATAATATAATATAAAATTAAAATTAAATTAAATAAAAAATTTCTTTCAACAGAGGATTCCTTGCTGAGGAACAAAGACCATTTTTTAGCCCAACCTCATTTGATAGAAGAGTATATCGTAGCAGCAATGATTCAGTTTCTTTATATAACATAAATATCGCACTAGCTTTTAAGACTTTTTTTTTAACGACTTTATTTATGTATTTGTCAGAGAGAGAGAGAGCGAGCGAGAGAGCACACAAGCAGGGGGAGTGGCAGGCAGAGGGCGAAGCAGGCTCCCTGCTGAGCAAGGAGCCCAGTGCAGGACTGGATCCCAAGACCCTGGGATCATGACCTGAGCCGAAGGCAGACGCTTAACCAACTGAGCCACCCAGGCGCCCACAGCATTAGCTTTTAGATAATTCAGACAAGGAACATTTTTAAGTTGAAACTCAGCTAGAGATGGCAAAATATTTTTGGTACTCACTTCTGTCTAGTAGAATTGATTCTCTGGGTAAGATATTCTCTTCATGACCATCAGTAGCTCAAAAGATGTTTTTTTAGTTACCATCATTGAGGTTGACAGCAAAATGTGACTAGTGTTCCTGATCCTAGATGTAAACCATCACTTTAATTTGCAATACAGTTAATAAATTATTGTACTGTGTTATATCACAAGATATTTGACAAACCTGAGGTCCTTTTTTAGAACTTTAAAGGAAATTTATGTTAAATGGCATTAAGATGACCAAGCTTTTTTAATTTTGGTTTGTTTTGTTTTAACCTAAAGCAAGCTATGATTCCCAACACAGAATCATTACAGACACAATATCCAAATGGCTTTGCCCTCTTTCCATTTCCCTCCTGTTCTCCCCATTCTGTACTGGGGGGTGGTTAACTGTTCCAGATGGAGAAGAGGGTCTCCACTATAACCAACTGGGATCTGGTTGCCTCAGGCCTAAGTTGTAAAGCTTTGAAATCAGAGAATGATACCTTCTCAACTCTCCTGTTTTAAAGGTGCTTTGTTAGAGTAGTATCTCAGAACATTAAGGAGGGCACATATTGCATGGAGCACTGGGTGTTATATGCTAACAATGAATCCTGGAACACTACATCAAAAACTAATGATGTAAAGTATGGTGACTAACATAATAAAAAAAGAACATTAGCCATTCATTTATAAAAGACTGGGGTAGAAAATAAGACATGAATATAATCTCCTTCACTTTATTATAGTTCATTTATCTTCTGAATGATATGAACATATATTAATATACGAACTTCATACAGAAAAGACATGACCAAAGAATAATCTAAGGTTTTAATGCTCATTTGGACTTCTTTTCCATGTGTTACAGTATCTATAGTTAATAAAAACTGAACCATCACTCTCAACATGAAAATGTATGTTTAGAGGAGTATTATAGCTACCTGGTACTTCATGTCTTAAGCTGCATCTTTCATATATTAATATTTTGAAATTTGAAAAGTGCGGGACATAGCCAGCTAATTTTTCTTTAAAGTAGCCAGGAAATCAGTGATGCATTGTAACATTAGAACCTAAGACCTTTACATGGTTTTATATGCTGTTACTTGCTCTCATTTGTGGGTTGATTCCATTGTAGAGTATATGAGAGACATTTTTTCTAAGTCTGTTTTTCAACCTTTTGTTTAAACTTTCACAGGTGGCCTACTTTGGGTATTATTTCCCTACCAGACATTCTGCAAGCCCTGAGTCTCACACCTGTAGGTTTAAATGCCCATTTCTGGCTTTCAACGTGGCGTGCAGGAGGAAAAAGGCAGGGCTTAGCAAGCAGCAACTTCACCACCACCCATCCACAAATTACAGCTTCATGTGCATTACTTTGTAAACCATTTTCATTTTCTTGGTGGTTTTAAAGTTTTACTGCCCTACTTTGGTAACAGAGCAAAGTTTATATAAAGTACTCTGACTTAGGAGCATTCTATCAACACCCAGCTGTATCTGAATAATGGAGGATTCCTTGCCATGTTCATCATAATATTTCCCATTCACAAGCTAAGATCTTTGCAGTTTTGCTTTATTTTCAGAACTACTAAATGGGAAACACAGAAAAATTCTTTGAGTTGTTAGCTACTGAAATCTTCATCTACCCTTTAAAAAAAGAAAAGGTTAATACTGTTTTGAGTACATGAAACAGAAGATCTAAATACAAACTTTTTTCCATTGATAGTATGAAAATTACATTAATTACCAAAAAGCATTGATGGCTAACCTCATTTTCTGCCAGATTCACTCAAGCAGGCTCTCAAATTGCAGTCAGGGGGCATGCAGAGAGTGGAAGAGGGGTCTTTGGACAAGAGGGGTGGTGATTTTCCTGTGTTCCATGTTTAATAGTGAGAGGTGAGCTCAAGAGGTCCCAAAACAGACAGTTCTCTCTTCCTCCTTCACGCTCCTCCCTCTTCCCACCCCTGTTAAGTACAAACAATCCAGCCCTGGGCTGGGCTTGGCACACACCAAGATGTGCCAAGACATCCTAAGACAAGAGACTATGACATACACTTTGAACTCTTAGAAGTTAAATAAATATTAAAAGGCATGTATGGTAAGTACCGATTTTTTTCAGTTCAGAAATCAAACTGGCTACTCTTCATGGTTGGTTTACAACTTAAAGATGCCCACTCTAAAGGAATCCCCACTTCTGTCAAGAAACCTATCACATTCACTCAGAACACCAGGGACGTGATTCTAGTAGAGTAGCTGCAAGACCTAAAAACTAACCCCCAGGTACATTATGGGGCCCCATCCCACATCCACTGAATCAAAAACTCTAGAGATGGGGCCATGTGAACTCATTTTCAAATTTCATGTGTTGGCAAACCTAAAACTCAGGATAATTTTTTATCATCAGCAGATACTGATCAAATGACTAAATGAATGTGAGATTGTTCACACCATGATTTGTAATAACCTGAAACTGGAAAGACCCCAAATATCTGTAAGCTGATAATGAACACATTTCACTGCATTCATTCCCTGGAATGCTACAGTGCTGTAAATAGTGAACACATATAGCTACATTCGGTGGTGCAGGACCCTCAGAGACCTAACAGTGAGCAAAGGAGCAGGACCCATCCAGTGTGAATACATATATATAAAACTATACAGCTCCTTCATGTACATTAGGACAACAGCTCAACTCTGAGCAGACTCATCCCCACAGGCACATACCTTGGCACCTAAAAACAAACAAGCAAAAAACCCTTTTTAGGCGGCTGGTCCTGGGCCAAGCCACACAGTTGGCCCAATGGAATCAGGCTGAATTGCAGCTCTTTTCTGCCCCTGAGGCCAAGAATTTCTGTGCATTGCAAACTCGACTAAACAAGTCAAGTTCTTTATCCTCTCCATGCCTTGGTATTGCAAACCAGAGGAATAACAATGTTGGGCTGGATGAGTTTCAATTTTCATCCAGATTTGATACTTCAAGAAATCTAAGTCATTAAATGCTCCTCTGTGGGGAAGAACCCTGTTCCACAATTTGAAATGTAATTTACCACTGAAATAAGGTTGTACAGACAGGGATAGTCGAATGAGAATTCCCTACAATATAGTTTGTATAATGTTGTTTATTTAGGAGAATTCTCTGTGGTCCTGATGACTGGATCACAAGTAAACATCTGGAGCCAAACTCCCTTGGAATATAGGGCCTGCCTCTGTCAGATCAGCAGCAGTCCAGAGGCTCACCTGCCTGGGAGATGGAATGGGACAAGCATAAAACTAGGGTCCGGGCTGGTCAGCCTGCTCCCCATTATTCCCTAGGAGCTGAGTGTGGGCAGGCTGCTCACTTCATTTAGCTTCCAGTCCACAACTTTAGAATAAGCAGGCAACCACAGTCCCTGTGTCTCTGGGAAGATACTCTAAGTTAAAACTAAAAGCACGAGTGGAAGCTGTGCACCATAAGGCACCATACCTGGGAGAAGCACTGTTGGGTGGATTTATAGAATAATAACTGAGAAGCACTTTTAGAAAGCATCCACTATTATGTAAATAAAAGGTACCAGTGGTTATTCTTTTTGCTAGATAACAGGCACAATTCCTCAATAAGGATGTTGAGTCAATATAACATTTTCTCTTTTTCAAAAAGCTTTTAGCAGTAGCTCACTGTCAAACTTAACTCCTACTGTCCAAATGAACCCAAGTATCTATATACACAGCCAACGAGTAAGCAACCTCACGGCAGTACTTATCATTTTTTAGTCCCTTATTTTTATAGATTGTTAATCTCCTTCAGAAGTCTAGCGTCTTCTAGTGTCTGGTGAAAAACTAGGAGAGAAGCTGTTATGATGGGATGAATGGTAGCCCTGTTTCCCACATACCCATATCAAAATATCCTAGCCAGGTAAGTACAGGTGTTATGTGCAATTATCCTTAAACATGTTACAGTGCTGCCCTTTTTTTTTTTTTTTTTTTTTTTTACATCGATCTAACTGTGCACAGGCCTACATCAGAAATTTCACGGATCCAGATCCAGACAACCACGAGAAAGCAAATACTGCAATAAAGCAAGTCAAATGAATTTTTTGGTTCCCTAGTGCATATAAAAAGCTATGTTGATGCTATAGGCTAGTCTATTAAGTATGCAATAGCATTGTCTAAAAGGCAATGTACGTATCTTCATTAAAAACACTTACTTGTTAAAAAAAGGCTATCTATCATCTGAGTTTTTAGTGGGTCCTCATCTTTTTGCTTGTGGAGAGTCTTGGTTCGATGCTGATGGCTGCTGACACATCGGAGTGGTGGTTGCTGAGGGCTGGAGTGGCTCTGGCAATTTTTTAAAATGAGACAACAATGCATTTTGCTGCATTGATGGACTCTTCCTTTTACAAACAATTTCTCTGGGGCATGTGACGTTGTTTGATAGCATTTACCACAGTACAGTGTGTTGAAAAATTGGAGTCAATTCTCTGAACCCTGCTGGGCTCTATCAACTAAGTTTATGTCATATTCGAAATCCTCTGTTGTCATTTCAACAGTCTTCACAGCATCTTCACCAGGAATAGATTCCGTCTCAGAAAAGCACTTTCTTTGCTCATCCGTAAGAAGCAACTCCTTATCCATTACAGTTTTCTCATGAGATTGCAACCATTCAGTTACACTGTCAGGCTCCATGTGTCATTCTAGCTCTCTTGCTATTAACACCACATCTGCAGTTACTTCCTCCATAGAAATCTTGAGTCCCTCAAAGTCATCCTTGAGGGTTGGAATCGACTTCCTCCAAGCTCCTGTTAATATTGATATTCTTACCTCTTCCAATGTACTGGATGGCACAAATGTTCTACTATATGGTAAATTCTTTCTGGGAGGTTTTCAATTAACTTTGCCCAGATCCATCAGAGGAATAACTCTTTATGGCAGTTATACTCTTACAAAATGTGCTTCTTAAAAGTAAGACTTGAAAGTTGAAATTACTCCTTGATCCACAGGCTGCAGAATAGATGCTATATTATCAGGAATGAACACAACACTGATCTTGCCGTACATCTCCATTGGAGTTCTTGGGTGACCAGGTACTTTGTTAAGGAGCAGTAATATTTTGAAAGGAATAGTTTTTTTCTGAGCAGTAGGTCTCACCAGTGGGCATAAAATATTCAGTAAACCATGTTATAAACAGGTGTTCTGTCACTCATGCTTTGTTGTTCCATTTAAGGAGCACAGGCAGACTATATTTAGCATAATTCTTAAGCGTCCTAGGATTTTTGAAACAGCACATGAGCATTGGCTTCAACCAAAAGTTACCACCTGCGGAAGCCCCTAACAAGAGAGTCAGCATGTCTTCTGAAGTTTTGAAGCCAGGCATTGACTTCTCCACTTTAGCTATGAAAGTCCTAGATGGCATCTTCCAATAAAGACTGTTGTATCTATGTTGGAAATCTATTTCTTAGTGTAGCTGCCCTCATGAATATCTTTGCTAGATCTTCTGGAAAACTTGCTGCAGCTTCTACAATGGCACTTGCTGCCTCATGTTACACTTTTTTGTTATGGAGATAGTTTCTTTCCTTAAACCTTATGAACCAATCTCTGCTAGCTTCTAACTTTTCTTCTGCAACTAGTCAACTCTTTCAGCCTTCATAGAATTGAAAAAAGTTAGGGCCTTGCTCTGGATTAGGGTTTGGCTTAAGGGAATGCTATGACTGGTTTGATCTTCTGTCCAGTCCACTAAAACTTTCTCTGTATCAGCAATAAGGCTGTTTTACTTTCTTATCATTCATGTGTTCCTGGAGAACTTTCAGTTTCCTTCTAGAACTGCCAGGAATAGCCAGCAAGCCCTGTATTGACGGATGAAAGATTACTCCAAACTTTGCTGTGCAATAGAGGAGAAGGCAAAGGGGTCAACGCTCAGAGACAAAGACCCTTTGCTCTTCTTTGCTCCTGCTTTTTTTTTTGGATCATGACCTGAGCTGAAGACTGAGCCACCCTGGCGTCTCTTTGCTCCTGCTTTTATTGGTCCTTCGGGATTATCACAAATCCTTATCACTGTTTCTCAAGCACGTGATGTGTGACAAGGGGTCTTACTGAAAGTAGGAGAATTCGTTCACAGGATATGATATGCTAATCTGTGTGTTCTAGGAGTTCTGCTACACATAGCCTAAAGGACAATGCATACATCTCTGAGATCACAGAGCGGCTGTTTGGGCTAAGAAAGCTTCAGGAAGGCAACTCCCTGCAGGCATTCCAAGGGCAGAGTGATCAGCAGCCTAAGCCCTTCTCTGAAACCTTCCCTACCCTCAGTGGCCACTCTGTTACATTTTAGCAAGCCAGGTATTATGGCTAATGTCATGTTCTACATTAACCCCAACATAGAACTTTTCCTCTGCATTCACAAATTAGCTGTTTGGCTCAAAAGGCCTAGCTTTGGGAACATCTGGGCTTTCAATATGCCTTCCTCACTAAGCTTAATCGTTTCTAATTTTTTATTTAAAGTGAGCAATATGGGACTCTTCCTTTCACTTGAATACTTAGAGACCACTGTAGGGTTATAAATTGCCCTAATTTCAATATTGTTATCTCTCATGGACTAGGAAGGCCGAGGAGAGGAAGAGAGACTGGCACGGGCGTGGGGGCGGGGGAGGGGGGAGCGGACAGACAGCGGTTGGTGCAGCAGAACATATATGACATTTATTGATTACGTTCACCATTTCATATGGGCACAGTCTGTGGCACCTTAAAATATTTAGAATAATAACACCAAAAATAACTCATCACAGACAACCATAACAAATATAATGATAATGAAAAAGGGTGAAATATTTTGAAATACCAAAAAGTGACATAGGATCACCAAGGGAGCAAATGTTCTTGGAAAAAAAGGTACCAGGAGACTTGCTTGATGGAGGTTAGCCCGTTCCTTCAATTTTAAAGAAATGCATTATCTGTGAATCTTAAGAAAGTAAAGTGCAACAAAATGAGGTATACCTATATTTGCTTCATGGGAATTCCAGAAGAAGAGGAGAAAGGTCGGAAGGCACATTAAAAGCAATAATGGCTGAAAATTTCCCAAACCTAGGGAAAGAAATGGACATCCAGATCTTTGAGGCCCAACAAATTCCAAATAGGTAGAACCTGAATAGGGATACACCAAGACACATTATAACTAAATTGGCAAAAGTCAAAAATAAAAAATGAATTTTAAAAGCAGCAAGAGAGAAGTTACATACAAGGGGGACCCTATGAGCCAACTGGAAGATTTCTCACAGAATTTTTTTAAGCCAGGAAAGAATGCGATGATGTATTCAAAATATTGAAAGAAAAAAATGGCAACCCCAAATTCTCTACCTAGTGAGGCTTTCCTTCAGAAAATGAAGGGGAGGGATAAAGACTTTTTCAAACAAAAAAGGCTGAGGGAGTTCATTACACTAGACCTGCCTTACAAGATGTTTCTTTGAGTGGAAGGACACATATTAACATAAAAACAAAAAAGGTAGCATAAAAATCACTGGTAATGGTAAATATATAATCATACATTCTATAATATGATAATGATGGTGCACAATACACTTAAACTCTAGTTTGACAATTAAAAAATGAACTAGTAAAAACAATCATAACCACAATAATCTGTTATTAGTCACACAATATCAAAAATATGTCAACTGTAACAGCAATAACCTAAAATATGGGGGGGAGAAGTAGTAAAAGTGTAAGTTTAGGAATTCTATTGAAATTAAATTGCTATCAGCTTAAAATAGAGTGTAACACTGTTAAGATACTTTATGTAAGCCTCATGGTAACAACAAGGGAAAATCCTGTAGCAATTACACAAAGGAACATGGTAAAGAAGTCAAAGCATAGGGATACCAAAAGACACTGAAGTATGATTAAAGAAAGCAGGAAAATAAACAAGGAACAATGGATCTACAAAGCAACCAGAAAACAATAGCCATTGTAAGTCCTTACTTTTAATTACTTTAAATTTAACAGATTAAATTCCCCAATCAGAGACAGAATGGCTGAAAGGATAAAATAAGATCCAATGTTTTGTTGCCTACAAGAGACTTAGTTGAAATTTAAACACACATAGACTGAGAATGAGGGGATGGATGAAGACATGCCAAGCAAATGGTAACAACACAACAACAAAAAACCACAGGGATAGCTATGCTTGTATCAGACAAAATAGACTTTAAACTGAAAATGGAAAAATAGACAAGAAAAAGTCATTATATTGTGATAAGGTGGTCAATCTATCAAGGTATTTCAACTGTGAGTATCTATACTCCCAACATTGCAGCAACCACAGATATAAAGTGAAAACTAACAGAGCTAGAAGGATAAATAAACAGCAATACAAAGATAGTGAGAGACTTTAATACCCCACTTTCAACAATGGATAGACTATCCAGACAGAGAACCAATACTGAAACAAAGGATTTGAATAAAAATGTAGAGAAAACAGATCTAGCACACATGTACTGAACGTTCTATTCAACAACATGAGAATATACAGTATCCTCAAGAACACATGGAACATTTTCCAGGATAGACCACATGTTAGTCCACAAAACAACTCCACAAATTCAAGAAGAGTGAAATCGTACCAAGTATCTTCTCTGACCACAGTGGCATCAAAGCAGAAATAAATAACAAAAGGAAAACTGGAAAATTCATAAATGTATGAAAATTAAATACTCTCATGAATAACAATGGGTCAAAGAAAAAATGAAAGGGAAATAAAAGAGTTTCTTGAGAGAAATAAAATGGACACACAACGTATCAGAACTTAGGGAATGTTGTAAAAATATTTGAGGGAAGTACTTAAGCAATAAATGCTTAGGAAGCATTTAAGAAGGAGTATTCCAAATAAGGAACCTAAGTCTACACTTTAATGAATTGGAGAAAGAACTAACTAAACCAAACTTAGCAGAACAAATAATAAAGACCAGAACAGAATAAATGAAATAGTGAACAAACACAAACAGTATAAAAGATTAACCAAACTAACAGTGGGTTCTTGGAAAAAAATTAATGAAATTGACAAAACCTTAGGTAGACTAATCAAAGGAAACAAAGAAAGAACCCAAATCACAAAATTATAAATGAAAAAGGAGACATTACAACTGATAGCACTGAAATACAAAGGATCATAAGAGGCTACTATGAACAACTATATGCCAACCAACTGGACAACATAGAATAAATGGGAAAATTCTTAGAAATATACAACCTACCAAGACTGAATTTTTGGAAAAAATAGAAAATTAGAATAGACCAATTACTAGGAAGAAGACTTCATCAGTAACCAAAACCCTCCTGACAAAGAAAAGCCCATGACCATATGGCTGCATTGGTGAATTTTACCAAACATTTAAAGAAGAATTCGCACCAATCCTTCTTAAAGTCTTCCAAAATTTAAAGAGGAGGGAACACTCCCAAACTCATTTCACAAGGCCATAATTACCCTGATAGCAAGTCCAACTAAGGACACTGCTAGCAAAGAATACTACGGGCTAATGTTCCTGAGGAGTATGAATGCAAAAATTCTCAGCAAAGTACTAGCCAAGTGAATTCAGCAGTACAGTGAAAAGATCATTCACCACGATCAAATGGGATTTATCCTGGAATACAAGAATGGCTCAACATAAGCAAATCAACGTATTATTTCATATTAATAGAAAGAAAAAGCATCATATGATCATCTCAACAGAGAAACCATTTGAAAATATTCAATACTTGCTCATAATACAATAATCTTAACAAATTAGGCATAGAATGAATATATAAGAACATAATAAAAGACCTATGATAAGCCCACAAGTAATATTATCCTCAATGGTAAAAGACGGGAAGTTTTTCCTTTAAAATCAGGAACAAGAAAAGGTGGCTCACTCTCTCCACTCCTATTCAACACAGTACTGTAAGTTCTAGATAGATCAGTCAGTCAAGAAAAAGAAATGAGAGGCATGAGAACTGGAAAGAAAAAAAAATAAAATTTTTATTTTCAGATGACATGATTTTACATATAGAAAATCCTCAAAAAAAAAAAAAAAAGAAAGAAAATCCTCAAGACTCCACCAAAAAACTATTAGAACTAGTCAGCAAATTCAGTTATACTGCAGAAATTAACATACCCAAATCAGTAGCATTTCTATACACTAACAACAAATTATTTCAAAAAGAATTTTTTTAAAATCCCATTTATAATAGCACACCTAAAAATACTTAGAAATAAATTTAATCAAGGATGTGAAAGATTTCTACTCTGAAAACTAGAAGACACTGATAGTAGGAAGGGAAAAATGAAGGGGGGAAATCGGAGGGGGAGACGAACCATGAGAGACTATGGACTCTGAGAAACAGACTGAGGGTTCTAGAGGGGAGGGGGGTGGGAGGATGGGTTAGCCTGGTGATGGGTATTGAGGAGGGCACGTTCTGCATGGAGCACTGTGTATTATACACAAACAATGAATCATGGGACACTACATCAAAAACTAATGATGTACGGTGATTAACATAACAAAATAAAATAAAAGACACTGATAAAAGAAATTAAAGACAATGTAAATAAAATGGAAAGATATCCATGCTCATCAATTAATTATTATCGAATAATTAATATTGGTAAAATGTCAGTACAACCAAAAGCTATCTACAGATTCAGTGCAATCCCTATCATGATTACAAGAACGTTTTTTATAGAAGTAGTAAAAAACCTGTCCTCCTATTTGTATAGGACCACAAAAGACCCTAAATAGCCATGCATATTTTAAGAAAGAAAAACAAAGCAGGAAGTACTACACATACACACAAACATTCAAGCTACATATAAAGCTAAAGTAATGAAAACAGTATAGTACTGTCATAAAAACAAACAAGTAGACCAATGGAACTGAGTTGAAAGCCCAGAACTAAAGTCAAGTATATTTAATTAACTAATATCTGATAAGGGAGTCAAAAATATTCAATGGAGAAAATAGTCTCTTCAATAAATGGTGCTAAGAAAAGTGGATATTTACATGCAAAAGAAACTTGACCCCTATCTCACACCACTACAAAAATTTAAGACGTAAAAACATAAAACTCCTGGAAGAAAACACAGAAATAAAGATCCTTGACTTGGGTCCTGGTAATAGTGTCTTGGAAATCATATGAAAAGCACAATCAACGAAAGCAATAATAAATGAGGTAGGACTACATCAAACTAAAAAGTTTCTGCACAGCAAAAGAAACTATCAACAAATGAAAAAAAACTTTTGGAATTGGGAAAATTATTTACAATCATCTACCTATTAAGGGTTTTATATTCAAAATATACAATGAATTCAAACAACTCAAAAACAAAAAACAAAACAAAAAACCAAAAGAACTCTCCCTCCAATTAAAAATTGGGAAAAGGACATGAATCAACATTTTTCCAAAAAAAGATATATGAATGGCCAAGGGGTACAAGAAAAGATGGTCAATATCACTAGCCATCAGGAAAATTCACATTAAAACCACCACAAGCTACCACCTCACATTTGTTAGAATGGACAACATCAAAAAATAGGCAATAAAAATGCTGGTGTGGATGTGGAGAAAGGAAACCCATGTGCATTGTTGGTGGGAATGAAAATGGGTATAACTACTGTGAAAAACAGTAATGATGTTGCTCAAAATTAAGTATAGAAGCACTGTATGATCCAGCAATTCCACTTCTGGAATTGAAATAAAACACTAAACTCAAAAAGATAACTGCACCTCCATGTTCACAAAATTATTTTACAAGAGCCCAAACATGGAAACAACCTAAATGTCCATTAATAGATCAATAGATAAGGAAGTTGTCATGTGTTTATACAATGGAATATTATTCAACTATAGAAAAATAAGGAAATCTTTCCATTTACAACAACACGACGGACCTTGAAAGCATTATCCTAAGTGAACTAAGCCAGAGAAAGATGTTACCTGCATAATCTCACTTATATGGGGAATCTAAAACTAAACTAAAAAAAATAAAACACCAAACTCATAGTAGAAGATTTTATTTATTTATTTGAGAGAGAGAGAGAGAGAGAGAGAGCGCACACACAATCAGGGGGAGTGGCAGGCAGAGGGAGAGGGAGAAGCAGACTCCCCGGTGAGCATGGAGAATGATGCTGGGCCCAAGCCCAGGACCCTGGGATCATGACCTGAGCCAAAGGCAGATGCCCCTATAGGAATGTTTTTAAAACAATAGATCCTAAGATCATGCAGACAGTGTTTTTCTTTCAATTTCACTGTATCTATATGAGATGATGGATGGGAACTAAACTCTGTGGTAATCATTTCACAATATATGTAAATCAAACCATCATGCTATATACCTTAAACGTATACAGTGATATATGTGCATCATTTTTCAGTAGAACCATAAAAAAAATAACACAAAAAGAGAAACATATGGTCCCCTGGCATTTAAAAAAATAAACATAAGCAACATATAATCCACAGAATAAGAAAAACAAAATTCAGTGCTCAAGGCTAAAATAACCAAGAAGGAATTCATATACTCTATGTCACTGATGGGCAGAAATGATTTGCATCAAGTTTTGTCAATGAGAAATTCTTAAGTTACTTAAGTTAGAAAACATAGTACTTTCTGCAAGATCAACTGGACCATATTGGGAGGGTCAAAACCAAGCCATATGAGAAACACATGAGACTCTCCATGCAATTCCACCTGTGAAAAAGCAAACATCAAAGCCTGTATTGAACTGTGGTGTGTTCATTCATTATGCTGGAAACAGTAAATTCTTTTGCTAAAGAATTGCTCCTAGCTGAAATAACCGAATACTGAATACATGATGACAAATAAATAAGATAAAAAGCAGTAAGACCAGATGGAGGCAGAGCACACATCATTCTGTAGTTTGAAGATAAAGGAGTTTAAACTTTTAGAATCATTAATCTGCTTGGTTTTTAAAGTCTCTTTTGCAAATATAATTGAACAAAAGAATTAATGCACAACAATAATGAGGACAGATTTTACATGCTTCCCTTTTGTTTAATTTTTATCGCATTCTTGATGCATTGCCAGAATTTTGTTGTTTTTTATGTTAATGTGGAGTGCTCTGCATATTGAATTTCTTTCTCCTTTGATTATGGAAAGAACTACCTAATTTTGTTCAAGAAGGGGATAGTTGGCAGCACTGTGTTTGTTTTAACCTTAGACTTCTAATAAAGAGGTATTCATGATCATGTTTAAGGCCTTTACATTCTTTCATCTCTCTTTACAGCCCCTACACTAAAAAACTGAAGGCTAGAGATGGAGTCTGCCCCTCAAAATTGCCAAGTCCATTTGTAGTTGGGGGATTTTATATTCTGCTCTGTTTTCTCTCTGAAATGCTCATCCACCAGGCGTCCACAGGGCTGGCTCTATTTTTTTTTTTTTTTTAAGATTTTATCTATTTATTTGACACAGAGAGAGAACACAAGCAGGTCGAGTGGTAGACAGAGGGAGAGGGAGAAGCAGGCTCCCCGCCGAGCAGGAAGCCTGACCCAGGTCTCCATCCTAGCACCCTAGGATCTTGACCTGAGCAGAAGGCAGAAGCTTAACCAATTGAGCCACCCAGGTGCCATGGGCTGGCTCTGTCTAAACCTTCACTTCATTGTGCAAAATCACATCCCCAGAAAAGCCTTCCTTCACCATCCAATCACTACACCTTCCTTAATCTTTGTCACACCATTCTGCTTTGTTTACCTTAATGATCAAGAAATACAGACTTCATTTCCATGACTATCTGTTATTGTCCCTTATCTACCACTAGAATATAGTTTCCACAAGAAAAAAAACATCTAATGGTTTTATAAATTTCTTTATCCACACTGCCTAGAACATCATCCAACATTAATGGGTGCACAATAAATACATTCTAGTCGAAGAATGTATGCATGAATGCACACGTGCACCCCCAGCAACTACTTTGTAATGTTAAGCAGAAGAAGTGAAACAAGATATTGTGAAATTGTAGCCTGATCAGCTTCATCTTGATCCTGGCTCTTTTTTGAGAATACATAAATAATTGGATAATTTGTGCACAGAAGAACAAAATAGTGATTCTAAGGACTTCTAGATTCCCGAAGAAAGCATGTCATGTTATGACACATGCTTATGAAACATATGAGAAAAACAATTAAGGAAAAAGTTAATGTAAATTCAGAGATAACCCCATCCTTCAGTGATATAACCCCTGAAAGTTTCAGTCTCCACTAGAGTTTGAAAGTGTATGCCCTGAGATCTGACTACCTCTTTAAGTGCTAGTTCTGACACCCAATGGCTTATATACTAGTGCATGTAAGTTAGCCTTTCTTGTTAAATTTTAGGGTTTGTTTTTCCCACATCTAACTTCCTAAAGTTAGAGTCAAGACTGATTAAGATAAACAATGTAAAATGCTTCCCGCATTGCCTGACATATGGATGTTTAATAAATGTTATTTTTGTTAGTGGTGTCACTGTTCATATTTAAACACAGACACAGAAAATTCTGTGAAGTTGCAATAAATGGGGTTATCTGTTTCTGCCTTCAACTCATGTCATGGTAACATCTTCCCATTAATCAATGTAAATTTGATTCATTTTATTACTGTATAGTATTCCGTTTTATGAACACCCAAAAGTTTTTCTCATCACTCCATTGTTGAATATTAATTCTTTCTTTTAAAGGATACCAGACTGGGGCGCCTCGGTGGCTCAGTTGGTTAAGCGACTGCCTTCGGCTCAGGTCATGATCCTGGAGTCCCGGGATCAAGTTCTGCATCGGGCTCCCTGCTCAGCAGGGAGTCTGCTTCTCCCTCTGACCCTCCCCCCTCTCATTGCTCACTCTCTCTCATTCTCTCTCTCTCAAATAAATAAATAAAATCTTTTAAAAAAAAAAGGATACCAGACTGATAAACCATAGATATAAAAGAATATCAGATGTTTGAACTAGAGCTAGTTAAATGATAGTGTGCACTTTACTATTATTATGATTAAAATGTAGAACTGGGACTTAATTGTTCCCAAAGAAATAAAAGACTACTTTAGGGAGCACTACTGATGTTTCGAGGATATAAGCAGGATATATCTGAAGTCCCATAGAGGAAAGGATCTCAGATCTCAGAGGACAAAATCCTCTACCAGAGATGTGGGGTGTGGGTCACTGGTTGGCTTTAGTGCCAAAGTCTTAGTGTTGGACAAAGGGCATAGATACTGGCTCAAAATGTGAGTATAATCCTCTAAACCGACGACAATTTAGCCACTCCAGTACTGTGGTGGCAATGCAGGGAGTAAACTGGAAAAGTAGAAATTTTAAGCCTCCAGCCACTTGTACTGAATCTGTCGCAGAGGAGGGAAGATATGCTTCCCCTGATTTTGCAGGCTTGACTTCCTGGGGAAACCAGAGAAGACTGTTCCCAGACTGAAGTACACACGGAAATCCCAGTAGTGACTAAGTTCCTATCAGATATGTAGGGTCAGCACTAGTCAGTCTCTGACTATCTGGCTGTGGCGCACGCCACCTCGGTAGGATTCCAGCTTCCCCAGCTCATCAGCAAATACCTGGAGTTACCCCCAGAACTCTGCTTGTAGCATCTCAAGATTCTAAGTCATGAGCGGCAAACCTAGAGAAGTTTAAAAACTGATACACAGCCTAATACTGGGCCATAAGGACTATTGGCTAGGTATCAATTTATGAAAAGTAGAATATTTTCTTTCATTCTTACAGATAAATGTCATGCATCCTTTTTTTTTTTTTTAATTTTATTTGAGAGAGAGCAAGCACGAGCAGAGGGGAGGGGCAGAGGGAGAGGGAGAAGCAGACTCCCCACTGAGCCAGGAGCCTGACATGGAACTCGATCCCAGGACCCTAAGATCATGACCTGAGCTGAAGGCAGACGCTTAACCAACTGAGCCACCCAGGCGCCCAAATGTCATGTATCCTTAAAGGCTCAATTTCATACATAGGAGTAAAGTGGTATTTACTAGCAATTTATTATCCTTAGTACATTACTACTATTAATAGTGAACACACATTGTATTTCCCTGTATCAGGCACCACTTGTTTATACACTGATCAAGTTAACCCTTACATAGACTCAATTAAGTAAGGACTTTTATTAACCCAGATTTCTCAAATGAGAAACAAACTCAGAGGTTAAGTGATTTGCTCAAGGTTATAAAAGTGTTGGAACTAGGATTTTAACCTTAAACTATTAAAATGTATTAAATTTGGCATTGACTAAAATAAAGTAAATAAAAAACTACATTTAAAGTTTTTCCTTTAACCTTTATCATATAAAAGGATGCAGACTTTAAGCATTTCCCCCCCATCTATAAGGGCTATGACAAAAGCATTTAAGAACTGCTCAACTGGAAGAATAGGCTTCCAATCCAAGAATCCAACAGGCCATGGATACGGAGCGAGAAGATGCAGAGACAGAGAATGTGCTTGTATTTCTACATGGACTAGTGGCAGGGGCAAGAGAACTGGGCAGTGATTCATACCTCAGATGAAGGGAAATTTTATGTGAAGAGGATAAAGCAAAAAAATGTAACAAGATTAACACTTAAGGAAGCAGGAGCTTAGAGTATTGATGTTAGGGGATTACATTCAGCTCCCTAATTTGTACTCAAACCATGGGGACGCCTGGGAATGACATTCCCCTGTAGCTTAAAGGTAACTTAGGCCATGATTTTATACAGTGTCCGTAATAGTCAGTCAATAATTTCAGTAGAGTCAAAATGGCTTTATCTCCCAAAAGTGCTGTTTTTATCTTGCAGACTAGGCAAGTTAGGCCATATAATATTATAGGGAGAGTTCCAATCGTGAGAAAATTAGGTGTTGAAAATGATAAGCATCTGAAAACAGGTAGTTGCTGGGAAATTTGGTACTAAGCATTAATTATCAAAATTACCATGGTGATTATTTTAATTATAATGTTATTTCTGAAGTATTTTGTGACAATACCCAATTATTTTTGAATAGAATTTCCCAGTGTCCTCAGTTAAAAAAAAAAAAGCAATACCAAAACATTTAACACTACATATGATTCAGAAGTTGAATTAATAATGGTTATAGCCCAATAACATGTACTAGGGCCTGGCAACATTCTGAAAGTCTTTGTATTTGTTACATTTATTTAACATTATGATTTAATATTAATATTAATATTTATTTTTAATATTATGTTACATTTAATATTACTTAATATTATGACAGAGGGTATTAGTTTTAAAATTAAAAAATCAATGAGTATAACTTTGTAAATAATTATCAGTTAACTGCACTAAATTTCTCACATTACTTTTTTTTTTTTTTTTTTAAAGTTTTTTTTTTTTTTTTTGACAGAGAGAGACACACTAAGAGAGGGAACACAAGCAGAGGGGGTGGGAGAGGGAGAAGCAGGCTTCCCGCCGAGCAGGGAGCCCGATGTGGGGCTCGATCCCAGGACCCTGGGATCATTGATCTGAGCCGAAGGCAGACGCCCAACGACTCAGCCACCCAGGCGCCCCTCTCATCATTACTTTTGATAGCCAAATATTAAGAAAAGTTAACCTTAGACTTTGCTGCTAACACAGAAAAATTTAAGCAGCTTAAGTGCTCAATTCTACAAATCTTGAAATTCAGACCAAGTAATATCGGCCACATTATTTTTTCTATTTAAAATACATATAAAAGATTACCATAAATGAAAATTGAAATCTGTCATGTTTGATGTTCCAATTAACATTTTATTTTTTCCTATGGTTTAATTCAATATACAAGTAAGGTCTAAGAGTAAGAAAATATTTGTCACTATGTTGTATTATTAACAGCTTATATATCTGTCTTGTTCATTATACAGATGACCCTTAATGAAACGGATTTGAACTATGCAGGTCCATTGTGTACAGTTTCTTTTTTAGTAAATACGGTATAGTACTGTCAATTTATTTTCTCTGCCATAGGATGTTCTTAATATTTTAACTTCATTGTAAGAATACAGCATAAATACCTGTAATATGTAAAATGTTTTTGTCAACTATTTATGTTATCGGTAAGGATCCTGCTGAACAGTAGGCTATTATTTGTTAAGTTTTGGGAGGGGCGGGCAGTTACAAGTTATACATGAACTTCTGACAGCCTGGGGGGTCAGCATCCCCAACCTCCACACTGTTCAAGGGTCAAGTGTACTGCCAACTTTTTGAGTGCACAAGTTTTGTTTGATTCATCTATCTTCCCTAGTCTCTATAGCTGTGTCTGATATAAAATAGGTGCCAAGCTATTAATGTATTTGTAACTTAATCCATTTTATGCAAATCTTATGACTTTTAGAAAGCAAGGCAAAGAAATGAGTCATGCAGAATTCCAGAACCTCTGATGCCACATGGAACAGAACTACCACCTGGCTGAGCCCTGCCTCAATTCCTGACCCGCCAAAGTGTCAGATATAATAGAATGGTGGTTATTTTAAGCTGCTGTTTTTTGGGGTAGTCTGTCACTCAGTAATTTGTAGTTGGAGCAAACCGCCTTCTCTTCCAATAATTTGAATGTGATACTGAACACCAAACACATTTCACATTGCTTTAAGATGTCAACACAAGTTGCTATAAAAAGAGCTGTTAGGAAGAAAGATTAAATGATTTTTCCCAAAATATTTCAATACATTTTAATAAATAAATGACTTCCTCCTGCCAGCAAAACAAAACCCCCCAAAATGTGTATTACATTTTTATCTATATTAACAGATGTCAAAACAAAGGTAATGTTTCCTACAGAATATTTTCTGTAATTTTCTTTGTTTTTGACAGCCTGCTTCTGGCAATGGTCTGAGCACTCAGAAATAGTTGGATTTCCACACCATTTCAATATGGGAAGAAGGTAATTTTGCTTCACATTCTCAAAACACAGCATTGCATATTAGGGAAACACATCTTTTGTGAGCAACGAAACAGTTTGAATTGATGGATAAAATTTCTAATTGCTTCCTCTTACTCAGTTGATCTAACTGATGTAAGATGCCTTCAATGAGATGAGACCCACCAAACAGAGTCCAGCAGCTTCTGTATGTTCTTTACGTCTGCCTGGTATCCACACTGCCTTGGCTGCAGTAAGCCTGACCTCAGACTAATGTAGTGTCAGCGTAAGTTCAGCCTCTGGGGACCTTCCTGTGGTATACAGGTATGGTTCATATTTGCCTCTGGGTACATGAGCACTGCTGCCAGCTAAGAAAAGATAAATTCCTTACACATACGTGCAGATCTAAGGATCACAGTATCTTCTGAGCAGAAGGTGTGTATAGATTTCTCTCTAGTCAATGCCGTTGGCATAGCTGAACCAGAAGATAGAAGAAAACATGAAAGAAAAAAAGTATGTGGTGAAGTTCACACAAAAGGACAATGACCAGCCAATTTTAAGAGAGGCTCGGGATGCCTGCGTGGCTCAGTTGGTTAAGCGTCTGCCTTCAGCTCAGGTCATGATCCCGGGGTGCTGGGATCGAGCCCCACATCAGGCTCCCTGCTCAGCAGGAAGGCTGCTTCTCCCTCTCCCTCTGTCTGCTGCTCCCCCTGCTTGTGCTCTCTTGCTCTCAAGTAAATAAATAAAATCTTAAAAAAGAAATAAGAGATTATCTGTTATGCGTAGAGTTTAACTTTCCTTATCCAGGGTCTGGGAAGACAACATACAGCTGATGACTATGAATAGGTAGAGGCTGCAGATCTATGAAAGCCAGCTAACTCACCCCGAATGGCAGCACAGGGATGAGAATGATACTGTTTTCCATTAAGTGTAATCTGTCCGTTAGTCTGCATAAACATCCATGTGGTATTCATAGAATTCTAACTGGCAACTCCTGGAAGCTGTCCAAGTGTTTAATTTTTATCGTCCAATTCAGAAAGTAAGTGCCCTTTCACATTACTCATTTGTAACAATCAACCAAAAATTTTTCACTATTCTCTAGCATGTAATAAGAAGGTAATAAAAGCTAGTTATTGTGATTAATATTATTATAGTGTTTACTCTATGGAGGACCTGGTAGAATATAAAAGACATATAATTTATGGACCTGTCAATACAAGGTCTTGCAATGTAGCTACGAAGACCAAACACAGAGGCAAAAAAATCAATACATTACAGGATGTTTAAAGAGCAAGACTAATGACTAAGTTATGGAAGGAATTTCTGAAGAATGTAGTATTTCAGCAGGAACTGGAGGAATGACTAAGAGCTAAAAAAAAAAAAAAAAAATAGGACTTGAAATGAGTTTATAAGAGAAACACAGGTACCAACCACAAAGATTAGCAAACTTGAATGAATATATCATATTCAGTTTTGTGAGACCAGAAATACAAATACACTAACTTTACTGTGTATCAGGGCTAGAAAGTTAAATATGTAATTTAACTGCAAATGTTGTGCATGTCCCAGGGCCTTTGCTCATATTATTCTTCCTACCTTGATAAATCCTTTTCTTCTGTAGGCTGGGAGTATTGGAGCTAAATATGAAAGAATGAAATGCAGCTTTATCTTATATCATACCAAGCATCAACTCAATCTGAAGACTTAAATATAAGCTATAAAATTATGAACTCCTAAAAGAAAACATAAGGAAAGATCTCCTTGGTACTGATCTGGGCAACATGTGTTTTATTGGATATGACATCGAAAGCACAGGCAATGAAAATAAAAATAGGCAAGTGGGATTATATCAAAGCATATTTATGCAAATCAAAATACTCAAGAGAGTGAAAAGACATCCAACAGAATTGGAGAAAGTATCTGCAAACCACCTATCTGATAAGAGGTTAATTTCCAAAAATATTTAAGGAATTCCTACAACTCAAAAGCAGAAACCAAATAACCCTATTTAAAAATGGGCAAAAGATTTGAATCTTCTTTTCTGCAAAGAAGCCATAGAAATGGGCAACAGATATTTAAAAAGCTGTTCAACATCAAAAAACATCTAGGAAATGCAAATCGAAACCACAGTGAGATATCACCTTACACCAGTAAAGATGGCTACTATAAAAAAAAGACAAAGGTAACAAATATTGGTGAGGTTGTGGAGTAAAGGGACCTCTTTTACACTTTTGGTGGGGATGTAAATTGATACAAACATGAGGTATATTGGTATGGAGTTTCTTCAAAAAAATTAAAAATTAGAACTACCTTGTGATCCAGTAATCCCACTTCTAGGTACACATATAAAGGAAATGAAATCAGTATCTAGGAGAAATCTGCACATCCATGTTCACTACAGCATTATTCACAGTAGCCAAAATATGAAAACAACCTAAATGTTCATCAGTGGATGAATGGATTAAAAAAAAAATGTGATTACACACACACACACACACACACACACACACACAAAATGGGATATTACTCAGCTTAAAGGAAATCCTTCCATGTGCAACAAAATGGATGAAACTGGAGGACACTGTGCTTAGTGAAATAAGCCAGACACAGAAAGATGAATACCACATCACCTCACATATATGTAAAATCGAAGAGTCAAATTCATAGAACCAGAGAGTATAATGTCAGTTGCCAGGGGCCAAGAGGACATGGAATGATACTGGTTAAAGGATCCAAGGTTGCAGTTTTACAAGTTCTGGAGATCTCATCTATAGCAATGTGATGATAGTTAACAAATATGTATTACATACTTAAAATCAGCTTAGATGGTAGATCTTCAGTGTTCTCAAAAAGAAGGAAAGACAGATGGACTAAAGGAGGAAAGGAGGAAAGGAGGGAATGGAGAGAAGAGAAGGGAGAAAGAAGGAAAGAAAAGAAAGAAAATGATGGCAAGGGAAGGGAAAGGGAAGGGAAAGGAAAGGAGAAAAAGAAAGAAAGGTGGGAGGGAAGGAAAGGAAGGAAGAAATGTGGTATATACACACAGTAGAATATTATTCAGCCATAAAAAGCAGGAAATCCTTGTATATGCAACAGGGATGAATCTTGGGAACATTATGCTAAGTGAAGTAAGGCAGACACATAAGGACAAATACTCAAAATTCCACTTATATGAGGTAACTGTTATAGGAATACAGAAGTAGAAAACAGAATGGTGGTTGCCAGGAGGTGGGGGATAGAAAGAAGTGAAGAGTAGCTTTTGAATGGGTATAAAGTTTCTGTTTACATGATGAGTAAATTCTAGCTATCCTCTGTATATTGTGCCTATAGTTAAAAATACTGCTTCAGAAAGCTCATGGCTGTTGCTAAAACTGGAATTTATCAGAACTCACTGTTGATGGGGTTCTTGGTTGAAATAATATAAGAAATGCTCATGTTTACGGAAACAACAATGAAAATATATCAAATATTTTACAACCTAAAGATCATATTAAATTCTGTTCATAAACAGAAACAAAGAATATACTGTTTTTGCCTCTTGAGAAATTTATTATTTTAAAAATCATACAAATGTGATGAAACAATGTGTGAGAAGTGAGATCTATAGAAAGCTGCAAGATGTTAAAAGATTTTTAGGCTGTTCTCTTAAAATATCTATTAGGAGAGAAAGATGGACAGATTGGAAATTGATAATGAGTTTTGTAGATATGCACTTATTATTCTGAATAATGAGCTTCCATTTTGCATTCGTTCTCACTTGCTCAGAAGAAATAAATTAAACAATTTTAAGTAATAATGTGTGTAATTATGTATCATTTATTATTCAATGAAAAATGATAACACATTAAACATCAAAATGAGAATGATCCATAATGTATCTGTCATACATGAAAAACTAAATACACAAATTAATATGTTATAGTCATAGATTAATGTTCTCAACTTATCTGGCAGTAACATTTCCATCCATAAGTTATCACAGTTGAGGATAAGAGCTCAAACTCAAGGCGTAAAAGAAATCTGAGACAATAAATCAAAGTGAAACAGAATATGCACTATAATAAATTGATGACATGGTGAAAAAAAAAACCAGAATAAAACCTTATATGTGACATTGTCTTTTAAAATATCAATCCAAATAATAAAAAGAATAAAGAGAAAAAATTAGGAAAGCCACATACCAAACCACAAGATACTTAGAGTAACTGATTAATACAAGGAAAATTGGACCAAATAAAGGGAAAATCACTACACCAGTTATAGATCACCAGGTGTGCACAGGGCACAGAAGTTGAGAATATGGAGCAGCTTATTCAAAGGTCCCTTACTTGGAGAGTGAGGTCTAGCATCCGTAGCCCAGGAGAACCTTTTTGCAGCACATTCTACCTGCCGAAGGGAAGTTGTAATGTGTCTAGGTAAGCCCTCTACTGATTTAACAAAATCAGGTGGTAAACATCACCTAAATGAACAAATATGCATAAATACTAAATCAACATACACTTAAGCCAATTATATAAAGGGTTTTACCAGCGAACCACAGAGTTAAAAGTTTAATAGAATGGCCCTCTTAAAATGACTGGGATTGTTGCTCTCTCACAGAGTAGCTTTTAAGAATTTTCTCTATTTTATTTATTGTGAGTGGTAAGTTTGCATTTTGTCTTCTGAGGTCAGTTTTGATAATTTTATTTACCTACAAAGTTATATATTCCATTCATATTCTAAGATTTATTTGTATATACATTATTTATATATATATATATATATATATAGAAGACCACATATTTATATATATATATATATATAAAAGAATCAATAGGATTCTTTTAACCAGCTTTTGTGTGTGTATGTGTGTGGTAATTTCCTTATTAGCATTTCTCCTTTTGTGATTTATGCTTTCTTTTTCTTTTTGTACTCTCTTATCTGAGAGTTCAGCATTCCCCTGCTCCGACCAAAGATCAAGTTCTTGCATTACTTTATTAGTGCTGCCATTTTTTTTTCCCTAGTTTTTTTATTTGTTTCTACCTTTATTATGCTTTGGATTGATTTTGTTATCCTAACTTCAGTTGGTTGTTCAATTCACTTATTTTCATTTTATTTTGTTTACTAATATATGCATTTCAGAAAATAAATGTTTATCTAAATGCTGCTTTAACTCTATCTAGAGCTATACTGTAAAATGATTAAGAACCCCAATCCTGGAGCTGAACTGCCTGGGTACAAATCCTATTTATTTTATTGACTAGTTGTAAGATTAGGAAGCAAGTCACTAAGCCTTGCTGTGGCTCTAGTTTTCTTAATGATAAAATATGGATGATAATAGTTCCTTTACTGAATAGTTATGAGGATTAAATGGGTTAATATTTAGAGCAAAACCCAACACCTAGTAAGTTTAAAAAAAGTTCTTGAAAAAAATAATTACATAACAGAATGTTTATTCTCAACTTTAAATTGTATTTTGCTGAGTCACTAAAAAGGCTAGGCTATAAGCCACGTACAAAGGTTGTGTCAAATTTCTGAATCTTAAGCATAATACAAAACCTAAAAAAAAACAAACAAACAAACATTGGGCCTGATGGAAGTATCTTGGACAAAGGATAACTTTCCTGGTAACTATGTAGACTCAAGGTTAATGGACCACCTGACCCCTTACAGTGAATTGCTGCATGATCTGGCTAGAGCTGGTGGAATTAAAAAAAAAAAAAAATAACCCAATTTTCTTTTCTATTTTTTTATTAGCATATAATGTATTATTTGTTTCAGGGGTACAGGTCTGTGATTCATCAGTCTTAAACAATTCACAGTGCTCACCATAGCACATACCCTCCCCAGTGTCCATCACCCAGCCACCCCATCCCTCCCACCCCGGTAAAATAATTGGAATTTAGAACAAACGTTATGTTGATAGCAAGAATAGAAACAACTGTCAACTATCCCTTAAGGCAGTGGCATAAAAGAAACTAGATTTAGCCTTCTGTCATGGATTAGAAAAAACAAATTTTACAAAACAAGTTTTCAAGTAGTAGCAACCCAGGACTATTTTTTTTTTTTTTTTTTTTTTAAGATTTACTTATTTATTTCAGAGAGAGAGAGCAAGCACGAGCAGGGGGAAGGGCAGAGGGAGAAGGAGACTCCCTGCTGAGCAGGGAGTCCAAAGCAGGGCTCGATCCCAGGACACAGGGTTCCATCCCAGGGATCCTGTGATCATGACCTGAGCTAAAGGCAGACGCTTAACCTACTGAGCCACCCAGGTACCCACCCCCCTCACCCCCCGCCAGGACTATCATTCTTGAATAAAGGGAGGAGAAAGGAGAACTCTAGAATACCATTACCTGAGCTAAGCTTGGCAGTTATGAGAAGAAACCTCACTTTACAGAAAGAACTACCAGAAAGAAGTAGGCAGAAAAATTGTTGGAGCTTACAAAGGCCAGGGAAAGGTTTCTGTTTCCATAAGCCAGAATAAAAAGACCCTTGCAATGCATGAGTTTTGAATAAAATATTCTAAAAGGTATTTGTATAGTAGGGGGTCAAAGATAACTCTGAATTAAGTGTTTCTCTGCATTTGCAATCAAAATAAACTTGAAAAGTGCTAAACTGATTCCAATTGAAAGAAAAAAGACAATCCAGTACTCATTTAGAAAAAGAGCAAAATGCAGCTTCCAATAACATACAATTTACAATGTCCAGGATTCAGTGTAAAATTACCACTCATAAAAATAAATAGGAAAATATGACCCATAATCAAGAGATAAAAATCAATAAAAGCAGACCCAAGAAAGACATAAATGAAGAAACTGGCAGGAAAGGAGGTTTAAAAGGTTATTATAAATATGGTCAAAAAGTCAAAAAGGTAGAGGAAGAAATGTGAAAGAAGAGAAATAGAAGACATTAAATGAGCCCAAATTAAGCACCAAGTGATGAAAAAATAGTACCTGGAATGAAAATTAAAAATATACTTGGATACTGTAAAAAAAAGATTAGTGGATTTTAAGATGTAGCAATAGAATCAATGAAAATGAAACAAAGACAGTAAAAGACAAAAAAAAAAAAAAATTCCACTAATCTCTAATAGCAGAAGAGGCAGACTTTAGAGTACAAAGTAGTCAAAACCTTTTAACTTTTAATAAAAATTATAATCATATTGTTCTAAGAATCTCAACGAAGACCAAAGACATTATTTAGAGGAACATAAATAAAAACAGATTTCTTGTGAGAAACAATGCAAGCCAGAAGACAAGAAAGCAGTATTTTTAAATTATGGGGAGTGAGGGTGGGAACTGTCAAGAAAGAATTCTATACCAAATAAAAAAATTATCTCAAAAATAAAGGTGACCTAAAGGAATTTTAAGGCAAAAAATAAGAAACTGATAGCATTTATCATCAGAAAACATTCAAGATAGATTATAGAAAGCTTTTCAGGCCAGAATCAAAAATTTGGACCTATGTAAAAGAATGAGCACCACAGGAAATAGCAAGTATGTGGGTAATTATAAAAACATTTTATTTTCTTTAAAGAACAAGTGACCATTTAATGCAAAGAAGAGCAATGTAATACAGGTTCCTAACAAATGTGTGAAATGGATGAACACAGTATCACAAAGGATGGGTGGGAAAATGAATGTGTATTGTTCTAAGCTTCCTAAGAAATCTATGAAGTATGAAATTATTTCAAGGTAGATTGAGTTAATGATATAGATAGTATAAAACTTACAGCAACTAGTTAGTGAAGAAAGTCATATAGATTTGCTTCCTTCTCTGTTTTTATCTTAGTTTTTCCTTCCCTTCCCCTATGTTCACTTCTTTTTTTTTTTTTAAAGATTTTTATTTATTTATTTGAGAGAGAGAATGAGAGAGAGAGAGCATGAGAGGGGGGAGGGTCAGAGGGAGAAGCAGACTCCCCGCTGAGCAGGGAGCCCGATGCGGGACTCAATCCCAGGACTCCAGGATCATGACCTGAGCCAAAGGCAGTCGCTTAACCAACTGAGCCACCCAGGTGCCCTTACTTCTTAACTATAGGGAACAAACTGAGGGAAGGAGAGGTGGGGGGATGGGGTAATTGGGTAATGGGCATTAAGGAGGTCACTTGATATAATGAGCACTGGGTATTATATTCAACTGATGAGTCACTAAATTCTACCCCTGAAACTAGTAATACACTATATGTTAACAAAATTGAATTTAAATAAAAATAAATAAATAAGTCAGATAGGTTGTCTTTTGGTTTTGTTAACTGTTTACCATGCAAAGCTTTTTATCTTAATGAAGTCCCAATAGTTCATTTTTGCCTTTGTTTCCCTTGCCTTTAGTGACGTGCCTAGCAAGAATTTGCTGTGGCCAATGTCACAGAGGTTGCTGCCTGTGTTCTCCTCTAGGATTTTGATGGATTCCTGTCTCATATTTAGGTCTTTCATCCATTTTGAGTTTATTTTTGTGTGTGGTGTAAGAAAACGGTCCAGTTTCATTCTCCTACATGTGGCTGTCTAATTTTCGTAACACCATTTGTTGAAGAGACTGTTTTTTTTCCATTAGATATTGTTTCCTGCTAATCAAAGATTAGTTGACCATGGAGTTGAGGGTCCATTTCTGGGCTCTCTATTCTGTTCCATTGATCTATGTGTCTGTTTTTGTGCCAGTACCATAATGTCTTGATGATAGTTTTGTAATAGATCTTCAAGTCCAGAGTTGTGATGCCATCAGCTTTGGCTATTCGGGGTCTTTTCTGTTTCCAAACAAATTTTAGGATTGTTTGTTCCAGCTCTGTGAAAAAAGTTGATGGCATTTTGATAGGGATTGCATTGAATGTATAGATTGCTCTAGGTAGCACAGACATTTTAACAATATTTGTTCTTCCAATCCATGAGCATGGAATGTTTTTCCACTTGTGTGTGTCTTCCTCAATTTCTTTCATGAGCATTCTATAGTTTTCTGGGTACAGATCCTTTGCCTCTTTGGTTAGATTTATTCCTAGGTATCTTATGGTTTGGGGCACAATTGTAAATGGGATAAATTCCTTAATTCCTCTTTCTTCTGTCTGTTAGTGTATAGAAATACAACTGATTTCTGTGCATTGATTTTGTATCCTGCCACTTTGCTGAATTTCTGTATGAGTTCTAGCAATTTTGAGGTGAAATCTTTTGAGTTTTCCACATAGAGTATCATGTCATCTTCAAAGAGTGAGAATCTGACTTCTTCTTTGCTGATTCTGATGTCTTTTATTTCTTTTTGTTGTCAGATTGCTGAGGCTAGGACTTCTAGTACTATGTTGAACAACAGTGGTGTGAGGGGACATCCTTGCCGTGTTCCTGACCTTAGGGGAAAAGCTCTCAGTTTTTCCCCATTGAGAATGATACTTGCTGTGGGTTTCTCATAGATGGCTTTTATGATATTGAGGTATGTCCCCTCTATCCCTACACTGTGGAGAGTCTTAATCAAGAAAGGATGCTGTATTTCATCAAAGAGTTGACAAAACCAAAAGACAACCTACAAAATGGGAGAAGATATTTGCAAATGTTTTATCAGGTAAAGGGCTAGTATCCAAAATCTATAAAGAACTTATCAAACTCAACACTCAAAAAACAAATAATCCAGTCAAGAAATGGGCAGAAGACATGAACAGACATTTCTCCAATGAAGACATACAAATGGCCAAAAGACATGAAAAAAAAAATGCTTAGTGTCACTTGGCATCAGGGAAATAAAAATTAAAACCACAATGAGGTACCACTTCACACTAGTCAGAATGGCTAACATTAACACGACAGGAAACAACAAATGTTGGTGAGGATGCAGAGAAAGGGGAACCCTCTTACACTGCTGGTAGGAATGCAAGTGGTACAGCCACTCTGGGAAACAGTATGGAGGTTTCTCAAAAAGTTAAAAATATAGCTAACCTATAACCCAGAAATTGCACTAGTAGGTATTTACCCAAAGACACAAATGTAGTGATCTGAAGGGGCACCTGTACCCCATGTTTATAGCAGCAATGTCCACAATAGCCAAACTGTGAAGAGAGCCCAGATGTCCATCGACAAATGAATGGATAAAGAAGATGTGGTATATATACAATGGAATATTATTCAGCCCTCAAAAAGCGAAATCTTGCCATTTGTAACAACATGGATGGAACTAGAGGGTATTATGCTAAATGAAATAATTCAATCAGAAAGACAATTATTATATGATTTCACTCATATGTGGAATTTAAGAAGCAAAACAGAAGAGCATAGGGGAAGGGAGGGAAAAATAAAACAAGACAAAATCAGAGAGGGAGACAAACCCCGTAAGAGACTCTTAATCACAGGAAACAAACTGAAGGTTGCTGGAGGGGAGGGGGTGAGGGAATGGGGTCATTGGGGATAGGCATTAAGGAGGGCACATGATGTAATGAGCACTGGGTGTTATATACAACTAATGAATCACTAAACTCTACCTATGAAATTAAAAATATACTATATATTAATTGAACTTAAATTTTAAAAATTTCATATAGCAAATAATCTAATAAAATTTGTATTTAAAATGGATTCATGAAATTTCCATTCAACAGTGCTGCTATAAACATCAGGGTGCATGTATCCCTTTGAATTAATGTTTTTGTGTTCCTTGGGGATATAATGGTGCGAATGCTGGATCTTAGGGGGGGTTCTGTTTTTAACTTTCTGAAAAACCTCCATACTGTTTTTCCACAGTGGCTGTACCAGTTAGCATTCCCACCAACAGTGTAAGAGGGTTCCCCTTTCTGCACATCCTCACCAATATTTGTTTGTGTTGTTGATTTTAATCATTCTGAAGGTGTGAGGTGATATATCTTTGTAGTTTTGATTCATATTTCCCTGATCATCAGTGATGTTGAGCATCTTTTCATGTGTCTTTTGGCCAACTGTAGGTCTTTGAAGAAATGTCTATTCATGTCTTCTGCCCATTTTTTAACTGAATTGTTTTTTTTCAGTGTTGATTTTGATAAGTTCTTTATATCATATTGGACAGTAACCCTTTATTAGATATGTCATTTGCAAATATCTTCTCTTATTCCATAGGTTGCCTTTCAGCTTTGTTGACTGTTTCTTTTGCTGTGCAGAAGCTTTTTATTTTGATGTAGTTTCAGTATTTTATTTTTACTATGGTTTCCTTTGCCTCAGGAGACATATCTAGAACAAAGTTGCTATGACTGATGTCTAACAGGTTACTGCCTGTGTTCTCCTCCAGCATTTTTATGGTTTCAGGTCTTACATTTAGGCCTTAAAGCCATTTTGAATTTTTTTGTGTGTGTATGGTGTAAGAAAGTGGCCCAGTTTCTTTCTTTTGCATGTTACTGTTGTATTTTCCCAACACCATTTGTTGAAGAGACTTTCTCCCAATGGATATTCTTTCCTGCTTTGTCAAAGATTCATTGACCATACAGTTGAGTTCATTTCTGGGTTTTCTATTCTGTTCTATTGATCTATGTGCCAGTACCATATTGTTTTGTTTACTGTAGCTTTGTAATATAGCTTGAAGTCCGGAATTGTGATGCCTCTAGCTTTGCTTTTCCTTTTCAAGATTGATTTAACTATTCAGGGTCTGTTCTGGTTCCATACAAATTTTAGAATTGTTTGTTCTAGTTCTGTAAAAAATGCTGTTGATATTTTGATAGTGATTGCATTAAATGTGTACATTGCTTTCCATAGTATAGACATTTTAACAATATTTGTTCTTCCAATCCATGAGCACAGAATGTTTTGCCATTTCTTTGTGTCATTTTCAAATTTCTTTCACCAGTGTTTTACGGTTTTCAGAATACAGGTCTTTCACCTATTTGGCTAGGTTTATTCCTAGATATATTATCTTTGTTGCAGTTGTACATGGGATTGTTTTCTTGATTTCTTTCTGCTGCTTCATTATTAGTGTATAGAAATGCAACAGATTTCTGTACATTGATTTTGTATCCTGTGACTTTGCTGAATTCATTTATCAGTTCTAGTAGTTTTAGGTGGACTCTTTAGAGTTTCCTATATATAGTATCACACCATCTGCAAACAGTGAAATTTTTACTCCTTCCTTGCCAATTTAGGTGCCTTTTATTTCTTTTTGTTGTCTGATTGCTGTGGCTAGGACTTCCAGTACTATGTTGAATGAAAGTGATGAGAATGGATATCCTTGTCTTGTTCCTGACCTTAGGGGAAAGGTTATCAGTTTTTCCCCACTGAGGATGATGTTATGCTTATCCATGATGTTATCCATCATGAATGGATGTTGTACTTTGTCAAATACTTTGTATTGAATGTCAAATGCCATGTATTGAAATGATCATATGGTTCTTATCCTTTCTCTTATTTATGTATCACATTGATTGATTTGCAAATATTCAGTCACCCTTGCAACACAGGAATAAATCTGAGTTGATTAATTAATTAATGCTAGTAGTATGTTCCCCATACTCTTTTTTCATTGAATTTATCACCACTAAAAATAAGAAAACTACATTTAAATTCAGTTTTAGGAGGAATCCTTACAAAATTATTTTCCACTTTGTATTCAAATTTTTATTACATTCATTTCTACCAGTCCTTCATATCAATCACATTTATTTGTACCATCATTTAATCCTAGTTTCATTGATTATACTTTAATTACAGGTGATTAATTCTTTATCTAGATTTATCCCATAACCAGTATTAATTGTCTGTTCATATATCATGTTAATATCCTCTCTTATATATCCTAGAATGTCACATTTTTGTGACTTTCTGCCTCAAATATAAATGAAGTTAACATTGGCTGTTTGTTTGCTATTTTTTTCTTTTCGTTTTTTTTTTCCCCCTCTGGGCTCCACACACTGGGTGGAGCCCAACACAGGGCTTGAACTCATGACCCTGAGATCAAGATCTGAGCTGAGATCAAGAGTCAGATGCTCGACTGAGCCACACAGGCACCCCACATTTCTTTTTTTCTTATATGGAATATACCATCTACATCAAGAGTTGTATGCTTTAAGTTGAAATATATATGAATCTTGAACAATAATAACCCTTTACCCATTATTTGCTCTAATTATAACATTTAGTAACATTAAGAATAAAATATATTAGCCTGGATCAAAATGGGAATTTCTCATTCATTTTGCAATAAAAAATAGAGAATAAAAATAAGATTTTTATATCTTAATAACAAGAAAAATATCTAGGAATAACATAGTATAATGTAAGAATTTGGAGGACATAAATGTTATAAAATAAAGCAAAACTTAGCAAAATGTATTTAGCCTTTGGCTTAGGATGTACCTTGCCTTTGCCTCAAGCATGAGAGGAAATGAGGAAAATAATAAAGGTGTTTGACCCATGAATCTTTCAACTTAACTGCAATCAAATACACTATGAAACATTTCAGAAAACTAAAAAGTCAAAAAACATGATGGCGGCATGGTGAATTAGATTATGTGTATTCCCCTTTAATGCTGAATGTGGGGTTAGAGACAGAGACACAAAGAGAGAGAGAGAGACCCCTAGACAGACTAGCAATAACAATAAAAAGACTTCGAAAACTTCATCTTAGAGTCAAAGGGCATGATGAATCACTCAATTCTACTCCTGAAACTAAAAATAAAAAAATAAATTAATTAAAAGTACTATGGGATCAAATAAAAAAAAAAGTCAACGTGCAGTTATAAAGGGAATCTCAGGCCAGATTTTTGTGTTTAGAAGTTACCTCTCACTGCAGTAGGGAGATTGGCTTGGAATATAAGATGAGGAGCAGAAAAGAATTTGATAGGTCTATGTAATATGAGAAAGAAAAATTGGAACTGGTTACAATGGGGTGGAGAGGAATAAAAAGATTTAAGAGATATTTTTAAAGTATACTATAAATGTTCAGTAACTGAGATAATGTGAAGAGAGAGGGAGAAGGAAGTGAGGGTGGTATTGGCTTTCTGACTTCAGAGACAAAGCACTGTGAATGGAAAAAAAAAGCTGGCTTGAGTCAAGAGAAGATAAATTCAGCAAAAGACATGTAAATTTTGGGTGGCTGTGAGACATTAAAATAGAACTATCAAACGGTAGGTGAATATTAGAATGATATGCATCTCTGTTTGCCCTAAAGAGCTATGGTTTGTTCTTGCTCTTCACTCATTCTCTCAAGTGTCAATGTAGATGACAAATTAAATGATGTAATGAAGTGAAGCTATAGAGATCTCTGTGCAGGAGAAATATCAAGTCTGCACATAGGAGAACATAAATGCTCCGTGCCTGGATGAGATTAACCATGAGTAACATGGAGACTATGGAGATGATGAAAAAGAAAAAAAATTGGTGGACACCAACATTTTGACAACAGGCAAGAAAACTTGAAAAAGAGTTTTCCTGAACTTTATACAATACTACAGAACTATACAAAAGTTAGCACTGAATAGCTCATAAAAATACACTTGGATTATCTCAATGAGGAAGGCAATTCCGCACTTGGATAGAAAACTGATTAACACAGGGGAAGAAAAGGCAAAATAAAAATCAGAGAGGGAGGCAAACTATAAGAGAGTCTTAACTACAGAGAACAAACTGAGGGTTGCTGGAGGGGAGGTGGGTGGAGGGATGGGGTAACTGGGTGATGGGCATTGAAGAGGGCACTTGATGTAACGAGCACTGGGTGTTACATGCAACGGATTAATTACTACATTCTACCTCAGACTAATAACACACTATGTTAACTTGAATATAAATAAAATAAGAGAAGTGGCAAAAAAAATAGAGTCAGTTACTCTGGGATAAGAGGAAAATCAGAAGCTATGCTCAGAGCATTCAAACTGTGAAATTTTAGTTAAAGAAAACATTCAACTCTAGAAGCTAAATACCACAGACATGATATTCTAGCATTTGAAAATATCAATTATTTATCAAGTCCACTGCTAGCTATTTGGGTTTCACTGAGTGTTTCACTCTTAAGAATAATGCTGCTATAGATTTCCTTGCATATGTGCAAGAGTTTCAGCAGAATATATTCTAAGATTTGGAATTGCTAGATATTAGGATATGTACATGTTTAACTACACTAAATGATGCACAATTATTTTTCAGAGGGACTTAACAAAATTATGTTCATGCAAGCAGACTCTGAAAAGCCCTACTCTTGGTAATCCTCACCAACACATGGCTTTGTCAGATTTACACAAATAAAAAACCATCGTGCATCTGCTAAGCATGTAATGGCATCTCATTTAGTTTTACTATCCATTTCCCTAGTTGTTAATTAGGTTGAATATCCTTTTAAAGTTCCAAATTCATTCTATGAGGCAAACATTACCCCAATACTAAAACCAGAAAAGACACGACAGAAAAAGAAAGTATAGGCGAATATGTCTGATGAACATAGAAGCAAAAATTGTCAAAAAAATACTAGCAGACCAAATTCAACAATACATTTAAACAAATCATTCACCATGACCACATACAATTTATTCCAGAGATGCAAGGGTGGTTCAATATGTCAATCAATGTGATACATTAAATTCACAAAAGGATAAAAGCATAACCTCATCTCAACAGATGCAGGAAAAAGTATTGACAAAATACAATATCCCTTCATAATAAAAACTCAGCAAAGTGGATTTAGAGGGAACATACCTCAACGCAATAAAGGCCATGTATGAGAAACCCACAGCTAACATCATACTTGATGATGAAAAACTGAGAGCTTTTCCCCTAAGATCAGGAACAAGACAAAGATGTCCACTCTCACCACTTATATTCAACACAGTACTGGAAGTTTTAGCCACAGCAGTTCAAAAATAAATAAATAAAAGGCACCCAAACTGATAAGGAAAAAGGAAAACTCTCACTATTTGCAGGAGTCATGATTCTATATATGAAAAACCCTAAAGACTCCACTGTAGAACTATTAGAACTGATAATGAATTTAGTAAAGTTGCAGAATACATAATTAATATATGGGCATCTGTTGCATTTCTGTACACTTACTAACAAGATAACACAAAGAGAAATTAAGAAAACAATCCAATTTACAATTATATTAAAAAGAATAAAATATCTAGGAATAAACTTAACCAAGGAGTTTGAAAACCTATTCTCTGAAAACTCTAAGACAGTGATGAAAGAAATTGAAGATGACACAAATTAAAAAGTAAACCATACTGACAGAATGGAAGAATTAACATTGTTAAAATGTCCATACAACCCAAAGCAATCTACAGATTCAATGCAATTGCATCCTCATCACAAATACCAATGCCATTTCTCAAAGAACTGTGATGACAAATAATCCTAAAATTTGTATGGAACCAGAAAAGATCCCAAAGAGGCAAAGCAATCTTTAGAAGGAACAAAGCTGGAATTAATATAATGCCAGATTTCAAGATATACTACAAAGTTATAGTAATCAAAACAGAATGGTACTGGCACAAAAGTAGACGTATCGATCAATTGAACAGAATAGAAAGCTCAAAAAAAACCCACACCTATATGGTCAATTAATCGACAAAGGAGGCAAGAATATACAATGTGCAAAAGATGGCCTCTTTAATAAACAGTCTTGGGAAAACTGGACAGCTACATGCAAAAGAATGAAACTGGTCTACTTTTTTTTATACTACACTAAAATAAACTCAAAATAGTTTACAGATTTAAATGTGGGATCTGAACCATGGAACTCCTAAAAGAAAACACAGGCAGTAATATCTTGGATATTTATATATCTTGGATATAATATTTATGGACATGTCTCCTCAGGCAAGGAAAACAAAAGCAAAAATAAACTACTGAGACTATACCAAAATAAAAAGATTTTGCATAGAGAAACAAATCATCAACAAAACAAAAAGGATACCTAGTGGAATAAAAATAGAAAAACCTTTAATCTAGTAATTCTACTACTGGGTATTTACCCAATGAAAATAAAAACCCCAATTCTAAAGATACACGCACCCCTATGTTTAGTGCATCATTATTTACAATAGCCAAGATATGGAAGCAGCCTAAGTGTCCCTTGACAAATGAATGGATAAAAAAGATGTGGTAAATATATATACAATGGAATACTATTCAGTCATACAAAAAGAATGAGATCTTGCCATTTGCAACAATATGGATGACCCTGGAGAATATTATGCTAAGTGAGTAAGTCAAAGAAATACAAATATCATATAATGTCACTTTTATGTGGAATTTAAAAAACAAAATGAGCCAACAGGCTTTTAAATACAGAGAATGAACTGTAGTTGCCAGAGGGAAGCTGGGTGTGGGATGGGCAAAATAGATAAAGGGATTAAGAGGTAAAAACTCCTAGTTAGAAAATAAGTAAGTCAGGGGCGCCTGGGTGGCTCAGTTGGTTAAGCGACTGCCTTCGACTCAGGTCATGATCCTGGAGTCCCTGGATCGAGTCCCGCATCGGGCTCCCTGCTCAGCAGGGAGTCTGCTTCTCCCTCTGACCCTCCCCCCTCTCATGTGCTCTCTCTCATTCTCTCTCTCAAATAAATAAATAAAATCTTTAAAAAAAAAAAAAAAAAGAAAATAAGTAAGTCATGGAGATGAAAAATACAGTATAGGGGGGCGGAGCAAGATGGCGGAGGAGTAGGAGACCTAGATTTCGTCTCCTCTCAGGAATTCAGCTGGATAGGGATCAAACCATTCTGAACACCTACAAACTCAACAGGAGATCAAAGAAAAGAAGAGCAACAACTCTCTGAACAGAAAAGCGACCACTTTCTGGAAGGTAGGACGTGCGGAGAAGTGAATCCAAGGCGATATTCGGGAGGATAGACGGCGGGGGAGGGGCCTCCGTCGGCACTTCTGGCAAGTGATAGAGCCACGGAGCACAGAATCGGAACTTTTAGAAGTCTGCTCCGTTGAGGGACGTCACTCTGGTGGCGAAGTGGGGGGTGGAACCCTCGCGGGACAGTGTGGTCTCAGGACCCTCGGGGTCACAGAAAGACCGGGGGTGCCTGAGTGCGGCAGAGCTCCCAGGTATCGGAGCGGAGAAGCCGGCTGCAGAGACAGAGACGAGGCGCGGGCACTTAGCTCGGGGTTGCTATAAACCGTGATCCGCAGCACAGTCGGGCCACTGCTCCTCCAGCAGGGACCCAACAAGCGGCAGATCCGGGGAGACTCACCTTCTTCCCCGGGAGGAGAGGTGCGGGAGCGCACCGCGGGGATCTGCTGGGTTTGGAGACTCCACACGGGGTCGGGTGCCAGATAGAAAGGCGCGGTCACAGGCCGGGTGAGCGCGGAGTGTGGCCGGAGACCGGGGAGACGGGAGTGACTGACGGCTTTTCTCTGGGGGCTCGCTGAGGAGCGGGACCCCGAGTTCTCGGCTCCGCTGGGGCGGAGATTGGGAGGCCGCCATTTTCACTCTCCGCCTCCAAAGCTGTACGGAGAGCTTGCAGGGAACAAAAGCTCCGGAGAGCAAACCCGAGCAGATTACTTAGCCCGGACCGGCAAGGGCGGGGCAATTTTGCCTCCGGCAAAGACATTTGGGAACCACGGCAACAGGCCCCTCCCCCAGAAGATCAGCGAGAACAGCCAGCCAAGACCAAGTTTACCGATCAATGAGAACGGCAGAACTCCAGCGCTAGGGGAACACTGCACATAGAATTCATGGCTTTTTTACCATGATTCTTTAGTCTTTCAAAGTTAATTATTTTTTTTAACTGTCTTTTTTTCTTTTTTCCTTTTTTCTTTTTTTTGAATTTTTCTTTTTCCCTTTTTCAACCAACATCTTATCAATCCCTTTTTTAAAAAAAAAAAACATTTTTATTTTTCATTTTTAAAGTCATATTCTATCCCTTCATAGTAGTTACCCGTATTTTTGGCATATATATATAAGTTGTTCTCTCTTTAAAATCTTGAGATAGTTTCTTCTAACAGATCAAAATATACTCTAAATCTCTAGTGTATGGTTTTTTTCTACTCCCCTGCCTGATCACATTCTCTCCCTTTTTTCTTTCTTTTTTTTTTTTTAATCCTCTTCTTTCTTTTTTCAAACAACTTATCAAATCCTTTTATAAAATTTTTTATAATTTCCATCTTTACAGTCACATTCCATCCCTTCATCATATCAACCCTTATTTTTGTACATATATAAGTTTTTCTTTCTTTAAAATTTTGGGAGGGACTTTCTTTTAACAGACGAAAATACACCCAAAATCTAGTGTGTGGCACTGATCTATAATCCAGCCTGATCATATTTGATCACATTCTGTTTTTGTTTTGTTTTGTTTTGTTCTGCTTTTGTTTGTTTTTATCTTTATCTTTTTCTTTTTTCTTTTTTTCTTTCCTTTTCTTTTTTCTCTCTTTCCCTTTCTTTTCCCACTGCTTCAGGTCTTTTCTGATTTGTTTAGAGTATATTTTCTGGGGACGTTGTTACCCTGCTAGCATTTTGTTCTCTCATTAATCTATTCTCCTCTGCACAAAATGACAAGACGGAAAAAATCACCTCAACAAAAAGAACAAGAGGTAGTACCGACTGCCAGGGACCTACTCAATACGGACATTAGTACGATGTCAGATCTAGAGTTCAGAATCATCACTTTAAAGATACTAGCTGGGCTTGAAAAAAACATGGAAGTTATTAGAGAAACCCTTTCTGGAGAAGTAAAAGAACTAAAATCGAACCAAGTAGAAATCAAAAAGGCTATCAATGAGGTGCAATCAAATATGGGGGCGCTAACTGCTAGGATAAATGAGGCAGAAGAAAGAATCAATGAGATAGAAGACCAAATGATGGAAAATAAAGAAGCTGAGAAAAAGAGAGAGAAACAACTACTGGATCACGAGGGCAGAATTCGAGAGATAAACGATACCATAAGACGAAACAACATTAGAATAATTGGGATCCCAGAAGAAGAAGAAAGAGAGAGAGGTGCAGAAGGTATACTGGAGCAAATTATAGCAGAGAACTTCCCTAATTTGGGGAAGGAAACAGGCATCAAAATCCAGGAAGCACAGAGAACCCCTCTCAAAATCAATAAAAATAGGTCAACACCCCGACATCTAATAGTAAAACTTACGAGTCTCAGAGACAAAGAGAAAATCCTGAAAGCAGCTCGGGAGAAGAGATATGTAACCTACAATGGTAGAAACATTAGATTGGCAACAGACTTATCCACAGAGACCTGGCAGGCCAGAAAGGACTGGCAGGACATATTCAGAGCACTAAATGAGAAAAATATGCAGCCAAGAATACTATATCCAGCTAGGCTGTCATTGAAAATTGAAGGAGAGATAAAAAGCTTCCAGGACAAACAAAAACTAAAGGAATTTGCAAACACGAAACCAGCCCTACAACAAATATTGAAAGGGGTCCTCTAAGCAAAGAGAGAGCCTAAAAGCAACATAGACCAGAAAGGAACACAAACAATATACAGTAACAGTCACTTTACAGGCAATACAATGGCACTGAACTCCTATCTTTCAATAGTTACCCTGAATGTAAATGGGCTAAATGCCCCAATCAAAAGACACAGGCTATCAGATTGGATTAAAAAACAAGACCCATCGATATGCTGTCTGCAAGAGACTCATTTTAGACCCAAAGACACCCCCAGATTGAAAGTGAGGGGGTGGAAAACCATTTACCATGCTAATGGACACCAAAAGAAAGCTGGGGTGGCAATCCTTATATCAGACAAATTAGATTTTAAACCAAAGACTGTAATAAGAGATGAGGAAGGACACTATATCATACTTAAAGGGTCTATCCAACAAGAAGATCTAACAATTGTAAATATCTATGCCCCTAACATGGGAGCAGCCAATTATATAAGGCAATTAATAACAAAAGCAAAGAAACACATCGACAACAATACAATAATAGTGGGGGACTTTAACACCCCCCTCACTGAAATGGACAGATCGTCTAAGCAAAAGATCAACAAGGAAATAAAGACTTTAAATGACACACTGGACCAAATGGACTTCACAGACATATTCAGAACATTCCATCCCAAAGCAACGGAATACACATTCTTCTCTAGTGCCCATGGAACATTCTCCAGAATAGATCACATCCTAGGTCAGAAATCAGGTCTCAACCGGTACCAGAAGATTGGGATCATCCCCTGCCTATTTTCAGACCACAATGCTTTGAAACTAGAACTCAATCACAAGAGGAAAGTCAGAAAGAACTCAAATACATGGAGGCTAAAGAGCATCCTACTGAAGAATGAATGGGTCAACCAGGAAATTAAAGAAGAATTAAAAAAATTCATGGAAACCAATGAAAATGAAAACACAACTATTCAAAATCTTTGGGATACAGCAAAGGCAGTCCTAAGAGGAAAGTATATAGCAATACAAGCCTTTCTCAAGAAACAAGAAAGGTCTCAAGTACACAACCTAACCCTACACCTAAAGGAGCTGGAGAAAGAACAGCAAATAAAGCCTAAACCCAGCAGGAGAAGAGAAATAATAAAGATCAGAGCAGAAATCAATGAAATAGAAACCAAAAGAACAGTAGAACAGATCAACGAAACTAGGAGCTGGTTCTTTGAAAGAATTAACAAGATTGATAAGCCCCTGGCCAGACTTATCAAAAAGAAAAGAGAAATGACCCAAATCAACAAAATCATGAATGAAAGAGGAGAAATCACAACCAACACCAAAGAAATACAAACAATTATAAGAACATATTATGAGCAACTCTATGCCAACAAATTAGATAACCTGGAAGTAATGGATGCATTCCTAGAGATGTATCAACTACCAAAACTGAACCAGGAAGAAATAGAAAACCTGAACAGACCTATAACCACTAAGGAAATAGAAGCAGTCATCAAAAATCTCCCAAAACACAAAAGCCCAGGGCCAGATGGCTTCCCAGGGGAATTCTACGAAACATTTCAAGAAGAATTAATACCTATCCTTCTGAAACTGTTCCAAAAAATAGAAATGGAAGGAAAACTTCCAAACTCATTTTATGAGGCCAGCATTACCTTGATCCCAAAACCAGACAAAGACCCCATCAAAAAGGAGAATTACAGACCAATATCCCTGATGAACATGGATGCAAAAATTCTCACCAAAATACTAGCCAATAGGATCCAACAGTACATTAAAAGGATTATTCACCACGACCAAGTCGGATTTATCCCTGGGCTGCAAGGTTGGTTCAACATCCGCAAATCAATCAACGTGATACAATACATTAACAAAAGAAAAAACAAGAATCACATGATCCTCTCAATAGATGCAGAAAAAGCATTTGACAAAGTACAGCATCCTTTCTTGATCAAAACTCTTCAGAGTATAGGGATAGAGGGCACATACCTCAATATCATAAAAGCCATCTATGAAAAACCTACAGCGAATATCATTCTCAATGGGGAAAAACTGAGAGCTTTCCCCCTAAGGTCAGGAACGCGGCAGGGATGTCCACTATCACCACTGCTATTCAACATAGTATTGGAAGTCCTAGCCACAGCAATCAGACAACAAAAAGAAATCAAAGGCATCCAAATTGGCAAAGAAGAAGTCAAACTCTCACTCTTTGCAGATGATATGATACTTTATGTGGAAAATCCCAAAGACTCCACCCCAAAACTGCTAGAACTCATACAGGAATTCAGTCAAGTGGCAGGATATAAAATCAATGCACAGAAGTCAGTGGCATTCCTATACACCAACAACAAGTCAGAAGAAAGAGAAATTAAGGAGTCGATCCCATTTACAATTGCACCCAAAACCATAAGATACCTAGGAATAAATCTAACCAAAGAGGCAAAGGATCTGTACTCAGAAAACTATAAAATACTCATGAAAGAAATTGAGGAAGACACAAAGAAATGGAAAAACGTTCCATGCTCATGGATTGGAAGAACAAATATTGTGAAGATGTCAATCCTACCTAGAGCAATCTACACATTCAATGCAATCCCCATCAAAATACCATCCACTTTCTTCAAAGAAATGGAACAAATAATCCTAAAATTTGTATGGAACCAGAAAAGACCCCGCATAGCCAGAGGAATGTTGAAAAAGAAAAGCAAAGCTGGCGGCATCACAATTCCAGACTTCCAGCTCTACTACAAAGCTGTCATCATCAAGACAGTATGGTACTGGCACAAAAACAGACACATAGATCAATGGAACAGAATAGAGAGCCCAGAAATGGACCCTCAACTCTATGGTCAACTCATCTTTGACAAAGCAGGAAAGAATGTCCAATGGAAAAAAGACAGTCTCTTCAACAAATGGTGTTGGGAAAATTGGACAGCCACATGCAGAAGAATGAAACTGGACCATTTCCTTACACCACACACAAAAATAGACTCCAAATGGTTGAAAGACCTCAATGTGAGACAGGAGTCCATCAAAATCCTAAAGGAGAACACAGGCAGCAACCTCTTCGACCTCAGCCGCAGCAACTTCTTCCTAGAAACATCGCCAAAGGCAAGGGAAGCAAGGGCAAAAATGAACTATTGGGACTTCATCAAGATAAAAAGCTTTTGCAAAGCAAAGGAAACAGTCAACAAAACCAAAAGACAACTGACAGAATGGGAGAAGATATTTGCAAATGACATATCAGATAAAGGGCTAGTATCCAAAATCTATAAAGAACTCATCAAACTCAACACCAAAAGAACAAAGAATCCAATCAAGAAATGGGCAGAAGACATGAACAGACATTTCTCCAAAGAAGACATCCAAATGGCCAACAGACACATGAAAAAGTGTTCAATATCGCTCGGCATCAGGGAAATCCAAATCAAAACCTCAATGAGATACCACCTCACACCAGTCAGAATGGCTAAAATTAACAAGTCAGGAAATGACAGATGTTGGCGGGGATGCGGAGAAAGGGGAACCCTCCTACACTGTTGGTGGGAATGCAAGCTGGTGCAGCCACTCTGGAAAACAGTATGGAGGTTCCTCAAAAAGTTGAAAATAGAGCTACCATATGATCCAGCAATTGCACTCCTGGGTATTTACCCCAAAGATACAAAAGTAGGGACCCGAAAGGCTACGTGCACCCCGATGTTTATAGCAGCAATGTCCACAATAGCCAAACTGTGGAAAGAGCCAAGATGTCCATCAACAGATGAATGGATAAAGAAGATGTGGTATATATATACAATGGAATATTATGCAGCCATCAAAAGGAATAAGATCTTGCCATTTGCAACGACGTGGATGGAACTGGAGGGTATTATGCTGAGCGAAATAAGTCAAACAGAGAAAGACATGTATCATATGACCTCACTGATATGAGGAATTCTTAATCTCAGGAAACAAACTGAGGGTTGCTGGAGTGGGGGGTGGGGTGGGAGGGATGGGGTGACTGGGTGATGGACACTGGGGAGGGTATGTGTTCTGGTAAGCGCTGTGAATTGTGCAGGACTGTTGAATCTCAGATCTGTACCTCTGAAACAAATAATGCAATATATGTTAAGAAAGAAAAAAAGAAGAAGAAGAATGTAGCAGGAGGGGAAGAATGAAGGGGGGGAAATCGGAGGGGGAGAAGAACCATGAGAGACGATGGACTCTGAAAAACAAACTGAGGGTTCTAGAGGGGAGGGGGTTGGGAGGATGGGTTAGCCTGGTGATGGGTATTGAGGAGGGCACGTTCTGCATGGAGCACTGGGTGTTA